>NC_085842.1:260977959-261286324 GCF_035594765.1 Anolis carolinensis | reverse complement strand
ACGACATTGTATGTATGACACATCAAACAAGATAGATATGCTGGATTTTGTATCACAAAATCACAAGTCGAACACTTCCCGAGTGTTTAGGACTATGTGATGTATTTTCGGATGATCTGCGCAGATCCCAGTAGGGTAGCCTTTTGCAGTTGGCAGATTATAATTTTGTCAATGTCTATTGTTTCCAAATGCTGGCTGAGATCTTTTGGCACAGCACCCAATATGCCAATCACCACCAGGACCACCTGGACTGGTTTCTGCCAGAGCCTTTGCAGTTCAATCTTGAGGTCCTGATAGCGGCTGAGTTTTTCCTGTTGTTTTTCGTCAATGCGACTGTCACCTGGGATGGCGACATCAATGATCCAAACCTTTTTCTTTTCCACAACTGTGAGGTCTGGTGTGTTGTGTTCCAGAACTTTGTCAGTCTGGATTCAGAAGTCCCACAGTATCTTTGCGTGTACATTTTCCATTACCTTTGCAGGTTTGTGATCCCAACAGTTCTTTACTGCTGGGAGGTAGTACTTGAGGCATACGTTCCAATGAATCATTTGGGCCACATAGTTGTGCCTCTGTTTGTAGTCTGTCTGTGCAATTTTCTTACAGCAGCTGAGGATATGATCAATGGTTTCATCAGCTTCCTTGCACAGTCTGCATTTTGGGTCATCAGCTGATTTTTCGATCTTGGCCTTAATTGCATTTGTTCTGATGGCTTGCTCCTGGGCTGCAAGGATCAGGCCTTCTGTCTCCTTCTTCAGGGTCCCATTTGTGAACCATAGCCAGGTCTTCTACTTGTCAACTTTTCCTTCAATTTTGTCAAGGAACTTTCCATGCAATGTTTTGTTGTGCCAGCTGTCAGCTCTAGTTTGTAGTGCGGTTTTCTTGTACTGGTTTTTTGTCTGCTGTGCTTTGAGGAGTTTCTGATTTTTGACTTAAATCAAAGCAGGTTATTCACTTTGCTTTACATATTCTGCCAGGGCATGTTCTTCTTCCTCTGCCACCAGATCTTCTAGGCAGATATAGCCAGTAAACATCACTGCGAGGATGCAGTGAATGATGAATGGTCATGAGTTTTCTTGTTTTTCTGTCCAAATTGTCCAGTTTCACATGTGTCCAGTTTATGATGCCAGCAGTATATCTTATGACAGGTATGGCCCAGGTGTTTATGGCCTTGATGGTGTTGCCTCCATTGAGCTTGCTTTTGAGAATTTTTCTGACCCTTTGTATGTATTCTTTGCTGACCACAGTTTTCACATGTTCATGTTTCATGTTGTTCAGCTGTAATATGCCCAGATATTTAAAGGCCTCTGGCTGGTGACACTTTATCGTTTGGCCATTAGGCATATTTATGCCCTCACTTTCAACGATTTTCCCGTTCTTCAATGCCACTGTTGAACATTTGTCCAAACCAAACTCCATGCTGATATCAGTGCTAAAAATTCGGACAGTGTTAGTCAGAGACTGGATTTCAATTTCTGTTTTCCCATTCAGGTCATCCATGTACATCAGATGTGAAATTTTGTGAGATTTCTTAGATGTTTGATAGCCCAGGTATGTTTTTTGTAAGATTGTTGACAGAGGGATGATGGCAATAATAAAAAGCAGAGGGGACAATGAGTCTCCCTGGAAAATTCCTCTTCTGATGTTGACAAGTCCATAGCTTTCATTTCCAACAAACAGTTCAGTTTTCCAGTGCTCCATCATGTTTTCAATAAAAGTGCCAACGTTTTTACAGATCCCGATGGCGTCCAGGAATTTGATGATCAAGCTGTGTGGGAGTGAGTCAAAGGCCTTTTTGTAATCAATCCATGTCATGTGAAGATTAGCTTTTCGTCTTTTACAGTTCTCCAGAATCATTTTGTCAATTAACAACTGGTCTTTGGTGCCCCTGCTTTTCTGTTTGTTGCCTTTCTTTTCGTCTGGCAAGATGTTTTTTTCTTCAAGATAGTCTTGAATTCTGTCAGCCATGATGCCAGTCAGTAGTTTAAACATAGTGGGCAGACACGTTATTGACCTGTAGTTTCCTGGTGCTGCTCCTTTTGCTGGATCCTTTTGTATCAGGTATGTGCTCCCAGTTGCTAGCCATTCACTGATACTTCCTTTCTGCAGCATCTCATTGAATTGTTGGGCCATTTTCCCTTGTAAGCTAATCAGATATTTGAGCCAAAATCCATGCAGTTGATCACTACCAGGCGATGTCCAGTTCTTGACTTTTTGCACTCGTTTGCTGATCATTTCAGTTGTTATTTCCATATGTTCCATTTTGTTCTGTGAGAATTTTCCTTCAAACTCCTTTATCCAACCAGCGTTTTTGTTGTAGTTCTTATTATTTTCCCAAAGTTCTTTCCAGAACTTGGTTGTTGCAGTTTTCTCTGGCTTTATGGTTACTGTGTCTGTTGTTTGGTTCAGACTCTGGTAGAACTGTCTTTGGTCTGATTGAAACAGTTGATTTTGTCTATACTGGATGATTCTAGCTTCATATCTTTCAATTTTTCTGGCTGTTGCTGTAATTTGTTCTTTCACAGTTTCCAAAGCTTCTTCAATTTTTCTGGTGTTCAGACAGTACTTTCGGATCAGGTATTGCTTGAATTTGTTATTCTTCAGTTTCTTCTCTTTCATATTTTTCAGGTTACTTGCATCTGATCTAAGATTTATGATTTTCAACTCGCTACTGACCTTCCACTTTGGTTTTCCAGTTGATTTTCTTTGGGGCTGCCTTGGTTGTAGGAGCCCAAGCTCTTCTGTTACTATCACTGCTGCACTGTAGGCATACTGGTTTGTTTGTTCAACTGATGTTAATTGGACAGTGGAGAGTACTGTATTCACATCTTTCATGAGAGGCGCCAGGTGTCTCTTGGGCACTGTTTTTAGAGTTGGGAGCTGCTTTCTTATTGCATTTGCTGCAGCATGAGCCATGATTTTATCCTTGAGCTCTTGTTGTCTTGCTGTCAAGGTTTCTGGTGGTTCAACAAGTGTTTCAAGTGCTGGTTCTTCAAATTCTTGCAAAAGTGCCACACTTTCTTCTGGTTCAATCTGTTTCACCATTCCAAGTGTTTCTGGAGTCTCTACTGCTGTCTGTGGTCTGATGGTAATTTGCTTTGCAGATTTTCTGAATTTCTTCGAGTTCAACTTCACTGAACACTTTGTTTCTGATTATGAATCTTCATTGGTCAGCCAGTCAGGGTTCTGTTATCTATGAGTCAGGGTACTCTTGTTTCCACAGTTGATGCATCCTTTTTTGGTAGCCACACTTTTGAGGTTCAGATTTGTAATAGCATTTCATAACTGTGTAGTTTTCTGGCATTGTATATTTCTGCCGATTCTGTGACTGTTCATTTGTATTTTGATTCTGTAGCCCAATTGTCAATGGATGTCCAGAATCGGCAGCATCCACCGCGGCCCTTTTTATCCTGGGCAATGACCGAGTCAGTATAGACTTCATTTTGGTTTGATTTTCCATAATGCTAATGGGTTAGGTGCTCTTAGTTCCACTCCTCAGCTGAGACTTTTCTGGCTTGGTTGGACCTGCCAGTAGTTACACTACCGCCAGCACAGCTCTCAGCATCTTTGGAACAGTTAAGCTCCCCCACCACAACAAGGTGGTGCCTACGGGGGGGGGGGGGGGATTATTATTATTATTATTATTATTATTATTATTATGGGACCAAGGGGGTAAACTGTTGAGCTGCTCAACTTGTTGACAGGAAGGTTGGCGATTAGAATCTGTGGGACGGGGTGAGCTCCTGCTATTAGCCCCAGCTTCTGCCAGCCTAGCAGATTGAAAACATGCAAATGTGAGTAGATCAATAGATACCACCTTGGCGGGAAGGTAAACGGCACACCATGCAGTCATGCTGGCCACATGACCTAGGAGGTGTCTGTGGACAACGGCAGCTTTTTGGCTTAGAAATGGAGATGAGAACCACTCCTCAGGGCCAGAAGGGGAAACCTTTACCTTTAATTGTGTTTATTGTTTCTAGGCAATGAATGTTTGCTTTGTGCCTGTGTTTGCTGTAATCCACCCTGAGTTCCCTCAGGGAGATAAGGCAGAATACAAATAAAGTATTATTGTTGTTGTTGTTGTTGTTGTTGTTGTTGTTGTTGTTGTTGTTATCCAAAAGTTCAGGTGCTCCTAGCATGCATGTGTACCAGTCAATGCCAATGAACACATGCAGGGTAAAGGCAGGAACAGAAATAAATTTATTCAGCAATGGCCAAGGTGGGCACTAGGGAATGACAATTTCTAAACCCAGTTACAAGCATGGGTATTATATAAAGAATTTACACACATTTGGGGACATGAGAAATGGAAACGATTGATACAGTTCCAGGATCCACAATATCATTGTTCAAAAATACATTCATTTACAGTTTGTGGCCTTGTTAGTAACTTGGGGATTGCCTGTACTGAACTCATGCTTTACTAATAGCAGCACTATATTGTTGAAAAATCACTTTTGATTATACAAAAAATAAAACTTAGGAAGGGGAAAACTATTGTTTTAGGGTAGATTAGTATATAATATTTAGGGCATTATTCACTATGGTATAATTTTCGACAGTCTATTATTTCTATGTCATTGGAACTCCCAGCACTAACGTGCCCATTGGCATTACTTCATGGTATCCACCCACATTACAAACCGCATGATGATTGCAAAAATTCAAAATGACAGATTCAGTAGTGCAAGCATCTCTTTATTTTGCATGATTGATCATTTAAATGTCACCACACCCTCTTCAGTTACATTGGGGTGGGCAAATTTGGCAAGCCTGGGGGCCAATTTTCTGCAGCTGGTGTTGCCCCCAACCACCCACATTACAGTGGGCAGGCATCCAGTTTGGAAAATGGGTTTAATTTACATTGAGGGAGCTGTAAAAGTGGAATTGAGGGCTCCCAGAGGTCTGCTCATATCACACAATTATAGCACTGTGATTCTACAGTACTACAATTATGGCAACATTTTTTGGAATGTGCATTTTAGGTAGGGGCATATTGTGTTCTCAGCCAGGGACCTCTAGTGTCTCACCAAAGATACATATTCTATAATTCCATAGTAAAAGTAGAATCCTAATGCAATAATTGTGAAGTGTGAAGGGGCTCCAGGAGGGGCAATTCATTCCTTTCAATTTTTTGTGCTAGAAAATGGAAAGTTCAGGGAAATCTGGTAGGTCAAAAGGTCTCAAAACAGCCTTGGCAATTACACCAGGCCCTAGGACTATAGTTCATCTTAAACTAGAGGAAGAGAAGAAACTGTGATGTTTCCTACCCTATATAAGGCCTGCATTGGAAGTATTGTCATTTCCATGTGGACACATTACTCTTTTATTTAATTTACTTGTGCATTTATTTACTTCTTTTAGTAGTTGACTTTTGGCAGTGACCCCCATTTGAGTTTTAGTAGGATTTTTTTTTTTAAAAAAGCAATTTTGGTTTGGAAAGAAAACTCATAGTAAGCTTTTTTTTTTTTTAAAAAAAAAAAACCTTCCCCAGACGTGAATGACATTTGATTGCAGTCAAATGTGGATTTTTAAATATTTGTTATGGTTGTTATTGAAATTCATCTTTATTACTATAGTAAGATGGATCTCAGAGCAAATGGTTTTGTAGTGTTGGCACCCTGCACCTTCTACATAAGCCCCTGTGGTTTTTATAACAATAGTTACTAACAAGTGTCTTACAGAAACATAATAATGATAATAATAATAATTTTATTTCTTACCGCCTCTACTAATGGTTCAAGGCAAGTTACAACAACACTAAAACACATAACCATCTAAAACCATTCTCCAAAATACACATATTAAAACATATTTCTACAAAATACATATTAAAATACACAGAACAAAGATTTAACATAAGACACAAGTTTAAAATTTGTGATTAAAACTGGCCAGGTAGGCCTACCAGAAGAGATAGGTCTCTTCTGGCAGATCGTTCCACAATTTTGGGGTGGCCAATGAAAAGGTCCTCTGGGCAACAGTCGCCAGTCAGGTTCTGGCTGGATGGAGTAGCTGCCCCTCAGAGGACCTAAATATTCAGGGCGGATTGTACGGGAGAAGGCAATCCTGTAGGTAACCTGGACCCAAACCATGAAGTGCTTTAAAGGTCAAAATCAACACTTTGTACTTTGCCTGGAAACTAATTGAGTGACTTTAGTTTTGGTGTATCATGTCCCTGATGAGTAATCAAGTCAGTTTGTTTTTGGTCATCAGATAGGAAAAGCAATCCAGTGAAGTGTGGGCTGGCTTTTAGTTTTTCTTCTGAATCTTGCAGTATATTAAAATTGCTGATCTATACTCATTTGGATCAAATATGCTGAGTCTTCAGTCCAACATCATCCTACCCGTTAAACCCAACTCCATTTCTCCTTTCCATTTAATTCCATGGAACCTGTTGCAGTACTAAACTATTGTCTGCTGTCAGTAATTGACTGGATGAGAGTGAAAAAACTGAAGCTTAATCCAAACAATATGGTGCTCCTGGTCAGTTGAAAGATCAAGGAACAGAGTTTCAGACTGAAATCTAAGGTGATAGCTTGGAGGTACCCCTGGACTCAATCTTTAAACTTGATACTCAGGTATTAGCAGTGGTCAGGAGTACATTTGCATAATTAAGGTTTAGACTAGTCTAATACACTCTGTGAGGGACTGTCTTTTGAAACTGTTCAGAAATATTGGTGGCACCAAAATGCTGCAGGCAATAGCACCACAGCATCATCATTGTCATCATGTGTGATGAGTCATGGGCCTTGTAGTCCCATTCCTGGCACTGTAGTGCCAGATGAAGAGGAAAACTTGGGTTTTTCACCGTCTCAGTCAGATTTGGAACTTTCCCAGCCAGATTTGGGAACCTTGCACCTGCAAGAGATTTGTCTTCCAGAAGTCTGTCAAACAAGCCCTGAGCCTAAATCTCCTGTGTTTTCTCGCCATGATTTTTGTAAACAACAGAGAGGAGTCGATCAGGCGTCTCGCAGGAGTGCTAGGATAGCTGCTAAGCATTCAGCTGATTAAGCCTGCTTCCCATGGGAAAGTTTAGGGAGTCATGCATCTGGACTCAGAAAATAGCTTTCGTTTCTGGTTCTCCAGAGAACTGCTCTTGGGCGGGAAAACGGGACCCTATTTAGGTGTTTTACCCACAAAGGGATCTTGCGGAGTCAATTCGTCAGCAACCGGAGTAGCGTGTGTGGACAGCTACTCCGCTTCCAAGCCTCCGTTCCTGTCGCCAAGCCTTCGTTCCCAGCTTTGTTTACTCCACGAATCCTGCCTTGCTTTCTAAGACTCAGCCTCGTCTTGTTTCCCGGATTTTACCAAGAAATTACCACGGATCTTGCTCTTGTTCCTTGTTTCCTTGTTGCCTTGAATCAAGCCTCGTTTTTCCAAGAATCAAGTTACTTCCTAGCCTCGCTCAAGTTTTATGGACTAAAAGACCTTGTCATCTCCCCTCACTTTGCCTGGCAAAGTGAGTGTTTCGGTTATTGGATTACAACTTTGGACCTTAATATTTCATATTGGACATTGTTTCTTTGGACTAATTTTGACCTTTCCTGAAAGGTCTAATTCTGGACTATTTTCTACACTTGTTTTTATTAACTTTATATATTCCTTCAATAAAGATATTAGATAGATTCTGGCCTCTGTGTATGGTTATTGGTGCTCTGCAGCCTGGGTCTTGACATCATCATTGTCATCATGGTCAACATCATTACCATCATCGGCTTGGCTGGTGCAGATATGTGAGAGGACCTTCTAAGGGTTTGCTCCCAGATAATGCAATTACCTTCCACTGGAGGCCAGACTGGTCCCCTCTCAACCGTCCTCTTACTAGGTGACAAAGATCTTATTGAAACAAATGATTTACAAGGTGTGTGTCATGTATTTTCATCCCGTGATTTAAAATAAATATTTTGTAATTTTAAACATTTGTGGGATTTTAATGCAATGGCTTGTGCAATTGTATTTTAACTTTCTCATCATCAGTTAAAAAAATGCTTGAGGAGAGAAAAAGTGGGGTACAAATAATAATAATAATAATAATAATAATAATAATAATAATAATAATAATGTGAAGACTAGTCAGTAAAGAATACACACAAAGGGTCAGAAAAATTCTCAAAAGCAAGCTCATTGGAGGCAACACCATCAAGGTCATAAACACCTGGGCCATACCTGTCATAAGAGATACTGCTGGCATCATAAATTGGACACAGATGGAACTGGAAAATTTGGACAGAAAAACAAGAAAACTCATGACCATTCATCATTCACTGCACCCTCGCAGTGATGTTGACCGGCTATATCTGCCTAGAAGATCAGGGGGCAGAGGACTCTTACAAGTAAAACAAGCAATCAAAGAAGAAGAACATGCCCTGGCAGAATATGTAAAGCAAAGTGAAGAACCTGCTTTGATTGAAGTCAAAAATCAGAAACTCCTCAAAGCACAGCAGACAAAAAACCAGTACAAGAAAGCCATGCTACAAACTAGAGCTGACAGCTGGCACAACAAAACATTGCATGGAAAGTTCCTTGACAAAATTGAAGGAAAAGCTGATAAGGAGAAGACCTGGCTCTGGCTCACAAATGGGACCCTGAAGAAGGAGACAGAAGGCCTGATCCTTGCAGCCCAGGAGCAAGCCATCAGAACAAATGCAATTAAGGCCAAGATCGAAAAATCAGCTGATGACCCAAAATGCAGACTGTGCAAGGAAGCTGACGAAACCATTGATCATATCCTCAGCTGCTGTAAGAAAATTGCACAGACAGACTACAAACAGGGGCACAACTACGTGGCCCAAATGATTCATTGGAACTTATGCCTCAAGTACCACCTCCCAGCAGCAAAGTACTGGTGGGATCACAAACCTGCAAAAGTATTGGAAAATGAACATGCAAAGATACTGTGGGACTTCCGAATCCAGACTGACAAAGTTCTGGAATACAACACACCAGACATCACAGTTGTGGAAAAGAAAGAGGTTTGGATCATTGATGTCGCCATTCCAGGTGACAGTCACATTGACGAAAAACAACAGGAAAAACTCAGCCGCTATCAGGACCTCAAGATTGAACTGCAAAGACTCTGGCAGAAAGCAGTGCAGGTGGTCCCGGTGATGATGGGCACATTGGGTGCCGTGCCAAAAGATCTCAGCCGGCATTTGGAAACAATAGACATTGACAAAATTACGATCTGCCAACTGCAAAAGGCCACCCTGCTGGGATCTGCACGCATCATCCGAAAATACATCACACAGTCCTAGACACTTGGGAAGTGTTCGACTTGTGATTTTGTGATATGAAATCCAGCATATCTATCTTGTTTGCTGTGTCATAATAATAATAATAATAATAATAATAATAATAATAATAATAATAATAATAATCCAGCATGTCTATCTTGTTTGCTGTGTCATACAATAAAATAATAATAGAATGCTACCTTGGGGTTCATGTTGGGAACGAGGCAAACAATAAAAAACAATTGTGGCCCCAAGAGCAAGCTGAATGTAGAGATCTCCTTTAACAGACGCAGGCATGGGCTACTACTCCCAGGATCTAGCAACCAACATGACCAGCAGTCATATTGATCTTATTTACATACCAGCACCTAGCAAATGGAGAGGATAGGAGGATGCCAGGGGCTTCTGGACAAGGCCAGGGATGAAGAAATAGTTCTTATGTAGTCCCATGAATGTGGCCAGTGGTAGTGACCTATGCCATTGTTCTTTCAGTTCATACTTAGTGCACTGTGTCATATAGTATAGCAGTCTTCAGTTTTCAGATCCAACACACTTTAACTGAAAAGTGCCTTTTGTGAACCATTTTGTAAATTATTGTCTTATATTTAAGCAGCTTTTGCAATCCAGGTCAGTCCATGATACATCTGTGGATTCCAACCAAGCAGTCACAGTCCCAAAAAGTTCCTTTTGCAAGCTGTCCACTGCACCAGTGTAGAATCTCTGAAAACTAAACAATGAATAAACATGTATGTAGGATCATTAACCATCCAATATTTTTAGCTTTTTACTTTTCTCTAGTTTAATTTTATGATTATTACTTTTTCTGCTTGTAATAAACATGAAATATTATTTTAGCCACATATGCAATATATTCTCCTTTTTTTTTTGCTTTTTTATTGCTTTTGACTTTTGTTATTACTTCTAACTAAGGCACCAATAGAGAAACAGCAGCAGCTCCGTAATCTTTAATGCTGACATTTCTGCTTTTTGCCTTTCTCTGATATGAACTTGCTTTGTCTTGCAGGGGTCTGGCTATTATTCTGGTGTTAGGGAAGAGAAGCCTCTACATAATGCCTTTCTTGTGTCACCTTTTGCCTTCACGCTTTGTGAGTTGTTTTATTTTTAAACCTCCAACTGGAGTTCAAACAGGGTTTTTGCAAGCAAACAGAAATCTAGCTCGTGTTGACCTCCCTCAAGCAAGACCTTGGTGTATGTTTCTTTTTGCTATTTTCTCTGTGGCCTCCCCACCCACCCTACCCCCTACCATTTTCAACTGCTAAACCCACAGCTAGATAATGTTTTTTTCTGCTGCGGTTTTTTTTAAAGTCAGCAGACAGCTCTGGCAATTGAGAGCCGTCAGTTTTTGGATGAGAAAATAAAGTGTAGCTCACACAGATCTATGAGCTGATAGGAGTTAATTGACAGCTCACATGCTTTGGTTTCCAGGCAGAGTTAGAAGGAACAGAAACTCTGTGGGGTTCATCTGTGCTGAGATAAAGCAGGCTTTTATTCAGTGCCCATGGAGAGAGCATAATTAACCTTTTAGAAGTTTAAGAATGATCAAATTGTTATTCATTTTTGCAAATGAGAAAAGGGAGCTTCTTTTTCTGCCAGCGAAATGCCAGTGCTGATTTCAAGGTCACTTGGTCTCTGCTGACACTCTCTCCCTCTCCCTCTTTCTCTCTCTCTCAATCTCAATGGCTGTGGAAAAAATGTGAAGATTGCAAAAGGTGGCCACCACAACTTTTATTCGGTTTATAAAATGACTCTGTGTTTTATTTATCATTCAGCCAAGTCAATTTGACACATTTCTATTGCTGCTGCCATGCCATCTCCATAATATCAATATGGTGCTTGTATTGTGTATTTTGTTTAAAAGTAGGCAGTGGGAAGGAGGCATCTGTCGTATATATGAACATCTTCAAAGCAATGCTTGCAGCTGAATAGATGGGCAGCAAATGTGTCATGCGGGATTTTTTTGTCTCACTGACTGAATGTGGAAATACAAAAAAGCATTTTGTAAAGCATTCTCATTTCTCATCATTATGAGTGCTTTCTTAAAAGTTGATGTCATAAGGAAATAACATGCCCTTGGAAAAAACATTTTGCTATGGAACAAAAATTAGCATGTGTTCATAAGGACCTGTATTCACAGAAATGCCTCTGTTGCCACCTAGGAAGTACCGTCAGGATACTTAACTGGATTCTTCTTAATATTGTGATAAAACACTGCTGTATGTGGAGACAATATTCCCTTTAAGTAACCAAGAAAGGAGACTTTAGATGCCTTGTACTTTCAGCAGATAGTTTCTGAGTAAAAGAGAAATTGTTTTTCTCTGAGCTCTTCTAGATATACCAGATGCTACTATTGGTTATGGTATTTGTTGTTGCATTTTTTTTTCTTTGTTTGTTTGAATCCAAATTAACTTCTGGCAATTCCGGGCAGCAGTTGCAACATTTTATTTCCACATTTTAATGCCAAGGCATATTGGACCAAAAAAATCCTTTCCCCCTTTCCTCCCCCTCCTCTCTCCTTTTCTCTCTCAGAGTTGTAGTAGTAGTAACAAAAATGCTATTATTTGTTACTTGACTTTTCTCACAGCTTGAGGTGGGGCGTAACATGGTTTAAACAGACAGATAAAACACAACACTAAAATGCATAGAAAGAATTTTATCCCTTAATCTGTGTATGACTGCAGTAGTCTACAAATGTTTCAAATAACACCATAAAGATGTCTTCCTTTTAGCACAGGGCGTCTTCTTTTCTAAGAGTGTAATTTTTGCTTTTTACTCTATATGAGGCAAAACATGTTTGGGCTTTTTACATCTAACATGTTTTCTTTTTTCATGTCAAAAGTGACTTGAGAAACTGCAAGTTGCTTCTAGTGTGAGAGAATTGGCCATCTGCAAGGATGTTGCCCAGGGGACGCCCAGATGTTTGAATGTTTTTACCATCCTTGTGGGAAGCTTTTCTCATGTCCCCACATGGAGCAGGAGCTGATAGAGGAAGCTCATCTGTGCTCTCCCCATGTTGGATTTGAACCAGCAACCTTCAGGTCAGCACCCCACCTTCAAGTCATCAGTCCTGCCGGCACAATGGTTTAACCTACAGCGCCATCAGGGGACATGTAAAACATAACGACAAGGAGCATTTGGTTCATCTGGTACTACCATTACCTTTCTTTATTCTAGTTAACATTCTAGCGACAGTGATTTAGCTGTTTTAACTTTAACCTGATATATTTGTCAAAACTGAAACATCACTTGCCCTTGCAATGCTACAAATATAGTTTTTATCTCTATGAATGAGAGATCTCCAATACACTCTATGAATATAGCTAATATTTCTCATGATTTAATAGGTTCTTTAAAGGGTCGTGCCTATGTCTGACATTTTTTGTTTAAAGTCCTCCTTGTACTATTAAGACATTTGCCACTCATACTTACTTCAATGTCACCTTTTTACTCTAGGTCTTCACCAACAAGACATTGAATATCTTAGCCCTGAAAATCCAGAAGAAAGTGGGATAAAATGGAGGTCTCCAGAAAATGCACACCCCAATACATATTGAAGTGTGCATTTAGCCTGGTACAGTGTATTAAAAATTCACTGGAAATTCTGAAAGCAGTGATAAAATGTGCTGCAGTGGACCAATGATACAGATTCTCATCCGATGGGCTGCTTCTGTTCAGCACATTTCTCTCAACAAGATAAGAAAAAACATTTCTGTATGTTAGATCAATTCGACATGAGTGGAACTTTGTGGACTCCACTGGAGCTTCTTAGCAGTTCCCAAGGTGCCTGTGGAGACTCTCCAGAGCAGAACTGAATTTCTTTAATGCATATTCTGATCTGGAGTAAGTGGCTGTTTGTAAGGAGCCTCCGAGTCACTCTGAGTAACTTCAGCTACATGATGAAACATCTCAAAATTGAACTTCTTAATATATGTTATGGAACACGGAAGGAGTCCTTATGAATAGTAGCTTGTGAAAGAAAGCAGATATTGTATTTTACTGCAACCAGGGTAACCACAAAACAATGGAAAAGAATAATACTGAAGACCAATAAAATTATGAGGTATAAAACTAGGCAATAATTTTTTTTGTTCATTTTAACTATCCAACCGATTTGGGAACAGATAATACTATTACAGAGTTTTCTAAACTCTGTCTCTTACATGATTTTAAAAGAAAAAGCAATAATATATTGGTGGTTTATGTTTCTTGAAATCTGAAGCAGTGCTTTAGGTTTACCCTTCCAAAAATAGTATTTAGTTTTCACAGTATGGGAAATTATAGGCATTCTGACATTTAAACCTTTGCTTTTCATAGCATTTCACATTTACAGCATTTTAAAAGGGAGCTATTAACATTTACGAAAATCTTTCCAAAACCAAGTGTTCTAACATGCAGAATTCCAATTATGCTGTGTAAGAGGGTTATCAAACATTCTTCTACAACACTACTTTGAAATGTGTGGTATTAAACCAAGAGCTAAAATGTCAGTTGCACATAGACGATAAATTAAGGTTTATTAAACCATGCAAGATTTATATAACATTACAGTTTTGACCTTTAGGCTGCCTAAACTTTAGCTTGAGTAACTTTGTCCCCATGTTGCTTTCTTTGTTTTATGTGCCTAATCTTGCCTAAATGTCAAAACAAAGCTTGTTGTGGTACCATACCTTCTGATGCAGGGTTTTCTTGTGGTTTTGTACTGCTGTCCAAAGTAAAAGCCATAAAACATTTTTTATATTTCAACACACATTTGACCCCAAACTGTTGCCTGGTTGAAAAAGCTAAGGTCTTTGAAATTCTCCAGTATTTTATGTGATGTTCCCAGTCCATGTGGTTATCATTCAGCAGGAAAGGTTTTATTGAAAAGAAAAATTGCAGAGCAGGACGAAAAAGAAATGAGACATGATAATCATTACAGCACTGAACAAATTTTAAATGTGGATTTTATTTGTAAAAATACATTATGGATTTTGAACTGTGTAAGAGTCCAGTGCAACTTTAATGGCATCGGAATTGGAGAGTTGCCATATTCCAGGATGTGGCAGCTGTGTACTTCTGGATGTTGTTGGACTATAATATCCTGATCATGCTGTTGTTAGTTGCTTGAAATTTGATAGCATCTAAGGGAGCACAGCTTCTTTATCTCTGTTTTAACTATCACATTTTCCTTGCTACATTGCCTCATTTACTGCTGACTTTCAAGGCCTACATGATCTCATTTTATTTTTTAACGCAATTAGCATAATATGCCCATCCTCTTTTATACTCAGTTCTGAAAGGCATCCTATTTATTTAAATTACCAGTTGCCTGGAGACATATTATTTCTCCTGCTAGGGCCTGACCACGTGTCCTTAACGTTCAGACTGGGAATGCAATCCTACAGTATGCTGGCAATCCAGCCCACCACACACAAGGAGTTGCTCCATTTACACAGGAGGATCGTTGCTGCGTGAGAAAAGCATTACACACTGTGTGGTTGTTTTTAAGCTGTTCCAACAAAAAAGTAGCCACTTGACCATATTTATTCAGGTATATTTACTTTTACAGCTTATTTATTTCCAAATAAGTATTTATTGGATTCTGGCACCACTTCTATCTGGCAGCTGACGGAATGGGAGATGTTGACATTCAAATTCTGTATTTCTTCATTTACCACCTTTCTTCATTCACTGGATTCATACTCTGCCTTTTTCCCAAGAAGGCAACTCAAGGCACCTTATCACACCTCGCTTCATTTGTGCAATTGTGTCAATTCACAAATCCATGGTCTAATGATCATACTTTCGCATATCCTTGGATGCTGTGTCTTTAACATTGGATTGTATTTAAATATGTTTACATGTATGCTTATTTTAATCTTAATGTAACTTTTTTATGTTTTAAGTTGTAGGCACTATGTAGAACTGTTTGTAAGCCACCTTGAGTTTCTCCCAGGGGTTAAGAAAGGTGGGCTATAAACATGGTAAATAAATAAATAAAATCCTTGTAACCCTGTTCTCCTGCACTATTGCTGTTCCTTGTTTTTGTTTTTACTTTTTATTTTTTAGTCTGACTGCACAATTTTAGCATTTTAAAGCAAAAAAAAAACAACCCAAAACCAAATAAATAAATACATAAATAAAAGGAAATCACCCTGCTTTGGACTTTTGAGGGTGAAAAGGAGAGGAGGAGAATCCTAGCCCCTGATATCACTTTACTGCCAGCATGCCATCACAAAAGAAGTGGAAGGAGCTCATCACACCATGGTAAGTGACAGGTATGTTGTGGGATGGCAACTATTGATTGATTTTATCCAAAATGAGAGCACCATGAGGAGGATGAAAATTGACAGTGATGACAGTGCAGCTGCATTTCAAGTTTGCCTGCTTTGTGTAATAGTCATAGGAGGGAGTGACTGAACAAAAAGAATCAAATGAGGACTTAAGACACATATTGGAGGATAAGACCATCAGTGAGTACTATATATAAAGGCAACATAATCCCTCTTCAGGAGTTTTCTTGAACACATGTAAGGTCAAACTGTGCCCCTGTGAACCTTCTCTCCCAACCTTTCCCAGAGCACATGGAAGTAAATTAGACATTTGCATATGAAGGTAACATTTACTTCATGTCTCCATTGAGATAAAGGCAGGATGATGATGATGATGGCGACAACAACAACAACAATGATGGCAGTTCCATTTTTCATTTTGAACTAATGTTTTTTTAGCACCTAACACAGGAGTGTCAAGAATATAACAAAGCATTAATGTTTTAGGACTCTGCCTCTTTCCCCAGGTGTAGTCCAATGACCTACGATTCTTGCCATAGACTTATCTGTTTGCTTTAAATATTGATTCACATTGATTAACATTCAAAGATGATGCAAATGGAAACTAAAAGGAATTCTATCATCTCTCAGGTGAAAGACATGCATATAAACCAGTGGTGGCTTGTATCTCTTGCATAAATGGAGTAAATAGCTCATCAAGTTCAGATGCAACCCCCTTCCCTTGGGGCCAAACTGGATGATACATGAATTGAATGAATGTAGTTAATGGCATAAAGATATGCAACATGAATGTGTTCAGATTACATAAATAGTACCATGTAGAACCTGGGCGATTTCTAAACCATGGTGTTGCACCCCAGGGCAGTGTGAGCACTGAAAACCAGACAGAGACCAATGAACATATAATATCTTTATTCACCAGGAATGAATAGGTGGAAAGGTTGAGCAGATAATAGTCCTTTATGAAAAGGTATGAATTAGTCCAAAGAATTGAAGGGAAATGTCCAATATTATTGTCCAAAGTCCAGAAACTGAAACACGCTCAAAACTGTTGGAAAGTTCTTGAACGGGGGAAAACAAGGAAGCAAGACTGAAATAACATGGTCCAAAGTCACTAGGAAGTCTTTGATATCTAGGCAGGAACGTGATGAAACTGAGGCAAAACTTGGTTCAGGAGCTAGGCAAGGAAGTAGACTTAAACCGGTCTACTCGGGAATTGTGGCTCGGCTTGGCCATCAGGATCTGGAAACTTGGTTTGAAAGAAACAGGAGCTAGAGTCGATGAACCTTTCTCAGGAAATCGCAAAGTTGACACCGCAAAGTGTCCACGGTGTAAAACACTTTTATGGAACCCAAATTGATCACAAACCAGAGAAGCCAAACTCCCTAAAGGTTCTCAAGGGAAAACCTTCTATCCATTATCCCCTCGAGATGCCAAGCAGTTACTCCTGCGGAGTCCTTGTTTTTCAGATCTCTGGCGATGCAGAAACTCCTTTCTGTTGAAGGACACATTCTCTGGGGAACTAAGAACATCTGGTTCAACCATGGGAGTAATATTTTCTTTTTCTCTCCCAATTAAGGAATCATCCGAGCTATCAACAGCCGGCAGCTGTAACTGAAAGGAGCTCTGTGGACTAGGTAAAAAGTCAGAATAAGCTTCATCCTGGTCAAAGTTCATTTCTGGATCAGGTTCAGAAGCCAAAGTGGCTGGGGTATAACACATGGACAGAAGGGTTCATTATTTCTCTTCTTGCTAGGTCTTCCTCTCAATTCTGGGTCTAGTCCAATATAATTACAAAATATAATTTAAAAATAGATCAATAATATAAATATAAGACTCTGGGCAAAGAATTCAAAAATGGTTGGTGCTGCCATCCAGAAAACCCTACCTGCACTAAATCTTCTTCCATCTAGCTGGGGAACTGAGAAGATAATCTCTGATCCCTTCCACACAGTAGGAAAAAAAATCATGCATGTTCTGCTTTGAACGGAAATATATGGCAGTGTGGAATCAGATAATCCAGTTCAAAGCAGATATTGTGGAATTTTCTATCTTGATATTCTGGGTTATATGGCTGTGTGGAAGGGCCCTCTATCAGATGTTAGGACACATGTAGGCTTGCATGGGAAGAGACACACTCCCATAATATTCAGAATCTAAACCAAGGGAATACATTGAGACATTTACTTTGAGTGAGAATTTAGAAATCAGCTAGGAAAGGCTATGGATAAAAAACTAAAATCAAAATGGTTAATAGCAAGTTCCTACAGTATCTAAGATATGTACGTTGATTGCTTTGTATATATGTCCCCTTACATCAAGCATGGGCAAACTAAGGCCTGGGTGGCGGATGCGGCCACCTGGGCACTTACCTCAGGCCCTCCTTATTTTCTTTGTCCTCTTGGCATAAGGACATGTTGGCACACTGCATCCTTATGCCAAAAAGACAAGGGATTAAGGCATGCAACGGCAGAGCAGCCTCTGGGGCGCTCCCAGCCACTGCATTTCTTGCCCACCTCCCAGCATAACAACAGGTTGCCAGGATGACAGCTAGGGGAAGGTATGTGGTGGCTGAGAGCCCTCCAGAGAACTCTCAGCCAATGCCTGACTTGCCTTCTTTCTGGCATAATGCCAAGAGGACAGCCCGAGGATCAGGGAAGGCGTATTGAGGCAGTCACTGTGTGTCTTTCTCCCAGCATAAGGATGGGGTGAGCACCTCTGTTCTTATGCTGGGAAAACAACTGGAGGATGACCCCTGCCCTGCCCTTTCCTGGCACTCCACACCCAGTGTATGCCCCCCCCTTTCCTGGCCCAGCCCTCCTGGCCAGGCCCACAATACAGCCCTAAGGCAAAAACGTTTGCCCATTCCTGTCTTAGAAGCTTAATGCTTAAGTGGGCTATGGTGGAGCAGCGGGTTAAATTGCTAAGCTGTAGAACTTGCTGAATGGAAGGTTGGTGAGCCCACATTGTTAGCCCCAGCTTCTGGCAACATAGCAGTTCTAAAACATGCAAATATGAGTAGATCAATAGATACTGATCTGGCAGGAAGGTAATGGCGATCCATGCAGTCATGCCAGCCAAATGACCTTGGAAGTGTCTATGGACAACACCAGCTCTTCAGGTTAGAAATGGAGATGAGTACCACCCCCCAGTGTTGGACTTGATTAGACTTAATGTCAAGGGGAAACCTTTACCCATACTTTTAGATGTTTATGAGTTCTGAACATAATATCTTTGGGGCTTTTTTAAAATGAAAATAATCTCGGCTTGATTATAATGCTAAATGATATCTGACATTGCACAACATTTTCCTTTAAAAAGACATATTTAAAGGCATTACTATTTGAAATGTTAGTGCATGCACTTCTAGAGCAGCTTCCCCCCTTGGGTGATGTCCAAATGGCTTGGACTATATCTCCTATGTTGTTTGGGGATTATAGGAGCTTTAGTACAACAGGGTACAAGATTGAGAGCAGCCGGAGCTGGCTTGGCCTATAGGGGGTTGTGGTCCAACTTTTCTGGAGGGCAGCAGGCTAGCGGGAGGTTATTCCAATAAGCATCAACTGAAAACTGGCTTCAGCCAAAAGATGCTTCTTCTTTCCAAGATAGATGATTCTGAAAAAAAAAGGATATGAAGTCAAGCTGGTAGATCTGCCAGGGGGAATTGATGGAGCAGATGTAGAAAACTGCATTAAAGGTCTGCTCGGTAACCAGAGTCAGAAACAAGATGTACCATGAAAGTTGATGTGAAAGGGCACTCAAATGCCAACGCAAACTACCACCTGGGAGCTTTCTCTAGACATTTCCTTTTAGATATTTCAGCTATGGAGATAAGGTTAAAATGTTGAGACTTGATGGACAAAGATCAAAAATGAAATTCAACTCTCTGTTTCACTTCAAGATCTGAAGAGGTCATTCTTATTTTCTGGAAGAGAAGATTTTCAGAGGTCAAAATATTAAGTGTGGCACAGTGTTTCTTGCTGTAATTTTCAGAGGTGAAGTATATTAAATAGGAAACACTGTTCACCACCCAAGAACAAATTGAAAAGGAGGTCACTTACTGCTGTTTGCCACAAATTTGCTACTTACACCCTAACATTAGGAAGTGGAAAAAAGATGGAGAGAGGAAGTCTGCTGACAGGCATAAGCGGTTGGTTATACAGTGCCTGCCATTCAAGTATGAACAATACTATTTTAAAGCAATCTGAGTATGTTTGGCAGTATCTCCCAGTTATTTTTCATTCTTATTCATTAATTGGACTCCTTCTAAACCAATTCCAGTTTGAACTTCCCCTTATTCAACGTATTGAGAAAACACCTCACCAGTGTTTCTCTTTCACATACTTTTTATAAGTAGCAATATTTCAGTGAGGAATGTGATCCTTTTACTGAAAAGTTCATATTGGATCAAGCAGTATTTCATTGCCTCTTCAACTGGCTAAAGTAATTGAATGTAATATGATGACCTTTTCAGCTTTCTTTATTGTTTTGACAGCAATCCGTCTGGAGCAGTGATATCTTTTTATTATTATTTTACATATTTATGGCATTCATTTTATGTTTCCTTTCATTTGTTTCTGTGATCTCAGTTTTATTGGGCTACACCAGTGTGCACAATTGGCAACTGTATGGAGTTCTACTGGAAAGTCTTATGTATTGAATAATCTGGATTACTGCTTAATACTACATCTGGAGTACTCTCTCCTATAGTATGTGTTGCTTTATACAGAACACTAAGTATTATTTTGTCCCTTTTCCAGTTATCTTTCCATGGTACATGATAAGTGGATTTGGAAGGATGTCCAGAGGCAGTTTTGAGGGTCATGGAGCTGTTTGTAGACATATGGGGATTAATCCATTCATAGTACTGCTGCCAGAAATCCTCTCCCCAGTGGATCCTAGGCCCCATCTACCATGACCAGTTTCAAATCAGTAATGAAGAAAGTGATTTTGCAGTGCAGATGATAACATAGGAAACCCTGGAACCAGTTTGATGGCAATTACACCAACCACAGAATGCTGACACACAGGCCTGTAGCGAGGGGGGGGGGGGGGGTTAGGGGTTCAACCCCCCCCCCCCCCTGAAATTTTTCAAGTTATAAAAAAAATCTCGTTTACTCATGAATTTTAACTGGTTAACCAAATCCCCATGCTAAGTCTATGAGATGCAAAACATTAAGAGTCCCTCCAGGCACTATCTCAATCAGATATTGACAGGTTTGTAGCGAGGAGGGGTATGTGCTAGGGGTTCAACCCCCCCCCCCGAAATTTTCAAAACCCCTCCCGAAATTTTTTTCTGGCTACGGCCCTGCTGACACATATTAAGGGCTTTCTATTGCAATTTTTGTGGAAGTTTGTTGTCTTGCTGCTCCAGTTTGAAGCTAGCCTTGTGTGTCCAAATGAGACACACAGTCTAATGTGCTTTAACCCAGGGTAAGCCATTTAATCCAAGCTGAGCCCAGGTTTAAATAGCACCAGAAGAGATATGAACTTACCAGGAAAATTAGAACCTTTGCTGGTATTTCAGCAGTGGGGACTTCCATCTCAGAACACCATGCTTGATCCCAGATAACATCCCCCCAGCCATCCTGAGCTCCCTAGGCTCAGGCAGCTAGGGGAAGGTGGAATGGTAGTGCCTCCCTGCATCCTGATCCCCCTTTCCATCCACCTTACCATAAATACAGGATCTGTACTTCCTGGATATGTATCAGAGCTTTGGAGGAAGGGAGGGGTCTTACTGCTCCAAAGCTCCATTGCATCCTGAGTGGCACAGTTCCAGGAAGGACGGTCCGTGCACCGATTGTAAGGAGGATTTTCAGTAGTTTGGGGGGGGGGGTTGGTGTGCAGGGGAGGTAAGAAGGCACTGTCCATGCCCAGCCCTGCCAAACTGGCTTCAGTACAGCTATTTTATTTATTTATTTATTTAATTTATATACTGCTCTTCTCCCCCAGGGGGACTCAGAGCGGTCTTACATAATGGCTGAATGCCACATATAATACAACATGTAGAAAAACCAAACACAAAACACAAATGAAAGCTGGTATCCAAATCAAATTAAAACAATTAAAACCATGTGACCATTACAAAAGGGGAAATTTCAAGCCAAAGTCAGAGCCAGTCTGTGTTCGAATTAATATTAATCCATCAGGTCATATCAGATCATATCTTAGGGTGGGCCAAATGCTTGATTCCCACAGCCAGGTCTTCAGCTGCTTCCTGAAAGATATGAGTGAGGGGGCTTCCCTAATCTCCCTTGACAAGGAGTTCCACAGCCACGGAGCCACCACCTTAAAAGCCCTGTCTCTTGTTCCCGCCAACCGCACCTGAGATGGCGTCGGGACTGAGAGCAGGGCTTCACTTGAAGATATATTCTGAGAGGTAAGTTGGACCAGAGCCGTTTAAGATTTTGTAGGTCAACGCCAGCACTTTGAATTGTGCCCGGAAGCTAACAGTGGAGCTGCTTCAACAGAGGAGTTGTATGCTTCCTGAATGGTGCTCCAGTTAGTTACTTGGCTGCGGAATGCTGGATTAGTTCCAGCTTCCGAACAGTCTTCAAAGGCAACCCCACATAGAGTGCGTTGCAGTAGTCCAAACGAGATGTAACAAGAGCATGGACCACCGTGGCCAAGTCAAGCTTCCCAAGGTACGGGCGCAGTTGGCACACAAGTTTGAGTTTTGCGAAGGCCCCCCTGGCCACCGCCGAAACCTGGGGTTCCAGACTCAGCAATGAGTCCAGGAGGGCACCCAAACTGTGAACCTGCGCCTTTAGGGGGAGTGTGACCCCATCCAGCACAGGCTGTAACCCTATACCCTGTTCGGCCTTACGACTGACCAGGAGGACCTCTGTCTTGTCTTGATTCAAATTCAATTTGTTCACCCTCATCCAGTCCGACACAGCAGCCAGGCACCGGTTCAGGATCTGGACGGAGAAGCTGGAGAAAAGGAGTAATAGAGTTGGATATCATCTGCGTACAGATGACACCGAACTCCAAAACTCCGGATGATCTCATCCAACAGCTTCATGTAGATGTTAAACAACAGAGGGGATAGTACTGAACCCAACGGTTGTGGGGTCGAACAGCTGTCCCCTATCAACACCTTATGGGTACGGTCCTCAAGGAAGGACTGGAACCACTCCAGAACAGTGCCCCCAAGCCCCATTCCAGCAAGGTGACCCAGAAGGATACCGTGATCTACTGTATCGAAGGCTGCTGAGAGATCCAGGAGAACCAACAGGGACACAATCCCCCGTCGAGCTCTCTGCGGAGATCATCCACCAAGGAGACCAAGGCCATCTCAGTTCCATGCCCCGGTCTGAAGCCAGACTGTGCAGGGTCCAGATAATCAGTTTCTTCCAAGAATCCCTGGAGTTGCGAGGCAACCACACGTTCCACGACTTTGCCCAGATTGGAAGAATGGAAACAGGCTGAAAGTTATTCCAATTAGTGGGGTCAAGTGATGGCTTCTTCAACAGCGGTTTTATTATGGCTTGTTTAAGGCCGGCTGGAAGTCTGCCTTCCCGGAGGGAGGCATTCACCACCATCCTTACCCACTCGACCAACCTCCTCTGGCTTCTTTAATCAGCCAGGATGGGCAGGGGTCTAGGATGCATGTGGTCGCTCTCGCTTCTCCAAGGACCTTGTCCACGTCCTCGGGTTGCACAAATTGAAATGAATCCATCAAAATTGGACAAACAGGTATTCTTGTTACATCTTCGGAGATTGCATCAACTGTGACGTCAAGCTCGGAACGAATCAAAGCGATTTTATTTGAAAAGAACTGGGAAAAGGCTTCACATTTCTCTGCTGAATCGTCTGCAGGCGCAGTTTGAGGGGTGTTATTAAGCAGCCCTCTGACTGTTCTAAAAAGCTTGGCAGGGCGGTTTTTGGCTGCCTCAATTCTAGAACTATAATATGGGGTTTTTTTGTGGCAGCAGTCTCTTTGCAGTATGTTCTCCTTTGGGCTTTAACTCATTCTAAATTTGATTCGCTCTGCCGCTTTTGCCACACGCGCTCTAGGCGCCTCATCTCACGCTTCATCACTGCCAACTCCCTGGAGAACCAGGGCGCTAGTTTAGCTCTGTGCATTGCGAGGGGCCGTTCCGAAGCGATTGTGTCTATTGCCCTGGCCATCTCCCCATTGTAGAGAGTGACCAGAGCATCAACAGAATGACCTGCCGAGGAGGCGGGAACATCCCCAAGAGCCATCAGGAATCCATTTGGATCCATAAGCCTCCTGGGGCAGACCATCTTAATGGGCCCACCACTCCCGCGGAAGTTAGGGGTTGCAGTAATTCTAAACTTTACCAAGTGGTGGTTGGTCCATGACAGTGGTACTAACGATAGCTAGGCTGTGTGGACAGTTTCCCGTTGCAGCAGTGGCATAGAGCAACTTGGTGTAGCTTCTATGTGACTTGGAACTGGCATTTTTATGCCAGTTCCAGTCACATTATATGGCTGTGTGGAAAGGTTTGTTAGAGTGTCTGTAATATGTGATTATTTCCAATAAACAGATACTGCATAGTGGTCTGTAAGAACAAGACTATTGGCTAACAAAATATGTTTATCACTGTCCAGTGTAAGCTATTGAATGCTTGGACTAAAAGAAGCTTTTAGGGCCAAATTCAGCTGGCAACAATTTCAGCATATGACTTCTACTGCCAAAAAAAGCCTTAGGAGAAAGGATTTCCATCTTTTACAAAGAGGAAATCCCCACCACAAAAGGAAACCAATGAATAATAGTGTCATGCCTGTATAGTGAGCCCTTGATGGCCAGATTGGGTCCCAAGAAATACTTCCCAGTTTCAAGACCTGTGCCCACTGTTGCTATAAATTACTGATGATATTCTGGAATATTTGAACTGTGATCCAAAATAAACAAGGGGCACCGATTTAATGTGTGTCTTACATTCACCATTATGTATGTGACATAATGAATTTTAGTATACAAAATCTTATTTCATAGCTGTGCCTTAAATGGTCATTTCAAGTATTGAAAATAATAAGAATGGCCGTTCGGATCAACTAGCTGTAGAAAATAATCTGCTGATCTAATTTGCGTTAACTGGCATCTGGGCACCAGTGTCCAGATTTCATATGTTTATAGCTATTTTAGAAGTTATAGGGGCTATGACTTAATGTGTGCCTGAGAGATACAACATATGGTCTCTTGAAGCCTGAATCTGTGCATATTACAAGATCCGCTTATTTCCCCTAGCTTTTCCAGATACTAGATGAGACTGATTAAGACTGATAAGAGGTCTTTGAGGTTCTTAATGTCATTTTGACATATTTTGAACATATGATTGTTCTGTTCATGTGACAGAGGGAGAAGAT
This sequence comes from Anolis carolinensis, assembly GCF_035594765.1. Classification (NCBI taxonomy): domain Eukaryota; kingdom Metazoa; phylum Chordata; class Lepidosauria; order Squamata; family Anolidae; genus Anolis; species Anolis carolinensis. Next base: position 261,261,465 of record NC_085842.1, on the reverse strand, counting down.
TGTATAAATGGTTGTGCATTGGCACAGCGTGCAACAGATGCAGCATATTGATCTGATTAACAGAAAAACAGTTCTCTCTACCTTGACTTTTATGCACGTTTCAGTTATATGTGGGATATTTTTAAGCTCAGGGAAACAACATTACTTCCAGGTAATGAGGACATCATTTTATTTAAGTGTACTCAGCACAGGCCCCTGCAGTTTCCATATGTCTGATCATTTCCTTAGATAATGCTTGAGGCAGGAGGTCACCGAAACTAATAAACAGCAATTCCTCTGTCTTTTCAAGCCAAACAATATTTGCATCACCCTTGATTAGGGATCGTAAAAGGAATGAATTGGATCATAATTCAAAGATGTAGATTATTTCCAACATTTAATAATCAGGACATTAATGAACAAGGAGAAGAAGAATGCTTATAATGATTATGAGCGATCTTTTCAAGTACTACTATCTTGGCAAGTGCTCTTTAATATATATTTTCAGCAATTTGACAATGAAAACAAAGGTATTAATTTTGTTTTACAGCTCTGTGGGGAAATTAATGAAGTGATCTAAAAAGTGGTTCAATAACAAGGAGAGCTAAATGGCAGAAGAGGGAAAAGAAAATAGATGGTATGAGGGAAACCTGGTCCCACATGGAAGAGTAAACACTTTATTTACATAGCAGCAAAATTCTTATTCTTATGGCGAGCAACATATGTATGAGAGGTTAGGGGACTGGTTTACAAGAACTCAAATGCAGTTTGGGACACTAAACTTAACTGGATCTTTTGGTGAGCAATAGGACCTGCATCTACACTATAGAATGAATACAGGTTGACACCACTTTAACTGCCATGGCTCAATGCTATGGAATTGTTTGTTAAGGCACCAGCCCTCTTTGGCAGAGAAGGTTTTTAATTGTAGTTTTATAAGGCCTAGAACTCTTATACATGCATTCCCTTGGTCAAGTTGCTTACAGCTATCTTTTGAGTGCCTTCCAGTGAATTTCTAAATGCTCAGTTGAGATTTGAAGTTACTGCAAGGCTTGAAATTTGTGGACTGAAAAATATGTCATTGAGGGGCAGAATTGTTATTTTGAGGGCAATGTCACACACTCCCTGCCCCAGAAAACCCAGTGATAGGTTTGCCTTAAGGGCACCGAAAGTTGGGAGCAATCTGAAGTTACACAACAATGGCCGCATCAAGTTGTCATTCCTCATTTAGGTTAGTGATATCCATGTACAGGATAAAGCCCAAATCAAGTTTATGCCTTCACTGTACTTATCAAATAATACCTAATGATGATAGCCACTTACTTTAAGCTTTTTTATGGAGGTTTTGTTTTTAGAATTAATAATCTTTTGGTTGTATCAGCTGTCTGTTAAAATTTGCAATAGAACAAACAATATCTCATTGTCTGACTACCCCCAAAAGCACACGGACAGAGTCTTAATGCTCCATGTTGTTCTTCCAGCAATCTACACTGTGTGGCATAAAATATTGCTAACGTAGTATCTACACAATGGCTGGGATTGGCTGTCAGTTATATGAACAAGTATTAAGTTATGTTACTAGTTTTTAAATGTAATTTTAATAGCATTTTGCTGTATTTTAACTGTGTTTTAACTTTTGTAGCCATGATACAAATATTTAATTTTAAAAAAATTTGTAGTCATATGTATATGTATTTGCCTTGTTTTTAAATTCTATTGCATTGTGTCATGTCATTATTAGGGCAAAGGTCAAGGTAAAGGTTTTCCCTGACATTAAGTCTAGTTGTGTCCAACTCTGGAAGTGCTCGTCTCCATTTCTAAGTCAAAGAGCCGGCGTTGTCTGTAGACACCTCCATGGTCATGTGGCCAGCATGACTGCATGGAGCATCGTTACCTTCCTGCCAGAGCGGTATCTATTAATCTACTCACATTTGCATGTTTTTGAACTGCGATGTTGGCAGAAGCTGGGGCTAACAGTGGGAGCTCACCCCACTCCCCAGATTCGAACCGCCAAACTTTTGGTCATCAAGTTCAGCAGCTCAGAGGTTCAACCTGTTGTGCTACCAGGTGTTCCTCCATGTCATTGTTATTGTTATGAAATAACATGTCATTGTTAGCTGTCTTGAATCCCTATGGAGAGAAAACTGGAATAAAAACAAAGATGATAATAATAAGAAGAAGAAGGGGAGGGGGAGGAAGAATTTGTGTAGGATAAATTATTTGGTGTAGCACAACAGGCATATTCTACTGACAGCAGTGGAAGTGAGGTTGTACACAGAGCAGCATTATGCACTGCAATTGTATATTGTGCTCATGCATTGTGCATTGTAGTTATGTATTGTGCATAGTGCACCTGCATTTTGTATTGCAACAGCATCTAATCACTAACATCTGTTGTGCAATGCTACTATTCTGCTAGAGGACTGTTTGGTACATGGTGCTTCTATACATACAAACATTTGCAATGTGATTAGTGGCTCCTTGGTTGCAGCTGATCTGTTGGGATAGTTAGATTCTTTCTTTGTGTAATTAGTAGCTTAGTTTATAAATTATAAACTAAAAAAAACATTGGAAATATAGCATACTTAGCAACTAACAGATATCATCCTTCTAGTGGCATTTAGACAAATCTACCATAGTTAAATAAGTTTGTGTGCCGGTAGGGCAGAGGTGGAAAAAGTGTGGTTTGCCACCTTTTATCATCAGGTAGAGCCCCCAGTGACGCAGTGAGTTAAACTGCTGAGCTGCTGAACTTGCTGACCGAAAAGTCAGAGGTTCAAATCCGGGAGTAGGGGGAGCTCCCGTTGTTAGCCCCAGCTTCTGCCAACCTAGCAGTTTAAAAACAAGCAAATGTGTGTAGATCAATAGGTACCGCTTTGGTAGGAAGATAACGTCGCTCCATGCAGTCATGCTAGACACATGACCTTGGAGGCTACAGACAATGCCGGTTCTTCAGCTTAGAAATGGAGATGAGCACCTACCCTCAGAGTCGGACTAGACTTAATGTCTGGGAAAACCTTTACCTTTACAGGGTTGTTGTATGTTTTCTGGGCTGTATGGCCATGTTCCAGAAGTATTCTCTCCTGATGTCTGAGGATGTCTGCCATAGATGTGGGCGAAACGTCAGGAGAAAATACTTCTGGAACATGGCCATACAGCCTGGAAAACATACAACAACCCTGTGATCCCGGCCATGAAAGCCTTCGACAACACATCTTTACCTTTACCTTTTTAAAAATATTTCTTTGCCATCAGGTGTTTATCACCTGGTGAAGGCTGAGGTGGTGTGACTGGGATTTTAAAGTGATGATAAAATTTATATATGTTTTAATATTTTAATATTTAATTGTTTTAATATCATACCTAATTCATTTTTAAATTTTATATTTATATTTTAATATTTTTGTTTTTATTAGGATTGTGTTGTATTTAGAGTAAACTGCCTTGGGTCCCTATATTGGGAGAAAGGTGGGATAAAAATAAAATAAATAATGATAACAAAACCACATCAACAACAACATAGTGATATTGACCCCCACATTTTCTATGGCTTTGGAGGTGAGAAATTTTAGTTTTTTTCATGGAGTAGATCACAGAAGTGGAGCTCTCTAAGGTCTCCAGGGAGAGTAACCCTAGCTTCTGACAGTTGCCCTCCCTTTGACTGGGCCCCTCTTCAAGTCAGAAATTCTGACTTGAAGAACACAACAACTGACAGGAAGGGAAGGGAGAAAACCATTGAAGTTGCAGTGAAATGAATGGCTGGCACACACTTCAAAACACCACAGCATGAAAACTGTAGTCTTAAATGAGCTTTGGAAAAATATGGAGTCCTCTCCAGGCATATATTGTGGATTAATCCATATGTGATTACAAGCACATTGTGTGCATTGACAGTGAGGCGGTTGTTTCAACAGCAGTAAATCATGCCAGTGCCGATTTTCCTTAGCACAGGAATAAAAACAGAGTTGGTAAGAAGTGTAGCTTAAGATCCCCTATAGGGAAAATCTACTATACCAACTCCCTCTTTTTAAAAAATTATCTCCGTCAATATAACAGATAAATCAGTTGGCAGTGAGCAGAAAGAAAACCACCATACAAGTTCTTGATTTTCAGCTTTTAAAGTATGGTAATTTATTTAAAACACTCTGCTGCGAACATATGGAAGCTAGTGCTGCTATGAGTATTCCCCCTCCCCCAACCAAAAAAAGAGAAAGAAATGTAATTGTGTAGTTATGTGCTGGAAAAAGCTCTATTGAAAATTGGACACTGAGCCCTTAACATATTTCTCTCTCTCTCTGTTCCTTTCTCTCCTCCACCTTTTGCATAACTGTACACTTTGAGGACTATATAAACAAGATAGACCGAAGTGGAAATCACTTAACATCAGCCTTGTGCATTCTGCTTTGAAAACGCCACTTTCGACTTATGTCTGTGTTTACAGAATCACCAGTAGACCGGTTCCTTTAATGAGCTGTAACTAAGAGCAGATTCACAGGGAACATCAAGTACTTTTTCAAAATTCAGCCCAGTAACCAAAAGCATTTGATCTTTTATTGGCATGGCAAGGCTGTTGTAAAAAGAAAGAAATGCCCTGAGTATTCAGAGCTGAACAACTGCAGATGGCTTTCCCTGAAGCGATTCTCATATTGTTGGTGTTATGATCTGCCTAATAATCAGTTTCAGGTCAAGCAAACGTATGCATGTGTGTGTGTGTGTGTGTGTGTGTGTGTGTGTGTGTGTGTACGTGGGTAGATTCAAATGTATATTAAACACAAATGTTTCTATCCATAGCACTTTGTCTTTCTGGTATTTAGTCATGATGAATTTTTCATTTACCTCCAAAGCAATTAACTATGATAAAAACAAGAAATACAATCTCTCCCCCTTATTAATGAAGCAACAAAACAAGTGTAACAGTAGAAGAATATTTGAATCCCTGAGATGATTGACAAGGTTTTGAACAGTAAAAAAATAAACATTACTTTGAAATACAGTAGAGTCTCACTTATCCAACACTCACTTATCCAACGTTCTGATTATCCAACACATTTTTATAATCAATGTTTTCAAAACATTGTGATATTTTGGTGCTAAATTCGTAAATACAGTAAATACTACATAGCATTACTGTGTATTGAACTACTTTTTCTGTCCAATTTGTTGTATAACATGATGTTTTGGTGCTTAATTTGTAAAATTATAACCTAATTTGATGTTTAATAGGCTTTTCCTTAATCCCTCCTTATTATCCAACATATTTGATGACCGAAGCGCCAGCTTTCAAATTGATTTGAAACCGCAGCGGAGAGTTCCGCAGATCCATCACCTAAGGAACGGAGCGGGACCGCAGCAGACTATTATTAAAAGATCTTTTTTTTCTTCACTTTCCCCTTCCCTGAACTATGTAACAAATCCCCCCAATAAAAGTAGCATTCATTTTAACAGTAACACTCTCTATCTGGTTATTTTGTGTCTTTCTCTGACTCCTTCCTTTGCATGCAATTTCCCTCTCTCTCTCTCTCTCACTAACCCGTCCGATCTTTAAACCCTGGCGGAGGCTTCGCCCGCCATAGGTTAATACGGTGGGCGATACAAATTGGCTCATATCTTTATCAAAATTACCCCTAGCACGCTCCTCTTTTAGTCCTAACCCTTTCTAAGGCTCCTGACTCAAGGACCACCAACGGAACCAAAATCGGTCCAGTTCTCGGCACCTCATCAGCTGACTGTCAAACGGAACCGACTGCTCCTTTCAAGCCAGACTGCTCTCTTCCAGCCTTATCCCGGACTTTCCTCTCCCCGCGACCCGCGGGATGGTTTTAGGAGATCCCTGGTCCCTTTCTGTGAACTGGGGATGGGGGGATCGCTCTCCCGCTGGGGAGACATAGTTCTCCAAGGACCTTTACCCTCTCTACAGCTGCCAGGAGGATGCCAGGACGGCCGCCCTCCACGTTTCATTCATACCTTCATAATTTTATGAAGGAGAAGAACACTCTTCCCCAGACCTATCCCTGAACTTATGAAATCTTATACTTCCAAAGACTGCAACCCACATGTGCCTCTTCCCCATGCCATCTCTATGAATTCCTGCCACCACAGATGAACTCTTTTCCTCATGTATCCGTGAATTTTCATATTCTATGTACCTGGACACCCTCATGAATCACTGTTGTATGAATTTCTAATCGTTGGGCTAACTTCATGAATTGTAAAATCATGCTGCTAAAACTCCACTTTTATGAATTTCCATATTGGGTTCCCCAGATGTTGTGAACTTCGTTCTTATCAAATGTTTTCAAATTGTTTATATCATTCATGATTCCCCTTTATGCAATGTAACCCACCTCTATGGATTCTCCCTTACTTCCTTGAAATCTATCTATCTGCCTATATGTATTTGTACTCTTTGGGATCCCCGGAAGATATGTATTTTTCCCAGCTGGGTTTATATTCCAACTTTATTTTATTTTTCATTTTATTTCATATAATTGCCAAGTCATGAAATCAAATAGGGAATATTTCGAACTCAACTTGAACCCCAGAACCTGCCCCATTTTCTATGACCCAGGCTTACCTTCCCAAAAACAAAAGGTTAATCCGCTGCCGCTTAACCCAATCAAATTCAGATTGCATGGACAATATAGGGCTTGAGTCGCCGAATTCGGAGTATTTGACCTAAAGGTGATTCGCCCTCAAGGCAAACATTGTCATATCTCCTCCAAAAGGAAATCCAGGACACCTCAGGAAGGCGCCCTGCTGAGCCCATCACCACCCATCCCTACTTCCACCTCTGACACCCCAAGGCATATCTGAAATCTGTGTACGTGACAGGAACCCTTGATTGCTGTCATTAATCCCTTTAGAATTCGGCCGGGCAGGAATTAATCCGATCTTTCCTGCTCAGTCACTTCATTGTTCCAATAACTCCCGCCTTCTCCTCCCTGATTGGCTCGAGTGGGGACAAAAAGCAGCTCCCTATTGGGCCAACAGAGCAAGGTGGGAAACGAAAGCCCGCCTCGTTCAACCTTCTAGCCTATCCGCGATCAGATGGGCGGGGGAGCGGGGCGGGAAATTCAAAGGGCTGTCAGACTGAAATTTTGTATAAATATGGCTTTGTTTTGATTATATGGTACCCTAGTAGACTGAATGATCACTACTAGAGTCCTTTTCAGCTGAATCGCTCAATAAAGACTCCTTGGCGGATTTTCCTTCAACTTTGGCGGACCTTCTTCATTTCGGCTTCAGGTTGTATTGCGGCTCATATTCTCCTATTGGCTCCGCCAAGGTCCGTTCTCTCAGGACCGGATCAGCTCTCTCCTTAAGGGGCCCGATCCCCTAAAAACGCGGTCGACAACATATTCACTTATCCAATGTTCTGCTGGCCCGTTTATGTTGGATAAGTGAGACTCTACTGTATTATTAAAATTATTTATAACAGTTACATTTGTCATAACATATAAACAATTACAAAAACCTCAGATTTCAAATACCTTAGTCTGGGTTATATAGTTGTGTGGAAGGACCCTTAGACTCACGAAAGCAAAGGCAACCTGACTGAACAAATCTTGCCTAGAAAACCCCATGACAGGTTGCCACGAGCTGGAGAGAACTCAAAGGCCCAACAACAACAACAACAACACACACATATAACAAATTATTTTCATATTTTGCATGCTATGGGATTCTTCTTACCCACCAGGCATATGATCCTCCCTAATACACCCCCCCCCCAAAGAAACTAAAGGTTAGTAGTATTGTTATCACATTTTTTTACTACCAGATTTCCCCACCCTCCGGAAATTCTTGCATTTTTTATTATGTCGACACACAGTATGCAAATTGTGTACACAGATGTCTCCTATCTGGAATGGAAGAACATATTTTCCCTGCAAATGTGATTTAGTTTCATAAATGTGAGGATAGGCTGCAACAAGATACTTTAGGCAATGCAAAATGCCGTACTGGAGCTGTGTTTAGTTATGGCATGGCAAATCCACTTATGAGTCCCCGGAGACAGCCCTGCTGGGCTAGAATAACAGCTCCATTATTCAATGCTTCATGTCTATCACCCAACACTTATTAGCATAGTTTCGAGGTTAAACAATGGTGTGAGTTCCTTCTGTGTATCCTTCTACTTATTCATTATCAGATTACTTTGCAATGTTTATTTAGCTTCCTATCATGTAGATCAAGCATACAAAGTTTGAAATGAATCATATTCTCTATAGCAGTTGGTACCTGCAGTTTAAAATGTTCAATAAACAGCAGTTGAAATTTAGAGGGGGGAAAAGCAATCTGATACTTCAATGGCAAGCCTCCTTTCCACTTCCCAGCATTAATGTTAGAAACTTATGCTGCAGTCCACATGGCTGTTAAATGTGTCTTCTTGCTTTTTAGCCAATTTGTATCTGGAACAAAAATAGCTTACTCATTTAAAATATCCTTTTGGCCCTAAATACCACCTCCCACCCAATCTTGCTACTAGTCTGTAAATGTGCCAGGATACTCGTGCATCACAAAGGTTTAACAATATGGTAATTAGCTGAGTTAAAATATGTACAGAACTAAAACAATAGGACCTAATTAGATTAACCAGAAATCAAGTAGCTTAAACGATTTGTCAGAAACCTTGGTTGTTTATCAAAGGAAGCTGTTGATCTCAGGATTAATTCAATTTACATGTTCTGTTTATTCAGAGCTTGAAAAAGTTATTTTTGGATGATAATATCCACAGTACACTAAAAGACTGTGGAAGTTATATGGTAGGAAAAAAACCCACAAACGTTTCCACTAAAAATTATCTGAAATGTTTACAGTACTGGAATGAATGAATATCATCCACAGTTGAACTACAGTTCTTATTATTCAACTGAGCCAGTCATTCTTTGGCCATGTCATGAGAAAATATGGCTTGCTAGAAAAGACAATAACACAGTACTTGGTAAAACAGAGGGTAATAGAAACTTCCTTGCCTAACGTCCTTGTAGAAAATGTTCCACAGTTGAGGGGCTGCTACAAAGAAAGCTCTGTTACATGTAACCACCAACTTAATTTCATAAGGAGTTGGGGCATGCCACAGATCTGAAGATCTCAAATTTCTGGCAGGCTTATATGGGAGAAGGAGGTCTTCCAAATATCTTGACCTCAAGCCATTTAGGGATTGTAGGTCAACACCAGCATCTTCAATTGAGCTTGAAAGCAAATTGAAAGATATGCCTCTTGCAGAACTGGTGTTATACCACCTCTAAAAGTCATACCTGACAATAGTCTTGCTATTCAAGGACAGTCCCATGTAGAGCACATTATAGTTGTTCATTTCACTTTACATATGCAGTTGAGCATTGGGCAATACAGTTATGGGCCGTATATTTCTGCATGAATATATTCACATTATTCTAAGGGGAGTTTGAATTGCAGCTAATATGTGAGGAACATTGTTCTGAAAGTCTTTGGGTTTTCTATTGATCTGGAGGGGGAAAAAAGGTAAAGGTTTCCCCTGACGTTAAGTCCAGTCGTGACCGACTCTGGGGGTTGGTGCTCATCTCCATTTCTAAGCTGAAGAGCCGGCGTTGTCCATAGACATCTCCAGGTCATGTGGCCGGCATGACTGCATGGAGCACTGTTACTGATCTGGAGAACAAGAGATGAATTTTGCTTCCTGTTGTCAGGGCCTGGCCATGCTACCTTCCTACTTGTTTACAACTTTGAATTGTATTTTGAGTTTATAACATTATATTAATCCCTGTCTACAGTGGAATGGAAAAAAATCATGGATTTCTGTTGCCTACTTGCAAAACTAGCAAATCCTCAATAAAGGGATAGTCAGCTATCACATTCTGTTGAGGTATGTTGCCATTAAGTGAACTGATAGTTTAAAAATATGTATACATAGTAAACAGTGAGCTTATTTTGATTCTTGAAAATGTACCAAAATCACACTGGGATGGGATTATGCCTGCTTTTTTATGTGCTGCCTTGAGATCTGACTTCTTGCTGGAGAGGAAACTGTATTACACTTAAAGTGTCTCCAGGCTTATATAAATCTGTATAAAGTGTTTCATTCTGTAGGCATGGTATCGTTACCCATTTATTTGGGAGCTACATAGGCTATAAAGAGGAGTGGGTTTAGTACCAATATAATGACATTTTGGGAAGGGGGGTATGATTGATGCAGTAGCCTGAGAGTATTATACTGTGCTCTGTTTATCACGCTGCAGCTGTAGCATAAGGGGTATGTTATACCTTTATTACTTTCTGTTTGTACCACAGAGGTAGACATCCTCAATGCTAGCTCAGAAACCATACTGGAGGGATCTTGCTTGGTGCATAATCCAGATATCCCAGTTGAAGAAAATCAATGAGGACAACACTATGATCTGCTTGCAGAGAGCAAATGCACTTAGTTCTGAACTGCTCTGCTAGGATTTTGTTATTAAAGCTATTTGATTGCCCAATCTTGCTTGCTAACCAAGTTCTTATCATGCCAAGACCTCACTAGGTTAAGCTTGTCTTTCTTCTGCATGCGTGATATACATTTGATGGCAGGGAGGAGAGACAGAGAGAAATGTCTTTTTAGAAGAAGAAAAAGCACCTCTCTCTTTTGCATATGCACAGTTCTACTTTTTTTGCATGTTTGCTCAAGGCTAAATTAAATTGCCTTTTCTTCAATGACATTTCACAATGTCACCAAATATATGAACATCGAGAAAGCTATGTGCATATGAATCATTCCAGAAGGAAAAATATTATCTTCAAATGTGATGAATTTTATGTGATTTTGCATGAGGGGGTCAATTTATTCCCCCCCTCCTCATTAATATTATTATCAAGAAAGTAAATGTGACTAGGTATAACCTGGAGGGCTTACCATATTGACAGATACAGGTTTTCTTATTTCTATATGGCCTATATTTCATACTTGTCTGTGAAAATATTTTTGTAATGTACAGCCTTCCCAACAGTGGGAAATAAATCAAGCATTTTAAAAGTGAATGTAGATGATTCATTTAGTACTGTCATAATAAAGTGTTTTCTTTAATGAAAATTTATATCATGTTCTATCCCACTGAAACTCAAATTTATGCATTTATAGTAAGAGGACTAAATGTTAACTGATATTTGAGAATAAAAATGAATGATATAGTCTCATGTAATTTAATCCATTTTGAGTGATGATTTTTTCATGGGAAAGCATTGTTTAAGGAGGAAACAATTAAAGATGACCTATATGTATAAAATAAGACCATAAAATCTAATCTAGTTCTATAATAATAAGCATTAAAGATTTAACAGTTATAGGTTCACCTTAGGGTAACCATAAGTCAGAAATAACTTGGAGGCACACAATAATGCTGCAACATGATCCCAAAGTAAACTTTCATTGAACTAACTTAGAATTTAAAAGATGGAATCAGCATTTTAAAGTGAGTCCAAGGGCCCATCCAGACAGCCCTTTTACTGTGGGACTTCCCGCTACTGATGTCGAACACGCAAGCACCCCCACTCACATTGCTGTGACACACAGCTGATCTCTGCCAGGAGTTCCACAGGCTCATAGGAACCCTGGTTTTCCCTTTTCAACAGACCTCAGCCACACAGATGCATTGTATCCTCCCTTACAGTAGCAAAAAAACTCAGGCAGTCTCTCTCCATTGAGGCTCCATTATCCTTTGTTACATATTAACTCAGAGTAATAAATTGTATCTGATGTTGCTTTCACTTCCTTGCCTGCAAAAGCAGCCCTTTTGCAGGCAGCTTTCTATAACCAAAAAATCCATAATGAACCCCTTTCCAAGCCATGGATCTCAGCCGGCTTGGCCGAGGTGGCCCAGGATCGCCTCATGAGCAAGGAAATATAGTTCTTTCAATTGCGGATACAGAAACCCATCGGGCCCCAGTATCCACGACTTAACGGATTCACTCTGGACCAATTTCATTCTACTCCGGAGCATTTTCTAAACTAGGCTACCATCTTGCTTTTTGCCACAATGGCCCCAATTCAGCTCCCCACACATGAACTGGTACTCTCTGCATGACCCCCATGTATTCCTCCCACCATTTTCTAGTCTTAGGGGGACCCCAATAAGCCTTTTGCCTGCCTGGGCTGATGGAGAATCCCCTGGGATTCCCTGTTTCTTCCCCTATGACAAATGCAAAAGGAGATTGGAGCCCTTTTGAATGTTTCAGAGGACTGAATGCATTTTTTTCCCAACACATGGGATGCTGGATCTCATGTTTCTCCCCCATAGTGGGTCCCACATGTGTCCCCTATCATTATTATTATTATTATTATTATTATTATTATTATTATTATTGGTTTTATTATATCTTATCCCTTATAAACAAGGAATTGTGACCCTAACATGAACTTTTGACCAGCACACCATTCTAGCCTGGGCATAATCAGGATGCTTTTGGCTACATATCATTAATATGGATTGCTCGAAATCACCCTCTGAAGGAGAAACAATGGACTTCCTTTCCAGACTTCGGAGGGCAAAGGCCAGGCCATCTGGAAGGAGGGAACCTTTGGACATTGTAATCATTCATCATAAAGGGCTTGTTCTCCCTGCGAGGGGGCAAGAGTAAGCCACTGTCAACCACACAGAGTCCTTGGACTCTGAATCATTCATAATCCATTGAATGGAGTAACAATAATGTATTAAATATCATTATTATGTACAATAAATGAATATAAATTTCATATAAATTACATATAAATGGTTACAAATGAGAATCAAACTGTTGCATTCACAGTATGATGAATGGTTACTTTCACAATGGAATAAACTTTCTTGTTTGTTTTCTTGTTTCTTCATAAAAGAAGAGTAGACCCCTGATCCACAACCGGTTTCGACTACCGATAGACTTCGTCTGGTAGTAGGGTCTGAAAGTATTGGGTAACATTAATACAATTGTACAAAGTGTTTTCTGGCTATGTAAATTTGACAATTATTAATACATACTACTTACTATTGTTATTTAGTTCAAATAATTCAAGGATGTACTCAATAAACTGTAAAGTCTTTCTTAGATACTGTGGAACCTATTGGGAACATATAGTGGCTTACAAGTTGTTCTCCTGATACATTAAACACAGAGTGGATAAAAATAAAATAATGTCTATACTTACAAAACGTTCTGTTTCAATTCAATGATACTCTGCAGAAAGGTTTTATTCTACGGCGAGTATGAGCCTAAATGGCTCAAACTGGTGTTTAAATAGCAAAGAATCTCACACAGGTATTCTACAAAGCAGTGTGTAGCATTAACTCTTGAGTCACATTTAAAGAAATACAACAGATTTATAAAAAACAGTCATAAGAATTGGTATCATTCTAACCTTTAGGGAATTCTGTTTGGATAGTGAAAATCCAAAATGATTCACGTTGTAATAATTTGTTCTGAAAATCAATACCCTTAGAAGGAATAACAACTTCTAGAATCTGTACCCAAAGTGACTCAGGGCTATGGTTCAAATCTTCAAAATGCTTGTAAAAAATAGAATCAATAGAATAATTTCTGATCTTACTTTTATGTTCTATAATTCACTTTGGTGAGCTTTTTATTGGGAATAGGGAAATCTTAATTTTTTGCTTCTCGCAAGCTCGCCAGGTACCTTGAATCCCTCTCTTTGGGTCTGGCACGAGTCTCCTCATTCAAGGAGACCCTCAAATCTTTGGTCTCCTCTATCACAACAAAAAGGAGACTGTCTGGATGACGTTTCTGGAAACCACTAATTAATTCACCACAAACCAGGAAAAACCCTGTTTTGTGGTGAATTAATTTGATAATGGGTTTATCCCATGCCTTGCAGTCCAGACAGCAGTCCTGCAGTTTTCGAGGCTAAATTAGCCCAGAAAACCACGAGGACACCTACTCCTCCCCAAAAGCCCCCCAAACTGCTTTGAAAAGTAAATTCACTTACTTTTTAGAGTGGTCTGACAGCTTTCCTGGCGCATAGCAATGATGTGCCAGGAGAGTGGGAGGGGAGCAGGAGTGATTTTCCTCCTCTCCCCTCCCTGCTCTCCTGGTAAGTCATTGCTACGTGCCAAGAGAGCTGTCGGACCCGGTAAGTGAATTTAATTTTCAAAGTGGTTTGGGGGCTTTTGGGAAGGGGGTTAGAGTGTCCGGATGTCCCCCCAAAGGTTCTAGGAGAACATATGGGCACCCATCCTGGAAAACACATGCTTTCTGGGGTGTGTGTGTGGATGTGGACTTGGGAACATTCGTGTTTTTTAAATGTGAATGTTCCTGGGATAACTGTATGTGTGGAACCACCCTGAATTCCCTTCCACATAGCTGTATAAAATCCAGTTTGAACTAGATTATATGGTAGTTTGAACTCAGATAACCAACTTCCAAGCAGATATTGTGGATTATCTGCCTTGATATTCTGGGTTATATGGCTGTGTAGAAAGGCCCTGAGTTTGGGAAAAGCTCCAGTACCATCAATGGCCTGAACAACGCGAGCATCCCGAAAGTCTCTATATTGTAGTCCCAAAGAATCAGCACAGTCCTTGTATATGAAATTATTGGTAGCACCAGAATCAACCATGGCATGTATCATAACTGGTTCCTTCTTGGCGGACCACAAAGTGGCCATTAGGAGAAATAAAACCCTGGTTTGCGGCTCTTGGGAAGAAGTGTCGACCGAGTTGGTGAGCCTCTCTACACCTGGTCGTTCCCTTCCCCCACAGGCTTCTGCTCAGGTTCTTCTTGGAGTTGCTGATCTACAGTGGAAGAGGCTACTAAATGGGTTGGGGTTTTTTTCTTCGCCGGACAATCCTTGGCGAAATGCCCCCCACCCCGCAGTACCAACAGAGGTTCAGATGGTGACAGCGGGCTTTCTCTGCCACATTAATCTTGGGTCGAACATGTCCCAATTGCATCGGTTCTTCCTCATCCAGTGCAGGAGTTGGCGCCGGCTGCGGAGCTCACCAGCTGGCACGAGGCTGGGGATAAGAAGCAGTGGGGGCTCTTCCCCCCCGGTCATCCAGTCTGGCCCTGAGTCCATTGCTTACGGGTGGCAATCATTGCCTCTGCCCGCAGACATAAGGCAATAAGCTTCTCCAAAGTGTCTGGAGGATCCACCTTGGACACTTCCTCCTGCATTTCCAAGTTGAGTCCTTCACAAAACTGTCCTTTCAAAGCTATATCATTCCAACCGACATTCTGAGCCAAAACTCGAAACTCAGCAATATACTGAGCCAAAGGTATGTCTTTTTAAAACAACCGCTGAAGTTTATGGCCTGCCGCTTCTTGAGTGTCCTGAATTCCCCAAGTGTCTCTAAGATGATCTAGGAATTCTTTGGCAGAGTTGATAGACACAGACTGGGAATCAAAGAGCGCCGTAGCCCATGTAGCGGCTGGTCCATCCAGGAGGCTGTAAATCCAGGTCACCTTTAGATCTTCTTGAGGGAACTCTGCAGCTCGAGCCTCAACATAAGCCAAACACTGGTGTCAGAAAACTTGCACCTTTTGCATTTCGCCTGTGAATTTCATTGGTAGCACCAAAGAGGGGGGTCGTACCGCTCGATCCCTTAAACCGCAGATCTCACCCTCTTGGAGTCGGATCGTGTCCCTCATCCTACAGTATTCTTCCTGGGTGATTTGGTACTGGGGTACCAGTGCTACAGCCGCAGGTCTGGGAGGGACCTGGGCCCCTGCTTGATCTGTCATATTGGTTGTTAGTTTTCAAAGTGCTTCTTTGGCGGTGTCAAACAGTTGCACCCCAAGGCAGCGTGAGCACTCGAAAACCAGACAAGAGCCAATATAACACACTATATCTTTATTAAAGCAATTATAAATCCAAATGAAATTAGGTATAGAGTCTTAGTAAGGAATAGTTATTTTTAGAAAGTCAATGATGGTTCCATATGGGTGAAGGGAAAGGTCTGATATTATAATCCACAATGAGAACTCGATAGCTCTCCCAAGAAATCAAAGACCATGAGTTAAAACAGGGAAACAAGGCTGGCAGGAAACAGAGTCCAATCCACTGGAAATACTTCATAAGGATCAAGGCAACAAAGTTGTCAAAGCTGAGGCAAACTTGAAACAGGAACAAGAATAACAACTGAAGTAAAGTCAAGGTCTACTCGAGAGTCTCGGCACAGCACGGGCCTGACTGGAACTGGAATACTTGGCTTGGGAACAGGAGCTGAAGACGGAGAAACCTCTCTCCAAGAAAGCAACGTTGACACCGCAAGGAAATCTACTGAGCAAAACACTTTTAACAGATTCTGGACTGTTCAGAATTTAGGGAGTACAAACTCCCAAAACTTTCCCAAGGGAATGCTAACCATTATCCCATCTATTTGCCAGCCTTTGGCTCTGGCGGATTTCTTGTTTTGCACTTCTTTCTCTAGTTACAAAATCTCTATGATTAAAACCCTGTTCCCAGGTATCTCTGCAACATCTGGCTCTATCTGCGAGGGAGGAATAGAAGAATCTTCTCCAATTAGCAAGTCTCCAGAGCCAATATCTTTGGGCACCTGCAGCTGTAAAGGCCCCTCCTTGGAGGGTGAAATGTCAGTATAATCCTCAGCATTATCTGTGTCAAAGTGCAAGTCCTGAACCACTGCAGGCCTTGGTGCCCTGACTGGCTGGGATCTAACAGTAGATAATCCACAATATCTGCTTTGAACTGTGTTATCTGAGTCTACATTGCCATAGAATCCAGTTCAATGTGGATTTTATACAGCTATGTGGAAGGGGCCCTAGAAACATTCTACTAGAACAATTTAGCTCTAGATAATAATCTAGCTTCTTATTTTGGGCCAGTTAATATTTCTGGATTGTTTTCAAAGGCAGCATCAAGTACAGAAGACCACAGCAATGTAAGCCAGATGCGTCTTCTCGAGAAAATATATGCAAATGATTTTATTTATTAATTTATTTATTTACAGTATTTATATTCCACCCTTCTCACCCCGAAGGGGACTCAGGGCGGATTACAATGAACACATATATGGCAAACATTCAATGCCAACAGACAAACAACATTCAGTTTTAGACAGACACAGAGGCATTTTTTAACATCTTTCCAGCTTCACGATTTCCAGCCACAGGGGGAGCTGTTGCTTCACCATACATTGGTGGCTGTTCTTCCTCTTCTTTTCCTCGTGAGCAGTTTTATGGTGTTGTAGATTAGTTAAATTAGCCTCCCGCATAAAGCGTCCCTAAATTTTCCCTACTTGACAGATGCAACTGTCTTTCGGGGCTGCTAGGTCAACAGCAAGCCGGGGCTATTTTTTTTATTTTATGGTCGGAGGCTTAACCCGACCCGGGCTTCGAACTCATGACCTCTCGGTCAGTAGTGATTTATAGCAGCTGGTTACTA
Source organism: Anolis carolinensis (assembly GCF_035594765.1). Lineage (NCBI taxonomy): Eukaryota > Metazoa > Chordata > Lepidosauria > Squamata > Anolidae > Anolis > Anolis carolinensis. The sequence continues at coordinate 261,244,142 of NC_085842.1, read as the reverse complement.
GCCAGCTGCACCACAGCCCGGCCCCCGGAGATTTTCCTCTCCATGTCACATCAGTTGTAGGAACTAGGCTGTCTTCATCAAGGTCAGTGTTTTTTTTAAAGGTGACTGTATGCTTTGGAAATCCTTGATCTTGAAGTTCAGCAGAAACTGTCTGTTCTTTCTGACCAAGGTGAAATGCTCTCTTCTTTAATGTACTTTCAGTAATCGTATCATCCAAGGTTTTGTTACTCTTGTGCTATTTTCTATTGACTCAGACACTCTGTTTTGATTGTTTTCTTGTTGTTACTGCCATCTGAATGAGTTTTGATTGTGAATTGTTTGAAATTGATTTTCACCATTTTCAGCCATGTTCTATGAATGTGGTGAGTGAGGTAAGCATGTAACTACGGTTACATTTACACTGTAGAATTAATGCAGTTTTACACCATTTTAACTGCTATAATTCAATGCTAGAGAATCCCAGACCTTCTAAAACTACAACTTCTAGGTTCCAGCGTATTCAGCTATGGTAGTTAAAATAGTGTCAAATTGTTATTTCTATAGTGTAGATATACACCCTAAGTGTATAGAATATGACCCCTGCATGCACAGGATGAGTAAGCATGATTTCACTTACCTATACTCCAAAACATATGCTCTTTCTAGAGATTTTCTAGATCCTTCAGGGTGATCCTGTTGGAAGTTGACCATAGAGTCACACTGGAGAACCTAGAAATGCTAGGCATTTTCTGGGCTTTCCTGAGTGATTCTATTATTGCTTTTGCCAGAAGTCATTCATTTCAATAGGGTTCACTATTATCTAGGGCAGTGGTTCTCAACCTGTGGGCCCCCAGTTGTTTTGGCGTACAATTCTCATAAATCCCAGCCAGTTTACCAGCTGTTTGGATTACTGGGAGTTGACGGCCAAAACATCTGGGGACCCACAGGTTGAGAACCACTGATCTAAAGTCTCATGTTTCCATGGTAAGTCCAGGAATCCCTTGTCATACTGTATCCTTCTTCTTTAAATGAAATTGGAAACAAAACCACTAAAGGTGAAATGATATGGGGGAAAACATTGAAAAATATAGGTACAATGAGAACACAGACATTCATGTATTTTTATAATTGCAGTCATAGAAGCATGAAGAATTTTAGAAAGGTTTTGGGGTATCTGGATTATGCGTCATAACTGTAACTGTGGCCTGAGTCCTTTAATACCAGCTGGATCCAGTGAATAAGCTGTTGAATGGTAAGTCAATCCCATTTATCTGTATGTTAGTTGGTACTGACAATAAGCTCCAAGTATGTGTCCCGAAATGTTAACATTATTTCAATATATATTAGCTCTTCCTTTGTTTATGTGATTTTTATAGTTTGATCTATTCTCCATCTATAAATCTTTTGATTTCTTCATATTTTCCCCATTCAACTATTGCATTATGCTCATATTTTTTCAAGCTTCCCTTTCTTCTCTTCTCCGAGCTTTCAAAAGCATCGTTCTTTTTTTTAAAAGTAGACCATAGCCGTGTACCTCATGAAGAAAATGAACTCTACAGGGAGACACACTCAACATCCTATAAAATTAATGAGATCTGTGCTCACTTCACTTGCTGAATCACTCCCTTTCTATTTTTTCTCAGCCATCACCGTTTATCTCTTTGGCTACATATGCATACCCAACATTTGACAGTGAGCTATAATATCACTGCTGCTTCACTGGTGTTATTAAGAACATAACTGCATGGAGACTTCCTTTATTCCTGGTGCTGTGTTTTATTTCCAAATTAAAACCTCAGGACAATGACCAGACAAAAATAAAAGTACACATTTTCCTTGAAGTTGTGCATATTTTGTTCAGTTGGGACAATGCCATGTATGATAAATCTATAGATCCATGTTTACATTCTCTCTTTGAAGAATACTAGAAAATCAGTACATGCTGACATAGTACTGAATGTCTTGAATCAATACTGAAACAGTTTTTCAGATGCCTAAAAAATTGTTGGGGCATGTACTAAAGAGCACAATATTGCCACCAGACCTATGTATTTCTTGCAGGTTTAGCTATGAGACATTGTGTTTAGCTATTAGACTGTGTGGAGTAAATAATAGGTCACAACTTAGACTCAGTCAAGAAAGCCATTTCTCTGAGTCTGCAAGGCCTAAGCAGTGCTGTTTATGATAGGGTGACTTGGAAGTCTATCATTCATAGGGTCACCATATGTCAAAGTTGGTTCTATCAAGGAATTTTCTGAATTCCTTTTTTGCCCCTGACTAATTTCACTTTGGAGGTAGAAGTGGGAAGAATTTAGAAATCTATATATATAAGAGTGATGGCATCAGGGCAACCCACAAAACAACAAAACTACAGGCCGCCCAACCTCAAAATTTGACAACACAACCCATCATCCACGGCTCCAGTAAGATACAACAAAAAGAAAAGAAAAATAAAGTCCTAATTAGAGGGAGAGCAATAATTGTTTTTATCCAATTGCTGCCAGTTTAGAGGGCTAATCTCTGCCCACTTCGTCTCCTAGCAACCAATTCAGCCAAGGGACAGCCAGGGTTCAGTTAGGGGACAGGCAGATTTAGGCCTCACTTACGCTTCTTCCACAGATTATATAATTTGCACTGGATTATATGGCAGTGTAGACTCAAGGCCCTTCCACACAGCTATATAACCCATTTATAATCTTATATTATCTGTTTTGCACTGGATTATCTTGAGTCCACACTACCATATAATCCACTTCATTGTGCATTTTATACAGCTGTGAAGAAGGGGCCTCATATAATCCAGTTCTAAGCAGATAATATAAGATTATCAATATGCAGTAGACTCTCACTTATCCAACATAAACAGGCCGGCAGGATAAGTGAATATGTTGGATAATAAGAAGGGATTTAGGAAAAGCCAATTAAACATCAAATTAGGTAATCGTTATACAAATTAAGCACCAAAACATCATATTATACAACAAATTTGACAGAAAAAGTAGTTCAGTGCTCAGTAATGCTATGTTGTAATTACAGTAGAGTCTCACTTATCCAACGCTCACTTATCCAATGTTCTGGATTATCCAACGCATTTTTGTAGTCAATGTTTTCAATATATCGGGATATTTTGGTGCTAAATTCATAAATACAGTAATTACTACATAGCATTACTGCGTATTGAACTACTTTTTCTACCAAATTTGTTGTCTAACATGATGTTTTGGTGCTTCCTTTGTAAAATCATAACCTAATTTGATGTTTAATAGGCTTTTCCTTAATGCCTCCTTATTATCCAACATTTTTGCTTATCCAACATTCTGCCAGCCCATTTATGTTGGATAAGTGAGACTCTACTGTACTGTATTTACAAATTTACCACTAAAATATCACAATGAATGTAAAACACTGACTACAAAAACATTGCTTATGAAAAGGCAGACTGCGTTGGATAATCCAGAACATTGTATAAGCAAATGTTGGATAAGTGAGATTCTACTCTAATATGAAATAATTACTGGGATAGAATAATGCAGAACAATATAATCTCTAAAACCAGGACAGTAAATAAAGACCAACAGTCTGAAAGCAGGGAAATTGGGAATTCCACAAAGGAAACAATCAGGGCCAGCTAACACCTCCCAAGAAAGGATTCTTCCAGAAAGGAAGCTGAGAAGGGAGTGAAGCACTGTGTATTACCAAAGTCATTATTATTATTATTATTATTATTATTATTATTATTATTATTATTGTGTTGCGGTCAACCTTGAAATGAATACAATCTGGTTCCAAGTATTCAAAAACACTAAAATCAGAATATATAAAAATTAATGTGGTATAATAAAACAGAACAATACAATCTCTAAAATCAGAACACTAAATAAAGAACAACACTCTGAAAACAGGGGAATTCCACACAGGAAACAATCAGGGCCAGCTAACACCTCCCAACAAAATATTCCCATCATCAAAGTCTGGCAAATCCTCTGTTTTCTCAGGGCCACAGACAGTAGAAGCACATAAAATATCGCAAAGAACACCACTCTGAAAACAAGGGAATTCCAGACAGGAAACAATCAGGGCCAGCTAACACCTCCCAACAAAAAATTTACTTGGGGAGGAAACAGCCAGGCTTTAAAGCTGCAAGGCCATTACATCCTAATCATTTTTCCTAATTGCAGCATTCATACTTGCCTCCAACAGACAAAAAAAAAACAATCAGAAATATTGTATATTCACAACCTTTAGGAAATAATATCCCCTGATGGCGCAGCGTGTTAAAGCGCTGAGCTGCTGAACTTCTGGACCGAAAGGCTGCAAGTTTGAATTGGGGGAGCAGAGAGAGCCCCCACTGTTAGCCCCAGCTTCTGCCAACCCAGAAGTTCGAAAACATGCAAATGTGAGTGCATCAATAGGTACTGCTCCGGCGGGAAGGTAACGCTGCTCCATGCAGTCATCCCACATGACCTTGGAGGAGTCTACGGACAACGCCGGCTCTTCGACTTAGAAATGGAGATGAGCACCAACCCCCAGAGTCGGACACGACTGGACTTAACATTAGGGGAAAACCTTTACCCTTTATCTTAACTACCACCAATTCCTCAATACTTTATTTCCCATACCACCAAACTTCACCACAGCAACGCGTGGCCGGGCACAGCTAGTGTTTCTATAAAAAGGGTCCATCCTGGTTAAATGCATTAAATGAGATCCATGTTGCATGAACAGCATGATTCAGAGTTCATCACCAGTTCCATCCAGTTATACATCATTGTGTTGGCAGTTCTATGATGATTTCATATAAAGATGCAATGGTACCTGTCTAATAAGAGATATGTAAGTAGCGTCTCTGAAATGCCTTCCAAAAGGAACTATATCTGATGTCATCACTAATACCATTTACATGCTGGATTAAGGGTTTCTACATCTTATAGACATTTAGACATTGTTTTTCTATTTGAATTTTCTATTCTTCATATTCATATCTGTCTAATATTTTAGCATGATGACATTGTTAAAGTGGATTTGTTTTGGTTGTAAAATCTGTGATTTATTGATTTTTTTTCTTTCATTCATTTTATAAGTATTTGCAAGCCACACCAATGGCATTTGCAAGCTGGGAGATATATAAAAATAGGTAATATAAATAAATGATTTTTGCTGGTGGTGGGAAATGGTCATAACTTCTTTTTGTTAAAGGAAAAGTGCCTGGTGGGTAGTTCAAGCTGTGGGATGTTGCATGCACATGGATATGGACAAATACACACATGCCATGGTCTCATCATGATTTGAACAACTAATTTAGTGAGGTTTCTTGACATCTCTACATGCACCGTATGTTCTGTCTTAGGGATGGTTTATACAAGCATGACCTTCATATGTTCATCTTTACTCCCTGAATCTACTAGATTTACCAAATGTTCATGAATAGAAATTGAAATGAAGTTTTCTGCATGCATGAACCAAGCCTTAATTCCTTTCAGTGCTGACAGATGGCATATCTGATGCTAGGCATATTTGGCCCATGATATTTATTGTCCTGTCCAAGACTGTTATTGCTGCCCTTTAAATAAATATTTTCATTCTCTTTTATTTTTTTTTATGTCAACCATGTCCTGGTGAAAATTGCATAGCCAGAAGGAAAATGTACAAGCCTTGAGGCATAAATGAATAGAGGCTCCACAGCAAATTTTTAAACAATCTTTCCAAAAGAAATGTGCAATTTCATTTTTTTTCCAAATGAATGGTTCTTATCTGACTTTTCATATGGTTGCTCTGATAATCTACAAAACAGTGGGATTCTAAGTCACAATGGCTGCTTTTAAAACAGCTGGTTACATTATTCTTAATCCATTAATTAATGAGACATTCAGAATTCCTGCTTAATTCACCTGTCCGTGTCCATGGATTACTTTCAATATCATGTTACTGCCTTTAAGATGAAGTAATACTGTGTGCTTTTCAGAAAATAAACCAAGTGTACCCCCTGCCAGCCTCTCAGCATTTCTGAGCATCCCTACCAGAGTCTGTTTAATTATTTATTGTGAACTATTTGAATGCAGCTCTGTTCTTCATTTTTGAATTGCTGGAGAAGTGATCCAGATTTTAAGAAAATAGACCTTATGCATCTGAGCTGAATAGTTTAATGTGAACAAATTTCAGCCTATGGCTTAGGCACAAAAGGGCACTTAACAGGGTTTGCTATTCACTATTCATGTTGTGGGAATGTGCACATGAGTGTATGAGCTCCTTCATCTATGAGAGATGTTATTATAGTCTGGCTTCTAGGTTAATGAAAGGACATTTTCAAGGCAAATATTAAGCAAACGCAGATACTTACATGCTGATATTCAGATTTTCAGATAATTTACAAATAATTATGCATATTGATGTGTAACCCCATGAATTGCATGGGGTTTTCTTAATCAAGGGCTATTCAGAGGTGGTTTGCTATTGTCTTTTTTGAAATTTAGTCTACAGCATTTGGTATTCCTTGGTGCTCCCTGGTGGAAGCTTAGTTTTCAAGATCAGACAGAATCAGTTACCATTAGAGTATGCAACAACAAATATAAAATGCCAATAAAACCAATCTGCTATGGGTGTGACCTGGTAGTCTTATTGTTGCTCCTTATTGATGGTTTTTCCCTGAGGTTTTATGGATATTATTTGGATAGAAGTTGCATTATATTTCTTGATTGCTTTTGTCAAAAGAGGGACCTGTAAACCACTTATGAATGTGTTTACTCAATGACAAGAATCTCAAAAATTGAGTAAAATTTTTCCCAGAACAGGAACCAAAGTATGTTTCAATATCCCATAAATCAAACCAAAATGCAGCTAAAATCAAACAGTTATACTTATAAAGAACAGTCTAAAACAATTAGTTTATCATATTAAAAACAGTGTTAAATTAAAACATAAGCTTACAAATATAACAAGACATAGGAAGAAAAAACCCTTCCCATACAAAAAATCTCTTCCACAGCAACCAGTTAATGTTCAGAAATATACCTCAATAGAATGGTATATGTATCTGAGGAAAGGATAAGTTGTCAATGTTTTTAGAAAGTGTGGTATAAACGTTTTCCATGTCAATGTTATTGGAAGGTGTGGGATGGACATTTTAATAGGAATATATTTTCATAACCTGTTAAGATTATGATCCCAATATGGTTAAATATTAGTGCAGAGCAGTAAAAACGCAGAAGACTAGGGGTTTATGTGAGCAGAGGTAAAAAGAAATTAAACAATAAGACAAAATATCCAGCCTCCCTTTCCCTTTAAAAAGTCATGCGCATAAAATAAGCATCAGAGACATCAAATAAAATAGCAAAAATATGTTTACTCACAATCTTGTATGATGATGGTCATACAGGCAAAAACACCTTAGTTCCAAAAGAAAAACAGTTCAGGAAACTACATATCTCTTAACAGACAGGAACATCAGCATGGCATGGTCAGGAGCAAAGAGGAAGAGACAGGAAGAGGCATCTGTACATCACTTCCTGTGTGTCCCCATAAAGGATACTCCCATTTCCCATTTCATATGCAAAACCCCCTAAATGGTGTCTTCAACTCTGGAATGCATCTTGGCTCATGTTACTAAGCAACAGACATAACTAACTACATAAACCATCCCACATTGAAAATGCATGCATGATTGCTTAGATAACCCAACACATTTGCCATGTATGCTACAGTTGTGATAAAATCAGGATGGATGACAATTATCTTAGAAGACCTGTATTTATCATGGCTCAAGTTTTACTGAAAATGGTAAGTGACTTGCTTTTATATCTAATTCTTCTTTATTCTAGTTTGGCACTGTATGGTTGCATTCTTGTTGCTTAGTCCCAGCTAGAGTTGACGTATTGAATCAGTGACTAAATGATGAGTCAATAGTCAGATTTATCCTCCTGATCCAGGGTGGACTAGTATATGGCCAGTGGCCAATGAAGGGTGATTGAGAGGAGAAGATCCCAATCTTACACCATTCCAGAATACCAATATAGTCAATGAGTAACACAAATAGTGTTTTATTTGTGTAAAAGTGATACCTGCTATTGTATTGTTGCATATAACAATATACAACCATTATTATACCAAAAGTCCTTTTAGACTATGCAGTTATAGCACTATAATTTCAGTTTAATAGCGATGGCAATGCCCTATAGCAGTGGTTCTCAACCTCAATAATGCTGTGACCCCTTAATACACTTCCTCATGTTGTGGTCACTCCCAACAATAAAATTATTTTCGTTGCTACTTCATAACTGTAATTTTACCACTGTAATGAATCGTAATGTAAATATCTGATATGCAAGATGTATTTTCATTCAATGGACCAAATTTGGTACAAATACCCGATACACCCAAATTTGAATACTGGTGGGGTTGGGGGGGGGGTTGATTTTGTCATTTGGGAATTGTAGTTTCTGGGATTTATAGTTCACACACAATCAAAGAGCATTCTGAACTCCACCAATGATGGAATTGAACCAAACTTGGCACACAGAATTCCCATGACCAACAGAAAACACTGGAAGAGTTTGGTGGGCACTGACTTTGAGTTTTGGAGTTGTAGTTGACCTAGATCCAGAGAGCGCTGTAAATCAATATGTGTGTTCTGATGGTCTTTGGCAACCCCTCTAACATCCCCTCATTACCCCCCCCCCGGGGTCCCGACCCCCAGGTTTAGAAACGCTATCCTATAGATAGAACCAATCCTGTGGTTTGTTGTTTAATGGGTTACTAGAGTTTACTGGGTGAAAATTCTAAATATCCCTTCTTCAAGAGCAAATGCTAGGATCCTATGGGTGTTGCCATAACAGTTAATGTGGAATCATTGTTCTCTATTTTTAAGGACCCTATTTATGTAGCTGTAGAGCTTGTACCTGTTGTATTTTGGACTTATATTCCATAATCCCCCAGTCAAATTAGTTTCCTCAAAAATAAGTTGTCCAAGTGATGCATATAATAAAAGTCTTTATTGGCACCACCTTGTTAGTGAATTACACTGGTATAAGTTAAACATATCCTATTACAACTAACTCTTTTGGCATTGTGGAGGTTGGAATTCTGTATTAACTATGAAATGGCAGAATCCCTTCCAATTTACCTTGTAAGCATCATGGCCCACCTCACCCCAAACCTGACTGTTTTCATATAGGACGGGAGGCTCAGCAGCAACACATCAGTAATTTTCCTGTAACTGGAAGCCCTGCAAGGACATCATCTACAGAAATATCCAAGGAACCCAAAATTTCCCTGCAGAGGCATTCTACTAATTCAGAAATGGCTGTTTCAATGGGATGCTGCACTGCTTACTAGGTTGGGTTTTTTTTGGGGGGGGGGGGATTAGCATTGAATGTAACTATGTGATAGATGTATGCCTCCTAATTCAGAATTTAACCGCAATTTCACATGATATTACTATATCATTTTAAAAACAAAAGAAGAAACTCAAAAAGCTCTTTGTAAGCATCTTCTTTTTACAGAATAATTTGGGTGGGGGAGGTTGGAAATACAGTGCAAGAACTCTCCCAATGTCATCTTTTAAACTGAGTTTTCAACTTTCTGTTGGTTCAGTCACCTAGTGGGAGTCTTTCAGCATGAACAGGATTACAGCTTTCAATCATGGGTGCTGTGTATTCTAAACCTTTACGGTGCTTTAAGAATATAAATAGGGGCAACCTCTGTTGCAGCAGTTCCTCTTCAAACAAATAATTTAATCTGAGCCTCCCCTGCTCCCTCCGTTTTCACTGAAATATGCATTACATCATTGTCTGTGTTCAGCATGTTTCATTAATCAAAAGCCATCCCATTTATAAAACGGTTCCTTGCAACTCTAGGCATTGAAATGCAGAGCACTAGCAAGTGGCTGCTAGGCACCATGAAAGAAAGAGGCAGGGAAGGCCTGAGCAATGAACAAATTGAATTTCAAGTGACTGAGCAGTCTCTTTATCTTTTTGTGATACAAGCAGGAATTGTGACACTGCTCTTCAAGGCAATGAAACCCAGAGCCTTGATTCAGTTACTGCATAGTTGCAATAGCCTTCCTAGCAGTCCTTCTGGAACCATTGGATGGATATGATCTTTGGGCAAGGATAAGGGTGAAGGGGAGGGGGCAGTGCTGAACATTGCACAGAGGCTTTATTTCAGCATAGTTAAACTTAACAAAAAAGAAACCTTCTGTGGAATTGAACCAAAACAGAGAGATTGCCTCTGAGTAAATACACGTATACACAGATAACGAAAGGTGTGCAGTCTCTTTTCTCTACTTCCGTCTCATGGTTGTTAAATCATGGCTCTGCCAAGGACTTCTGTATTTCAATGTCTGTCCAGAGTACAGTATATATTCGAGTATAAGCAGAGTTTTTCAGCCCTTCTTTAGGGCTGAAAATGTCCTGCCCGGCTTATACTTGAGTGAGGGTCCTGGCTAGCTTATATTCAGGTCGGCTTATACTCGAGTATATAGGTAATCAGAGTTGGACAGTCTTATCTTATTAAAGTCATATTACCTAAAATTACAGTTTTATGTAAATATTAAAAAACATTTAACCTACTGATGCATCAATTAATGTAATTTTATTGGTATCTATTTTTATTTTTGAAATTTACCAGTAGCTGCTGCATTTTCCACCCTGGTCTTATACTCAAGTCAATAAGTTTTCCCAGTTTTTGTGATAAAATTAGGTGCCTCGGCTTATATTCGGGTTGGCTTATACTTGAGTATATAGGGTATATGGACAACATTAACGTGTACTTGGTGTCCTAGATGGCTGCTTCTTAAACCAGGGGTCCCCAAACTAAGGCCTGGGGGCCGGATGTGGCCCTCCAAGGTAATTGACCTGGCCCCCACCCTCAGTTTTAGACTTAGGCTCTCCCAAAGTCCAAAATGACTTGAAGACACAACAACAACAACAACAACAACAACAATCCTACTTAGCTTGACTATCTCATTGGCCAGAAGCAGGCCCACACTTCCCATTGAAATCCTGATTTTACACAGTATGTTGGTTAAAATTGTTTTTATTTTTAAATATTGTATTGTTCTTTAATTTACTAATACTGTGCAATCCGAATAATATAATATATTGTGAATGCATATAATATTGATAATAATCTTATAATACAATACAATATAATATAATATTTATTTATTTATTTATTTATTACAGTATTTCTACCCCTCCCTTCTCACCCAATAGGGGACTCAGGGTGGCTAATAATAATAATAAATATAATAATATTGTGTAATATAATAATATTAATTGCATATTATGTATTAAATGTAATATTACTATTACAATATAGTAATATATAATGCTAATATTGTTCTATGCTAATAATATAATATATTGTATATACATACAACCTGTAAGCCGCTCTTAGTCCCCTAAGAGCGGCTTACAAGTTGGGGGTTTTTTTGCACTACAAATAAGACACTGCAGTGTGCATAGGAACAGTCTGAGGGGCCATGAACCGGCCCTTCACTTAAAAAGTTTGGGGACTCCTGTCTTAAACTATGGGTCCCAGTCCCAAATGGGGTCCTCTTTGCTCAATGCTGAGTCATGAAAAAATTGGCAGCGGTAAGTTTCTGAATAAATAGTGAAAATACGTGATATTTATAATGGACTCTGTAAAAATATGTTTCAGCTATATCCCACAAAAAGGAAAATTAGTCTGTTTCAGAAACCTCACAGATACTGATTTATTATCAGTAAATATTATATTTTTATACCTATTTTTATATACCTATATACTAGAGGTTGCGTAAAAATTTTACAGGCAGAAAGTGGTTTGAATGCAGTTTGAAACTATTTTAACTCTCATGGCTCAATACTATGAAATCATGGGAGTTAAAGTTTTAAAAGGGACCTCATTAGATGGGGGGAATTAGCATCCTAGGACACTTTCACCCCAGTATTTAGCTTTTCTCTGTCTTACCAAACTGCAACTCTCAGGATTTCATGACATTGAGTTTTGGCAGTTGAAATTGTGTCATACTGCTTACATTCTACAGTGTGGATGTACCAGTAGTTCCACGACATTTTGAATAGATTTTGAAGAAGTTGCTGGGGGGCAGCAACAAAACAGCTTTTAGAAGCCCTGAGCCAGCATGGTCGTGGAATTCAAATTACCATAATTGGTTTTTCCACACTATACTTTCATTATCTCTCTCATAATACTCCACATTTTTGTGTCAAAAGATCATAGGTTGTCTATTAGTCCTGTTGGCATTTTATTGAAATGCAAAATAAAACCAAGCGTAAAGATATGGAAGCAGTCATTGTATTGCTATAGATATCTGCATAAATAGAGACTCGGGATTTAAATCAGATCCAAACTATGTAAGGAGATGGTTGATATCTGGGTGTTTATTGTAATCTCAGAACTATTTTGGTACTCCACACTCCATGCCCTCTTCTCAGTGCTGGGGAAAGTTAGGGGTTTTCAAAAGATTATAGCCCCCTCAAATCTCCCAGAGAGCAATCCCACTCTTTTCCAATCTGTCAACTCCCTGTACCCATCTAAATCTACCTCATACAATTCTGTTCTGAAGGAACACTTTCCTTCACACAGATTATATTATAGCACTACTTACTCATCACTTGCCTTTTCAAACCTACCCACAGTCTTTTTAAGAATATTAGTTTACTGTACTTCTGTATAAACTTTCAAGCTGGTGACAAAATTGTCAGTATGTAAGCATAGGTAATTACACTAGAATGAATCCACAGAGTATACTAACTGAATCCCCAGACTGTTTGAAAGCATGTCAGTCTATATGTCTAAATTGTTTAGATTATACAGTCTACAATGAGAGCTAGTTAAGTCCTGCATACCTTCTGATCCACCCAATCTTACCAATCAAGGAAAATTGGGGGCCAGCATCACTACATACTTGTTGATGGCTATGTTTCCCAAGGGGCCTTGCTGCTGCCACACATACCATCTGTGACAGCTTCATCTCTTTGCTGCTCCATGGTTAAGAAAAAAGAATAGCAAATTCTCCCTCCTTGCTGGTATTGCTTTCTTATTCCAAATCATAAAGGAGTCCCAAGAAATCCCAACATACAGTGAGGATCAAAAAAGGGGGGTCTACCCAAGAATGGTCAAGTCAAGGCATCTTGCTAAGAACGCTCCAGAGTCTGAAGCTCATAGCAGTCATTGTATTGTAGCATTCTAGAGCCCTAAAGTCTTGTCCTTTGCCTTGTCCATCAGGCAGTTCTTTCCAGGCAACAGGTTACCTACAGGATTGCCTTCTGCCATACAGCCTGTGTCTACTCCAGCTTGCCAGAACTCGACTGGCAACTGTCACCCAGAGGACCTTTTCATCGGCTGCCCCAAGAATGTAGAATGACCTGCCAGAAGAGCTCTGACAGCTAAATGAGCTGTTGAAATTTAAAACACATCTGAAGACCTAGCTCTTCCAGCAGGCCTACCCAGACAGTTTTAATCATGAATTTTAAACTTGTGTTCTGTATTTTAATATTTGTTCTGTGTATTGTAATATGTATTTTATAGAAATATGCTTTAATATTTATATTTTATAGAAATATCTTTTAGTATGTGTATCTATAGGATTTTTACAATCATTGTGTATTTTCAGCAATGTTGTAACCTGCCTCGAGGAGAAGCGGGTAAAAAATGATGATAATAATAACAATAACAATAATCAATATTTCAAGGGCCTCTGAGGTATGTCCCCTCTCCTCTATGTTTGTTGTTGAGTAAACATAGATATGCATAGAAGTATATTTCAAGACCTCGTTCCTCTACATTTTGTTGCTGTGGTATATTAATGTATTAATATTTTTATGTTGTTTTTCATACAATGGTGTCAGCTTTTCCTACATCAGTGTTGGAGCTGGTTTGTTTGTTTGTTTTTTCTATTCTGGGTTCATTAATTGGCTTTGAGTTCCAGCTTGGAGGAGATTGGAGTGTAAAAATTTCAGTCATGACAAAAAATTGCAAGTGTGATGTGGTGAGCAAATATTCATTAAAGACTCAGCACTCTGTCTTATTCCTGAGAACTCATTTTGTTTGGTTTAAATAGCCAACTTAATCTCAGCTGAAACAGTATTACATTCACAGCTTGTCATCTCCAGGAAGGTAGAATCTTAGTCCGCATACGTGGGAGTTAGTTAGCACCCTGGGGATAATATGTTAATTACAAAGCAAGGAAATCATGTTCTGCATCAGATTGCTGAAAAGTCTTTATTAACTGCTTGGAAATAGTTAATTCTTCATTAGTCAGAACACTGAACCAAAGACTGCTGCCTAGAAGCCATTGATTGGCGTTTATGGAAGCAATAACTTCCCTGAAAAAACATTTGTTACTACACTTAATGACCACATTTTAAATTATTAACCTTTTATGGGAGGTCAACCAACAAAATGGATGTTAACTGCTTGTAACAACCAATATCTTTGCCATGAATATTCAGATCTCTTTAACATTAAAATATGCTCAGTGGCCCCACCTGCTCAAATCTTTCATGGTAATGGTGAAATTAGCATGGAAAGGTGTATTTTCTTTTAAAAAAATAACACAATAGCCAAGATCCTATATTGTTTCATTGCGGTGTAAATATCTGATAGCGGAGGTTTTGTTTCACATCTCCTAGACTGAATACCACAATGTATGTGCATCAATGGTAAATATATATATGGCTGAAAATCATTATGCAATTGCAATGCCCAATGTGGAAAGACAATGCATAAAGGTAATGCACATTCACAATCATTTCACAGATAAAATATCTCAGACAGGAGCCAATTTAGATGCTGCCATTATTGCAAAAGCTGACAAAAAGGTGTCCAGAAATTCTAAAAGTAGGATTACATTGGATCAGTTTCAGTTGGTAAGCATCACAGATGAGGACAAGCTGCTAAGACAAATAAGGAGGACAGCCTATTCTTTTGATTCCAGTTCTTCTTGGCTAGTCATCCAGTGAGAAGATGTAGCTGCAATGTATTATGAATGCATCTTTCAGAGAATGATGTTTTCCATCTTGTTTAAAAGAAGCAGCGGTACAAGTGCTTCCTTAATAAAAAAAGCAGTCTCTACTTTCCATGGACCTTGACAACTATAGTTCAGTATCAGATCTTCCTTTTAGATGACAAGGCAATGCCATTCAACTACAGGCATTCTTGGATGATACAGGTTTTCTAGACCCATCTCAAACTGCATTCAGAGCAGGATACAGAGTTGAGATGGCTCTGGTCACCGTCATTGATTATCATTGCTTGAGCAAAGATCAAAGGGAATACATCCCTGCTGGTGCTTTTGGACTTGTATTTAATACAAACAGTCATAGTATCTTGGAATGCTTGAAAGATTTGGGAATCAGAGGAATTGTACTTCAGTGGCCCTATCTCTAAGGTGGTGTTTGGAGACAGCTGCTCCTCAGCAAAGGAATTGTTATATGGCATACCACAAGGTACAATTCTATCCTCGATGCACTTTAACATCTATATAAAACCTCTGGAGAAATAATTTGCAGGCATAGGGCAGAGTACTATCAGTATGCTGATGACATTCAAATACACTTCTCTATACCTTCAAAATAGCATTAGCAAAGGATAGTGTGTCTCTTCTGAATTAATATCTGGAGGAGATAATGGGCTAGATAAGGAAAAATAAGCTGAAACTGAATCCACACAAGATGGAGGTGCTTACTATTGAAGGTGGGGTTTGTCAACTGGAGAACTTGATGCGAATATGACCAAGCATGAGCTAGAGCATATTTGAAAGCCTACTTTGCTGCAATGGGAGCAGCAGAGAAATTGTTCATTGCTGCCACCATTGCATCTGAAAAGAACCACCGAGCTGAGCTGTTTTGGGTGGTCAGAGGGCTATTACATATTGTTCCTCAAGGAGAAATCCCTAACCATTCAGCAGCTCACAGGAAAGAATTTGCACTGTATTTTGCAGATAAAGTCACTCAGATCTATTCTGACTTTGATGCTGTTATTGATACAGTTCCAATGGATGTGACTTTGGTTCCTGCTTGTCAAGTATTGATGGATACCTTTCAATTTGTGCAGCCTGAAGATGTGGACAGGATCCTTGGAGAGGTGAGAGCTACCACATGTATTCTATGTATACTTTCTGTTCCATATGTAAGCTGCTCCATGTTCCTTTAGGAAGATGATGGCAGGGTATAAAAATAAAGTTATTATTATTATAGATCCTTGCCCTTCCTGGCTGATCAAATAGGTCAGAGGGGGACTAGCAGAGTGGGTGAAGTGGGTGGTCAATACCTCCTTGGAACAAGGCAAAGTTCTGACTTGCCTAAAGGAGGCAGTTGTGAGGCCTATATTTAAAAAGCCACCCTGAATCCCTCTAAAATGGATAATTATCAGCCAGTGTCCAACCTCCCCTTTCTGTGTAAGGTCTTGGAGTGTGTGGTGGCCTCCCAACTTCAGGGATTTCTGGATGAGATGGATTATCTAGATCCATTTCAATCTGGTTGCAGGCCTGGTTGAAGAGTGTGATGTCTCAGGGACACTTGATCCATGACCCCGCAGCCATCATAGATCAAACTGAAGAGGATATGGGTTTTTTCCCAACTCAGCAAGATTCCGTTCCATTCCAGATGTCCCCTGTTGACAGTTTGGTGCCAAAGCTAATTACAGAAGCCCCTGAAACAGAGCCTGGTTCCCCGGAAAGTGTTGTGTTTGATAGGAAGTCTTTTCTCAAAACATATCGCTCCAATAAGGAGTTTTTGAGACGAAGTGCGAGATTAGCGGAGAGAGAGGATTGTAATTAAACCGTTTCTCCTGGGAAGTTTAAGGGAGGCTTACATCTGGCATGTTGTTGTCATCAGTCCGTTCCCTTGGGAAAATGAGGACTCAAACACCTGGTTCGGAGAGATTTGAACTTCCATAAAAGATCTGGGCACAGGCTACCCGTCATGGTGTCAACATGACAGTTGGAAAGTTAACATCAACTCTTGTTCCTGTGAATCTTAGTGGCCTGACGGTGCGCTACTCGTGAATAGACCGGGAGTTGCATCCCGTTTTCCCTGCCAAGGTTGGACTACATTTCGGTTCCACCACGACCAACCTTGCCTTGCCTTGATTCCTTGCCTTGGACATCAAACCTGGAACTTTCCTGAGAGACCTTGCTTTTTTCCCCACTCAAACTGCTTGGAAGTTTGAGTGTGTTTCGGTTATCAGATTTAAAAACTTGAACTCTAATACTGGACATTGAACTTCATATTATTGGACTATATTTGACCTTTCCTAAAAGGACTAATGCTGGACTATATACTCTGCCTATTTTTGTTTGATTCCTTTATTGCTTTAATAAAGATATAGATTGTTTATTGGCCTCCGTGTTGGTTTCCAGTGCTCACGCAGCCTAGAGGTGTTACAAAGAGACAGCTTTGGTCGCCTTGATGGATGACCTCTGCAGAGAGCTAGATGGGGAAATTAGTTCTTGTTGGTTCTCCTGGATTTCTCAGTGACTTTCGATAATAATAATAATAATAATAATAATAATAATAATAATAATAATAATTTTATTATTATCTATTATTATTATTATTATTATCTTATCTACCTTTCCTCATGACTCAAGGCAGGTTGCAAAACAATTAAAATACATAAGCACAGCAAAAATGCTATATGCAGATGACCTAGATATTAGTGGTGGCCGGGATGGCCTTTGCACAGCCAAAACTTATGTGCCAACTTTACCAATTCCTTGAGAAACCAGATCTGGCCACTGTGGTACATGCCATAGTTACATTCCATTTGGATTACTGTTTCATGCTCTATGTGGGGCTGTCTCTGAAGAGTGCTCAGAAACTTCCAGGATGGCATTGCCCTTCCTTACCTGAAAGTTGGAAGCCTCCTTAAAATGCCTTGGAAGAGTGCGTGGCTGCTGGCGTGCACATGCGCTTACCTGCAATCGAGTGTCTCCTCTAGAGTTAGAAACAGCTTTAATAACTTGCTTGCTACAATGGTAGATCCCAACTGCCGACCACTCAGTTATATCACGATATAACTTTGCTACCACCAATCTAATTGTATTGGTCTACGACCACACCAATCATTCTTCCCTGGCCCACTGGCCCACTGACCACTGGAGTCAGTTGACAGAGCCAATCAAAAATGAAGGGAAACTCCGACTTAAGGAGTGATGGCTATTATGCCGACAGGCTCCCTTCCTATATTTATGCACAGAAAGACACACTGAATTCTTGTGGTGAAGTTTAAACCAATTTTTGAAGTTTATTTTATCTAGAACAAGAAGGTTGCTCAGATATTAGGAGAGGTTCAGGCATGTAATGGTTTCAGAAGATTAGCAAGCTGTTTCCTTAAAAGAAAATGGTTCCTTAATTATATATAATTTTTTTCTGTTTTTTATTTCTTCTTCTTCTGTGTAGTGTGTTTTGGGTGATTTTTTTACTATTCTATCTTTTCTCTTACTTTCTATATGAAACTTGTTCTCACATTTTCGTTGTATATATTATGAAAAACTTTAATAAATATTATAAAAAATACTGTTTTAATATTGTATATTTGTATATTTTAAGTTGTACTGAAATGCTTTTAGTTGTGAAGTGCTTTGAGTCTCTGTATGGAGAGAAAAGGCAGAATATTAATAGGAATAATAATAATAATAATAATAATAATAATAATAATAATAATAATAATAACAACCAGTCTTAGATGAGGTTAAAATCTTCCTGAAAGACTTTGTTTGTAGTGTCGGAATGTTTCTGGATCTATCTTTCTAAATTACAGTCCAGATAGATGCAACAGTCAGGAGTCCTTATTATCACCTTAGGGTATTACACTCCTAGAGCTGGATGATTTAAAGATGGCAGTGTACACACTGGTAACCTTAAGGCTGGACTACTGTGACATGCTGTACATTGATCTGGCTTTGTGCCAAGTTTAGAAACTTGAATTATTTAAAATTATTTTAAAAAACATGGCAGCCACATTGGTTACTGACAGACCTATATCCAAGGAAATTAAAACCTTATATGTATTGAATCCTCTATGTATTGGATTGGTTATCTTCTCATGTATAATCCAGCTTGTTCATCTTGGGGACATTTTTTTCAGTCAGTCAAAACTAGTCTGATAACTGTCACTCAAAGAACTTTTTCTGCAACCATCCGTACATTCTGGAATAAACTTCCAGAAGAGCCGACTCAATAGAGTTCAGAACAGCACTGAAAACTAATCTCTTCTGGCAGGCCAATCCAGAAGATTTTTAAATTATGAACTTCTAAATTATAAGTGGATTGTTTTAATCCTTTAATGGTCTTTTGACTGATGTTATGCTCTTTTAACTGGTTCTGTGTTTATATTGGTGTTCTGTGCTTTAACTGATATCTGTCTGTTGTTTTATTTAATCTGTTCTTCCACCTGTTATAGTTTCCTTTTTGTGCTAGTAG
This sequence comes from Anolis carolinensis, assembly GCF_035594765.1. NCBI lineage: Eukaryota > Metazoa > Chordata > Lepidosauria > Squamata > Anolidae > Anolis > Anolis carolinensis. Next base: position 261,224,739 of record NC_085842.1, on the reverse strand, counting down.
TGTGACCTGTTAGCAGAATGTATTTGCTTTTTTAATTGCCTCATGTTTCAATTACTGTTTTATGCATTCAACTGTTTTGAGTACTTTTGCTGCCATTTGAGTGGATAGGTAATCAGAATGCAAATCTAATAATATAATTATGGGATGAATGATTTATAACCTTTCTTTCACTCAAGGTACATTTGGGTGCACTTAACTACTTAGTACTACTGAATTGCAAAGATGTGTAACGGGGCATCACCAAGACTGCCTGATGAGTATTGGGAGAGATATCGCTCCCAATGCATTGTGGGTCTGATGCACATCAGGGACCGCAATATATTGGTCCTAATTAACTTTGTTTCTTTTGCACATCATTCTCTTAGCCAGTTCTACTATGTAGGTATGTAAACTACAGAGCCCTAAACTGAATAAAGACACTACATCTTTGCTATTCTATTTCTCGTAGATGCAAGTCCACTTATAAATACATGACTCCCTACAGGATCCCAATTGAGTTTCTCAGATTCCATAGCTGTGAGCCAGTAGCAGTCTGTATGTTCAAGATTTTTCAGAGCCATTCTGTCCTTTTCCCTAAAAGCATATCTCTTGAACATTTTAAAGGCTTCTGTGATGTTGTATGGGGAAGAATGGCTAATATTCCAGCTGTGTTGCACTCTGAAATGCTGACCTCTTTTTCTTTTGTTTCAGAATGCCATATGGCTTAGCCAGAACATGATGCCTTATGATTTCAATCAGTTTAATGGATGAAAGAGTGGTTGATATTAGTTGAGTATAAGGATTTATTGGTTTGAGAGGTCAGCTGAAGGTATGGTGGAAATGCAAATATATATATAACTAGCTTGGGGACCCGGCGGTGCCCAGGTTATGTGTAGACGGCATTGAGTTGTTTTGGATATTTTGAATGGGCCCATTTGTGCAGATCTGTGGCTGATGGGGTTTTCAGTGGGAGGCAATTTGGGTGAAAGTACTGAAAATCCCATAATCCTTTGTCCATCCTCCCCCCAAAGTGCTGCAGGGTGTAATGTGTGTCATCTGGGATATGTGTGCTGAGTTTGGGTCAGTTCTGTGATTTGTGGCAGTTGCAGTGATCTCAGGAAGTGAGTGAAGGTATTGTAAATCCCATCATCCATGGTCCGTTGTTCTCCAAACCACATCAGGATGTAAAGTGGGTGAAAGGGAGTATGTGTGGCAAGTTTTGTCTTTATCATTCATTATTGTGGGTTGATATGGTCTCAGGAAGTGAGTGATGGTACTGTAAATACCAGCATCCTTGGTCCGTTGACCCTCAAACTGCAGGAGGGTCATGGGGGGCATATGTGCCAAGTATGGTTATGATGCGTCATTGGATAGAGTAACAATGGTCAGCGGAAGGCAAAACATTTGAAAGTACTGCATATCCCATCATCCATGGTCCATCCTCCCCCACACCACACCAGGGTGTAAAGTGGGCCACATAGCATCTTTGTGCCAAAATTGGTGTAGTTCTCTCATTCGTGCGTGTCTCAATGGTCTCTGGGAGGTGAATCAAGGGAAGGTACTGTAAATCCCATAATCCTTGGTCCATCCTCCTCCAATTGGCACCAGGATGTAAAGGGGGCCACGGGGGCTCTGTGTGCCAAATGTGGTCCAGTTCCGTCATAGGTGGGCACCACAGTGGTCTGTGGGAGCTGAAGCGTTTGAAACTACTGCAAATCCCATCATCCATTGTCCAGCCTGCACCAAATGGCACCAGGAGATAGAATGGGTCATGGGGGTTATGTGTGCCAAGTTTGGTCCTAATCCATCATTAGTTAGAGTAACAGTGGTCTGTCAGAGACAATGTGTTTGAAAGTACTGCAAATCCCATAATCCTTGGTCCATCCTCCCCCAAACTGCTGCAGCATGTGAAGTGTGTCATTTGGGATATGTATGCCAAATTTGGTTCAGTTCTGTGATTCGTGGCAGTTGCAGTGGACTCAAGAAGTGGGTGAAGGTACTGGAAGTCTCATAATTCTTGGTCTGTCCTTCCCCAAACTGCCCCAGGACATAAAGGGGGTCATGGAAGTTCTGCCTGCAAGTTTTATCCAGTTACATCACTGGTGGGCATCACAGTGGTCTGTGGAAGGCAAAGCAATTGAAAGTACTGCAAATCCCATCTTCTGTGGCCCATCATCCCCCAAACGGCACCAGGACATAAAATGGGTCATAGGGGTTATGTGTGCCAAGTTTGGGTCAGGTCCGTCATTCCTGGTGGTCACAGTTGTCTGTGAAAGTGGGAGCCAATCAGAACGCTGCCACATACTCCGCTGCATACAAACATTCACTTTTATTATATATATATATAGATTTATTAGATCATTAGCTATGGTCAATGTTTCTTCAAAAATTCCATTTTAATTACAATGTGTAATATTGTACAGTGTCTGTAGTAGAAGTGATATAATATTCTTTGGTTAGGACCCATTGGTGTTGTTTTGCTGAAAAAAATTCCAAGGGCTCCCTGTATACACTTAAACATTGCTCCAGAGCAGTGGCTCTCAACCTGTGGGTCCCCAGATGTTTTGGCCTTCAGCTCCCAGAAACCCTAATAGCTGGTAAACTGGATGGAAATTCTGGGAGTTGTAGGCCAAAACAGAGAGGTGGGGAATCTTCTAGTCCAGAAGGCTAATAGAATAGAAGAAAGAAGTCCCATTGCATTTACAGAAGTTCACTAGTACAATGTTAGATTAAATCTAGAGATTTGTTGTTGTTGTTTCTGGTGTGTGTGTGTGTGTGTGTGTGTGCATAAATAAAATGGAGGGGCACTTTAAAATAAAAACAAGCATTGATATGAAAATAAATGAAGGTACTTATGTTTACAAGGCATTGACTTGGTGACTTAATTGTTTTTAAAACAAATTGTTTTTCGTGATAATAAACCAACAAAACACACATGGTTCTTCGATCAATAACTGTAATGATTGAAAATGTATCAGCTAAAGAGATTCATTATGGCCTCTCTGTCTATTGATGAAAAGGCATTTTACAAGGCAGACACATGGATTTCCTTCATCTTAAATAACTTCTATCACTATTTTTTAGGGGATGAGACACTTTAAAACAGGGTTGATTTTCATAAGCATCCTGCATGTGTCCAGCCTATAAACAAGAATAATCTCTGAAGCAACATATTCAACTGAAGTTCTTCCTAATGTTTTAGATGGGATCTCTTTGATGTGTTTGTTTACTGTTTTGATTTGGTTTGGTTTGCTTCTATTGTTTATTATAGAATTCAGTGTTTGCCATCTTTTCTTGGAAGCTACCCTCAGTCTCCTAAGGGAGATAAGGTAGGTTATAAATAAAGTTTTATTATTATAGAATCATAGAATCATAGAATAGTAGAGTTGGAAGAGACCTCATGGGCCATCCAGTCCAACCCCCTGCCAAGAAGCAGGAAATTGCATTCAAAGCACCCCCGACAGATGGCCATCCAGCCTCTGCTTAAAAGTCCCCAAAGAAGGAGCCTCCACCACAGTCAGGGGGAGAGAGTTCCACTGCTGAACAGCTCTCACAGTGAGGAAGTTCTTCCTGATGTTCAGGTGGAATCTCCTTTCCTGTAGTTTGAAGTTTAGTATTAGTATTACCGTAGTATTATTATGATGAATATCCAAGGCTATTGTGAATACCCTATGCCAGTGGTTCTCAACCTGGGGTCCCCAGATGTTTTGGCCTTCAACTCCCAGAAATCCTAACAGCTGGTAAACTGGCTGGGATTTCTGGGAGTTATAGGCCAAAATCACCTGGGTACCTCAGGTTGAGAACCCCTGTCCTAGAGGAGGTCTGTCAGAGTGCATCTAGCCAAAGAACATAGCTGAATGCTGGTTCACTGCCACCCCTCTGCTCTCTATGGTCACTTCCAGACTACACTTAAACCTGCTTCAGAGCAGGTTTAAGAAACCCACTCCGAAGCGGGTTTAAATGTACTCCTCCTCCCAGAAAACAGGCTTTCCTGGTAAGAGGGCTACAAGCCATCCCAGTAACTACCAGGATGGTATCCAGCCACCCCAACCCCCTCCCAAAAAGCCCTAAAATTGTTAAAAACTTACTGGCTGCCATTAGGCCTCCCTGCACATCTCCTGGAACATACCAATGTTGCGTGAGGAACCAGAGCAAGAGCGATTTGCCCCCTCCCCCCACTTCCTGGCGCATCATTGGTACATTCTAGGAGGCATGCAGGGAGACCTAATGACGGCCTTGGAAGTTTTTAACACTTTTAGGGCTTTTGAGGGAATTTGGTAAGGGGGTGGGTGTGAAGGTGTGAGATGGGTGTAAGAACTGGCCCCCAGGTAGTCCCAGAACTACCTGGTATTCTGTCCCCACAGGACCCATGATCCATTAGAACTGGGACTTTCAGGAAGGCCCAGATATAATGGACTATTTAATTATTTCAGGATAAAGCAGGGTTTTCCTGCTTTGTCTCGAATTAATTCGCTTTTACCAGAGGTGTCATTTGGACATCTCCATTAAAAGTGCACAGCTCATGCATTTTGGGCCCTGTCTGGATGGGCCCTATGAGATAGTAAATTGCCATGTAGCACAATGTGATGTTAGATGAGCTCCTTACTGTCCAAAACAGAGCTACACAGAGCATGGGCCTCCAGCTGTTAAGACTCCAATCCTAGCATTCCTCATTATTGACTATACATCCTTGGGCTGATAAAATAATGGATTAGCAATATCTGGAGGGCCATATTATCTCAATTTCTGAAATAGACATTCTAGAGACACAGTTCCCTGATTTGTCACTTGTTTTTATGAAGCTACTTGGGTCTCACGGGCCACAAAAGCCCTCTGAGGAGTCAGAGGTGCTTTGTAGATTGCAAGATGAGGCTCATGAACTTTCTGGATGGGGAAGAACATGTACATGTATAGAATTAGCAACAGAGTAATAATATTCTATTCTGTTTAAAAGAAGATTTTATCACAGATTAGGGAAATAGTTATGGTAATTATCCTGTCAACATCCCTGTGACTGAAACTAGTGCATGTGCTGAAATGTTGGGGTTTGTTTTATATTACCATATAATATCTTTTTGATGGTCTTTATTTTGTTGTTGTTTAGAAGATGGTAGATATATGCATTGCACTATATCCATTTCTTTAGTATTAAAGGTGCCATAAAATACACACTCTAAAGAAGTCAGGCCCACTTGTTCTCTTTCATGTGGTTCCAGTCCCACTCTTTGCATTCTGATGGACCAGTTCCATAGCTTCCATGTGTTTGGCCTGAATTTATGTAGGAGAGATGTGGCTGTGATTTTGCACTTTCACTGAGAGCTCAGAGAAGTACTGGGAATTGTGGTCATATATATATATATGTGTGTGTTTAAAAGACTAAATGACCATTATCTGAAATCATGTAAAGATCCTAAACTATAGCAGCATCTGTGCTAGAGAAGCTGAGCAGAATTTATGACTCAGTGGCTTTTTGGAAATGCAGTGAAGAGGTAGTACGGTTGAATCTCTATCCCACTCCCGGACTCATTCAATTGGAATCATTTAGTCAGAACAAGTGAACACAGGAATATTTTTCATATTTAATGGCCATTTGGATCTACTCTTTTTTGGTTTTATTCAGAGAGAGAAAAAGAAATCTGATGAGTGGTCTTCTACGAAAGTGCAGTAGGTCTTTAACTTTGTGGGGGTTAAAGGATCAGAATCCCATCAAAAGTGGGAAATTTGTGAATAAAAATCACTTTTTTAGCCTGATAGAACCCATTTAGGAATCTCTAGTTCCTCCAGCATGACTCTATGGTCAACCTTTGACCGGTGTTGACCACAGAGTTATCCTGGAGGACCTAGATTCTTAGAAAGTGTCAAGAGTCAGACGCCAGTTAACAAACAAAACAGAGTTTATTCCGAAGATAAGCCAAAAAATAACATAAACACAGAAAGTATCCTTGAAACACTTCACTTATCAGTGTTTCAAGAGTAGTTTGGACAAAAATAACTCAAAAACAAGCCACGCTATTTTCCCATGCTGGCATTCAATAAAAACTAAAAAGACGCTTCAATTCAGCTTTGGAGAACAAATAGAGCTGACTGCAAGATAATATGCAAAATAAACGAAGGCTTGAAACCTTACAAACCTTCTCCTCCGTCGTCAGGAGAATCAAAGGTCAGGTCAGGAGGCAGCAGCAAATTCCGAAAGGCAAACCAGTAGTCAGAAGCCGGGAGTAGTTGTCAGTCAGAGGGCATAGACAGAAGCCAGGTCAAATTCAATCCAAAGTCCGAAGAGGATGCAGTCATCCAAACCAGGTCCACAATAAGACACAGTGAGAGCCAAGCCAGATGCTATCAGCATCTAGAAATAGTAATCAGAATGCAGTCCAGGGAAACCCACACAGTTCCATCCCTCTGCTGCAAAGCAGTCCCAGATAACTTACGTCCGAATCACAGTCCAAGTCCAGTCTACACGGAAACACAGAGATCCCAATGGCACCTCAGCAACACCTTGCCACACGCAAAGTGCAGTGGCCAAACATTCCCATTTTATTCCCCTTCCTCCTGGGTGACCAAACACTCACACCCAAACACCAGGTGTCCCAAATCTACTCAGAGTCCGAACTCCACACAGCTAGAGCTTGTGGATCCGGAGTACCTAGCAATTCATCGGAGTCCCAATCATCCTGTCCACACTTAGCCCCATGAACACTTAAAGAACCATCCTCCCTTCTCCAAGCATCCCAAATGGGATCAGCTCCTGCAGAAACCCCAGGTTCAGTAGTATCCATAGGCCCCAAATCCCCAGACATCTCCGGTGGCTGTGCCCATTCAGTGCCCGCTTCCCCAGCCACCACCTGTTCCTCAGCATCCATTTCCCCAAACTCCCCATCTGAATCTTCCTCAGAAGATCCCCCATATAGCTCTCTAAGTCGCTTCCTGCGCAACTCCTCCAGTGAACCCACATCACGAGGGTTTTTTCTTCCTCTTCGAATCCCATCACCATCAACCATAATCCCCGAAGGCGCAGTCACAACAGAAAGAACATATTAATCAAATCTGCAAATAAGCAAATCCACAAAAGTTAAATGCATGAATGTGGAGAGTTGACTATATGTTAAAGCAATGATGATGATGATTACAGATATATTACTCTTTTGGTGTGTTTACTGCTTTTGCCAGACAAACTAAACAAGGCAATTGTCCTTGTGTAATGTTGTTGTTGAGTGCTAGATCTGGGTTCAAATCTCCATGAAGTTCACTGCCTTTGGTCATTTTGTCACTCTTGCTTTGACTTTACTAAAATGATTGCTGCAAGAGTAAGAGTACTGGGCAAAGAAATATGTAAACCAAATTAGAAATTGGCAAAATGTTTTTGGACAACAACTGACAGCATTTCCAGCTGGCATGACTACTGGTGATTGTAACTGAGAGTTGTGATCCAGAAAAGTAATTTTTCCCAGGTTTTGCTCACTCCAAACTCCTGAGAGGAAGTATAGAATAAATTTTAAATAACATGATGTCATTGCCACTCCACTCTCTCATGTGGGGACATGAGAGAAGCCTCCCACAAGGATGGTAAAACATCAAAACATCCAGCCGTCCCCTAGGCAACGTCCTTGCAGACGGCCACTTCTCTCACACTAGAAGCGACTTGCAGTTTCTCAAGTCTCTCCTGACATGAAAATAAAATTGCCACCCCACACAAATAAGATTGTACATTGTTCTACCATAATACAATTCTCATCAGATGACAAAATGTAAGATATCTACTTATAAAGTTTCCTCTGTGTGTCCTACAGTTTTAAATCTGGTTGGAGGTTTTTATTGTTCAGTGAGTAATGAGCTTCCATGCACTGCTTCTGGAAAAAAGCCTTTAATGGTTTCTGTTCATCCCATATGGCACTCTGATGAGCTTACACTCTGTCTTAAGTACTTGGGTATAGCAAAACAAGAACAAAGCTGAAACAAAGTGAGTCATATGTGTTTGTCTTTACTTTCACTGCATGAGATAATGTGGAGGTGTTAATTACAAGACTTCACTGAGTCTTGACTAATAACAGTGTGCAAACAAATGGATGTCAGCCTCAGCTTCAGAAAAGCTTCTACTAATAAGGTAAAACTAGCAATTAGAGCTGACAATGAAGCAATACTTTCCTTGAATATTCATGTGTGAAGTTCTCCTTTGATTTGCCTCTGCCTGTCCAGATGGAAACTAAGAATAGGAACCCACAGTTGTTCACTTAAAATGATTTAAATATCATTTGGTGAGCTGGCACATTGGATTAATGCTCCCTTTGTGCAAACGCTATGACCCTTGGCATCAAAGCAGACCTGTACTGTTCACAAGGATTTCCAAATCAGTGACCTTGGCATAACAGAAACAAATTGAATTCCTGCAAGAAGAGAAACAACACTGACCAGATAAAATCGCTGACTACATGTTTGAAGTACTATTGGTTTTATTTAAATTCTAGGCTGACACTGCATTGGATATAAAGAGCAATGTTAATGATGTCCTCACTAAATCTGTTTCACTTATACTTAGCCTGTGTCTCCCTTCCCATCACACCTATCAGCTTGGTTTTGATAGGCTGCTGGACATTCACTAGTTGTATTGTCATGCTGAGTGAATCATCATGGTGTAATGGTTTGAGGGTAGGATGAGGACCCTGGAGACCAGGGTATAAATGGAAACCTATACTAACTTATAAAATTCATACCTGTTCAAGGGGATCTCCTCTACCTAGAATCATAGAATAATAGAATCATAGAAACCTGTATTTAACAATTGTATTTAGATCAGTATGTACAAACTGATATAGATGTGCAATGGATACAGAGATCAGTCAGCTGTATAGGTTGCAAACAATGTGTGTGTGAGCGAACAGAGCAAAAATGGGCAAGTGGATGGGGGCAATTTCCCATCCCTAGTCCTTGTCCTTGTGGGCTGCACTCCTCTCACATCCAAAAATCTCCAGTTTTCTTCAAAGTCCTTCCCCAAACAGTAATTAGTAGTGATCCCATTTCGCTTCTTGTTGGCATTTTGAGAGGAAATCCAATGGAAATAGAGGTAATTGGGGGTGGCTGATGGTTTAGAACATTTAGGGGGCTTTCTGTGTGGTTAGAGGGAACTTGCTTATTAATTGTGCTGATCCTCTCAACCAAAAGATCAAGGTTTGGGAAGCTTTCAATGCTGATGAGGTGTTTTAGGAAGCTCAGAAGTGGGATTTGAGCTTTGCAAATTCCCCTTCAATAAATTAGAGAAAAGGCTTAAGGAATTTTGAGGAATTCATATTAAATTCATTCTACCTCTTTGAACTTTATAATAAACCATAGTTTAGCATGGGGAAGGACAACTTCACTGGGGCAGAGATCAGATCTCCATTCAACACAATTGGTCTTACCCTGCTGCCATGCTGTCCAATTTTGCAGTGATGGGCAAAACATTAATTTAAATTACTGCCATGCATTGAAATTGTGGTTAATATGTCAGAAGGTATTAATAAAAATAATCAAGCTAGGAGAAGCTGCGGCAGTAGTGTGCTTTCACTTGAGTACGATTTCACCTGCTCCTGTCTCCCTTGTTGATTAAATTCAACACAACTATTTTTACACTTTGAACTCGGTTTTTAGCAAAAGAAACTGGGACATTTTCCAAGTATCTGAAAAAGTGGCACAACAAAGGACTAATTGGGATTATCCATGCTATATTAGGAGAGAATGGGGCTATAGCATATAAGGATGTCTAGGAACACACCTGTTGCCATATTTTATGTAATGAGATTCTGCTCTTCTGGTTTTAACTTGTCCAGTAAATTTGTTGAGCATTCCTGAGCCAGACTTTTACCCCCTTTCCCTGAAGTTCTTAAGACTACACACACACCAAAAAGCATTATCCTTTTTTCTGCTTTAAAAAAAAAAAACCTTTTGAGCATCATGGGATGTGTTTACTTTCTTGTGTTTTTTTCTGGGATAATACTTCTCAAATTGATTTCCAAAATTCTGAAACAACACAATAAATATGAAGTGATAATCTAACAAGAGAATATCAGAACAGAGGAGCATTTTGTATTTTAAAAACCACCTGCTAAACCTATCCATAAAATGAAACATACTAAAAAGTCTGGGCCTGTCACAGGAATGTTGACTGGCATAATAGATATTGGTTGTCAGTCATAGAACCAAGTAGATTTGTTGAATGTGGCACCTAAAATCTAGTCCTCCTCCAAATGAATGAATGCCAGCAGCCAAATATTAAAGTGAATGCAGATTTATTTTTTAAAAGGGATAGCTCTTCTGTTAATTATATCTTACAGCAGGTAAAAGCTGTCAAGGTAATGCATTACTACACTATTTGGAAAAACTACAGTTCTAATTAGATGAGCAAATAAATGTTCAGTTCAATTTATTAATATAGCTGTAGGCCTTGTTGCAATTTATCTCTCATTTCTGAGACCAATCCATCTCGGGCTGGAAATCATTGTGGTGAAGTAACAGGCTTTAATAATGGATACCAGCAGTGAATTATTCATGCAGAGGGGAGAAAGCCTTGATGCTTTCCACTCACTCCTTTAATTAACTGTGAGATGCTGACGTGTGCCTAAGCTTTCTAGGCTTAGCTTCCCTGGAAATGTGATCTCTTGCAGCCACAAAGAATATTCTGTTTGTCAACAGCTTAATCCACACAACACATTCTTTATGAAAAAGCTACTCTGCAGTAGTTGTTTTCCCCACTTGTATTCCAAATTTACTTGCTGCTGATAAGAATGTCTCATAAATTTGGTGTTTAATGGTATTCCAGTTTTACATTAAAATAGTATTGCTGATTGCATAAAAAAATAAAATGGCAATAAGCATAACTTTGTTTTAAAATGTTGGCACAGCTGAGAAGTAACAGAAAGTCATGGTCTCCTTCTGTATGAAGAAACCATGGTGTATGTAAGGCTTCCTCCGGCTTTGTAAACTAGGGGAAAAGTTTAGAAGTTTGTATCTCCCAAATTTGGGATATTGTGGCCTATTTAAACTATGATTTCTGAACAAACCAGGTTCTTAAGCTGGTTTTTTTTCTGGCTTAATCAGAAGCAAATCATAGAATCACACTGGAGAACCCAAAGAGGCTCACAAGCATGCTCAGGGTGTGGGGATATTTTTGGAGCATGAATATGTGAAACTGTGGTTATCAAATCCATGGATAAGGGGGTTGTACTATACAAGCAAATAAAGCAAAATCATTAAAAATACCGTATAGTACTAAAGTAAATAAAAGATGCATGTAATGTTAACCACAGATCTGAGGTTCTTTGGGTGTATCAGGTGATAACATTGTCATTCTGCATCCAGCTACACGGACATAGCTGGACACTCTTTGCTCACTCTCTGCTCTCCAACTAAGTGACCACATTAATTAGGGAGTTATAGACAACAGATGAATCTTTAAATAGTGAGATGTAAAGTGGTAGTGAACCTTCAGTGACTAGAAAAAACTAGCACGTGCCATATACAAGGTATTTCCAAATGAAATCCTAGATTCATTCCCATTTTGCAGTGACTTCCATAGGATGGAAATCCCACCCCTTATTTATGGTAATTCAGTATTGCATCTCTGTAATTCTTATGAGGGATCCCTTGACAAATCCATGCTTCAAATGTTATGTTAAATCTGTTCATTTTTTCACCTACAAATTTATTGCCAGAAATACAGGTATTAATGTGTGCTTGTGAAATAGACTCAAACAAATGCATTTTTCTAAGACTTTCTTCCCTGATGTAATGAATGGCTTGCTGCAAACATATTAGCTACATGCTTTGAAAATTGATCATCCTTTCCTTTTCTGGGAAAGAATCTGCATGACTCCTGTTTGTTTTCTAATACATGATAACTTTTGTTGATACAGTAGAGTCTCACTTATCCAACATAAACGGGCCGGCAGAACGTTGGATAAGCGAATATGTTGGATAATAAGGAGGGTTTAAGGAAAAGCCTATTGAATGTCAAATTACATTATGGTTTTACAAATTAAGCACCAAAACATCCTGTTTGAAATACAAAACCCCTGGAAGCTGGGAACACACTAATATACTGTAGATTAATCATCTCTAGAATCCCATATTGAGCAGAGCAATGGCAACACTGGGAAACAAAAATTTGCTAAATATTTGATATTGGTCAACTGTCTCCAGAATCTCACCTGGAGCTGGGTGGCTGTGTGTTGGGAGGAGGGCTTGGCTTGTGCCTTCCAGCCTGGCAGAACGGGGCTGGGCTGGAGAGCCTCTGAAGGGAGGAGGGGGTCTCTTGTGTTTCTAGGGTGCTATGCCTCTAATGATTCTTGCTTGGGTTAAAAGAGGAGGAGGAGGAGGAAGACAGAAGTGCAAGTTGCTGCAAGGCTGACAGGGGTAAAAGAGGGAGAAGAGGGAGGAGGAGGAGGAGGAGGAAGAAGAGTGCGTGGGGGAGAAAAAGGAAGGAGAGAGAGAGGGGGGATCTGGAGCAAAATGTGTGTGTGTGTGCAGGAGGAAAGGGGGGTCCTCCGCCCACCCACCCAGGTAAGGAGATTACAGAAGGCAGCCAGCTGCTTTGGCTTCTCTCCCTCCCCATTCTTTCCTTCCAATCACGAGCCATTGATTTGGAAACAAGGCCGGTTTGGAGACACGAGGCTCTGCCTGCACCAAGAGAAAGAGGGAGGAAGAGCCATGCGTTTCCTTTTTTCCCCCTCCTCCCTCCCTCCCTCGCATATAAATGGCCCCCCTTGGGATGATTCACCCCCCTTCCCTCCCTTCCCTTCGGAGATGCGTTTTCCTCCTTCCAGTTTTTTCGAAAGGGAAAGAGCCACAGCTCTCACCTTGGATTGAGTGAAGGATGCAATGTTTCCAATTGGCCACTAGATGGCGTCGGATAATACGGAGTGTCGGATAAGCGGAAGTCGGATAAGTGAGACTCTACTGTAATAGAAATGTGGGTACTTTTATTAGTGATGGCATGTTTAACTATTAATGTTAGACACAAAAAAATAACTTACTACATAAGAGGGGACAAGAATATGAGGTACAGATTATAGAGGGGGATGGAAACCCACTCAAACACAAGGGCACTCAGGCTGTCTGTCAGTAAACGGATGAACAGCCATGAACATTCCCTCCCTCAATTTATTTCAAAGGCTGCAATATTTTGGACTACAGCCCAAAGAATGCTCTAGCCAACATTCATTGAGAGATTATGGGAATTGCAGTCCAAAAATAACTTTTAGGTTCTGTTTTCTCTCCCAATATTTCAAATATTAATATTGCAAAGAGAATGGGGTATTGAGAAGATGAGTATCATATAGACTTTTGATATATTGACAATAAATGAGAAAAATTAACTATTATCTGTTACTAACAAAGGGAAAGTGGGGAGTACTCATAATGTATAAGCCAATTTATGGCTCCATATATTTACACTGTGATGGCAACTGCATTCTTATGATGTTATCTCATGGGTGGGAGGAAGGGGGGAATGGAGGAAAGGGGAGGAAGAATCCTGAAGAGTGGGTGCCCGTCTTACTCCAGCAAGTTTTACCTTCAGAGATGGCCAGCCATCCCACAACATTTTCCCATTTTCCTCCTGCTTCCTGCCATTTTCTTCAAAATTGAGGCTTCTTATCATCTTTGCATGCTGTCAAGACAGATTTCCACGGGCAGCCACCAGAAGTGGCTGTGCATCATGGGATATCCTCCGTGGGACGCTGTTTTGCCAGCATACGAAGTCAGTGCTGTTTAACTGATGACTTTGTTGAAGACTGAATCACAATCATATACAACAGGATTTTGTAACTGTGGAACCCATGTCCACACTTTTACTTATTTGTGCCCAGGGAAAAAATTGTTTCTCTAAGAATTTGCTAAGACGACCAGGTGATTCTATTGCATACTTCCTTCCAAAGGTATCACAGAGTTGCATTGGGCAACCTAGCTAGACAGGATATTTCATGTGTTTTCCACAAGTAGGGCTATTTAGATCAGCAAAATGACTTTCCCTTTCCCACAGTAAGGGTTTAATTAAAAAAGGGTACCTTGAATAGCAGATTTCATTTTGAAACTAACATTGGGAGATGTGATTATAGATGTCTTTCATGAAGCATAGAATTTGTCCTTCAGTTCTGAACCTGCAGAGTGGCCAGAAAATCCAATTCCTATGAATGTTTATTCAAAAGGTATTCCAGGTGGTTTCCCAGTAATATTCCCCCCTAAAGTGATATTCCAAATGAAAATGCATAGTGATGGAATTTCTGACAACTTCCTGACATAGTACTTCCTGTTGTTGTTGTTGTTGTTGTTGTTGTTGTTGTTGTTGTTGTTGTTTACTTTCAAGTCCATCTGATATCATAGGGTTGTTTGTTTCTTTACAAGATTGTCATTGCTTTCCACTTAGGCTGAAACAGCATGACTTGTCTGGAGCCACTCAATGGGTTTCCATGGTTGAACAAGGATTTGAACCCTAGAGTGCTTCCAAGCAGGAGTAAAACCTGCTTCAGTGTGGGTTTTAGTCTTCAAAAGCCCTCCAAAATCTGGACTTTTCTGGAGAGGGTGGCTACATGCCATCCATGATGTTCCTCCTCGCACCTTCCTGGCATGAGTAAATGACATACCAGGAGACCCGGGGGGGGGGGGGGGCAGGGGAGAGGGGAAGAAAATCCCTCTACACCCCCTCTGTCTCCTGGTACAGTATTTCCTTGTGCCAGGAGGACACAAGGAGGAATATAAAGGCATCCAGATAAGTTTTATTTTATTTTAAGGGGTTATTTTGGGGTTTGGGGGGAGGTGATAGGTGTTTTCTTGGTTTTTTGGTCTCTTGGAGCCCAAAAAACAAAAATGGCAGTGTTGATTGGCCCAGAGATCATATGATGCGGTCCCCGGGCCCAATCCACACAGGGCCAACACCTGTTAAAACCCGAATCTTACCTAAGATCCATATCTTACCAGGTGTTTAATTTGGAACAAAGCAGAGAAACCCTGCTTTGTTCCAAATTAATTCAATTTTACAGGAGGCATTGTTTGGACACCTCTGGTAAAACCGAGACAGGTCCTGGTTTTTGGGCCTGTCAGGATAGACCCCCAGACTCCCTGAGTTGTTAGTGTAACATCAAAACCACATCACACTAGCTTGCAGTTGTATGATTATATCCTAAAGTCTAGCATTAAAGTATTATTGGGAAAAATAGATCAACTGAAATGCCAGAGCTTGAAATGTATTATACTAATCCATTTCTGTGTTGACATTAAACTGTTAAGAAATGCAGTACTGCTACCTTCACTACCATCACTGACACAAATATTAGTAATAGTAGTAACAATAATGGCTTCATTTTGTTCCCCCTATTTCATATTCTCATTTATTGTCTGGCTCCATGATACTAATACTGTTTGACCCATGGAGTTACTTGATTTTGAGTGTGCTATATATCATATTCCTGAAGGGCATCAGAGAAGATATGACACTATATGACACAAGATAAAATTTTTTGCTTCTTAGGAGAAATGCTTGATCAAGATTCTCAATAATGCTCACATGTGTAGATAGGTATTCAGAAAGGCAGGCCTGTAGCGAGGGGGGGGGGGGGTTAGGGGTTCAACCCTCCCCCCCCCCCCTCCGAAATTTTTCAGGTTATAAAAAAACCCTGGTTTACTCATGAATTTTAACTGGTTAACCAAATCCCCATGCTAAGTCTATGAGACACAAAACATTAAGAGTCCCTCCAGGCACTATCTCAAGCAGATATTGACAGGTTTGTAGTGGGGGGGGGGGAGTGCTAGGGGTTCAACCCCCCCCCCCCCCCAAATTTTCAAAATCCCTCCCAAAAATTTTTTCTGGCTACAGCCCTGCAGAAAGGCCTTTCTTTTTTTGTGGTAGGTGTGAGCTTGCTGTCACAAATGAACTGGCAATGGTTCAGACGTTAGTTAAGTAATCATACAATCAGATAAGAAGTGATAATACAAACATGTTTAAACCAGCTCTTGGAGGACTTTCAAGAAACAAGACAAAATACTAAACCCAGCTAAAGCAACAGATGGTCTCAAACACACATAAAGGAAATATTCTATAAAATATGATGCATTTTCATGATTTCCCTTGGACTTTTTCTTCAAAAAGAAGCAGAGTCTCTGGAGATGGACTGTACCTAAGAACAGTGCAAGGAAACAGAAGGACTGGAGTGGGAAGCAAAGGGAGGGGACAGGGAGAAATTAATACTGATCAAGCAGCGTGCTAATGAAACATTTACACAAGCAGTTATGTGGTGGTAATAAAAAGGCATCTTTCATCCCACTCTTTCATTACTTAGCACAACCCTTAAGAGGATTAACTTTTGGGAGGCAAAAAAAGAAAGGGAGAAAGAATGAGATATGGGGAGAGAGAAAGAGAGACAAGAAGACAAATAAGAAGAATGTGCTTATCTGTTAAGGCTCAGCATTGGTAATGCTTAATAGATTGCCCTGGATTGAGGATTACTGCCTTGCATGTTCTTTCAGGCGTTGCTACAGAACGGGGTCTTTCTCATCCCCCCCCCCCCCCGCCCCATCTTGCTCTTCCAAATAAAGACTTTGTAATGAGATGACCAGTTTAGGCATATATTAATCCTATCTGCTGAGGCTCAGCTCACATCTTTCAATTGGAAAAGGTGTGTTTGCCTATTTGTGTTTTGGGGGAGATGGGAACGATTTGATGGAAGGTTGCACTGAGACATGAATTAATTCCTCAAATAATGTGGTAAAGGGCAGTTCAAAATGGTATGGGGATAAATGGCATGATGGCAACTTGAAGTTTTCCATTCCACTGGTCACAATTCTCAAGATTGGGCGCAGATAGTTACACTTAGCATTTAAGTATCTGCTAATTGAGATGTTTTTATTTGTGGAACTGGTATGGAAGAGAATTTCTACCTTTTCCTGATGCTGGGATTGTGTGCTCCTCTGAGATAAGAGGATATACGGACAGCAGCTGTGCTGCTGGTAGGATCTCCTATGGCACATAGGCTGTTGTTGGGGGGCCAGGCTAAGCAACTACAGTGCTGTGGCTAGTGACACAACTGTGACTAGTGTTATGCCATTCCATACTATCAGGCTACCAGTACTGTTCCAGTACAAGGATTTCCTATTACAGCCATGTTCCAAATAACCACATACAACACACATAGTACTCACTATATTCACAAGCTAATGATTTCCTACTTCCCAGAAATAGAAGTGCCTAATGCATGACTGAAACAGTGGATCATGGCCATAATTATGAATAGATTCCCTCCATACAAGGATAATAGCTACCCTATTTTATATTGATATTTTAATAACAGTATCATAAAACGCTCTCTAAGGACAATAAAAAAGGGAACAATTAATGACCCATTTTAAAACATACTCTTTTCCACCAAGATTTTACAAGACACTTTGCATTTTGATGCCTTCATAGAAAATACATCCTTTACTGCTCAACCATGTTATACTTTCTGGTGAGTTCTTTAGTCCATCTTCTAAAACAAGCCTGGAGCAAATTCCTCATAAATAACCAATTCTTTTATTATAATTTCTAAAAGTATTTTCAGTTTTTTTTTCTTTGTGGGTAGAAAGGAAGAGAGAAAAGAAAAGTCTTGCCTCAAGGAAGACATGGAGTGAAGAGCACTGAATATGTGCATATGTGTGTGTGTATTTTATACTGATACGAGAGAGCTTTACTTAATGTTTTTATCTAGCAGCATTTTGAAAAACACTTTTAAGGTTCATGCATGATAAAAATGCAGAATATTTCTCCAGGATTCCACTGTTCCACAATATAGCTCATTAAAATTTCATTGATATATGACATTGATATATGTTCATTGTAATCCGCCCTGAGTCCCCTTCGGGGTGAGAAGGCCGGAATATAAATACTGTAAATAAATAAATAAATAAAATACAAAAAGGTCCACCAACATAAAATAAAAAAACTACTATCCTAAACCTTTCTATTCATCCGACAGAAAAATATGATGGCATATGTGTAACAAGATATGTTGCTATTTGGTAATAATAACTGCAATTTGACTGCTTAGGGGCATGCAAACTAGGGTCTAGATCAGGGGTCCTCAAACTTTTTAAGCCGAGGGCCGGTCCACAATCCTTCAGACTGTTGAGGGGCCAAATTATCATTTGAAAAAAAAATACAAACAAATTCTGATGCACACTGCACATGTCTTATTTGTAGTGCAAAAACAACAACAACAACAACAACAACAACAACAACAATAAAAGAACAATGCAATATTTAAAAATAAAAATAATTTTAACCAACATACATTTATCAGGATTTCAATGGGAAGTGTGCTTCTGCTTCTGGCCAATGAGATAGTCAAGTTAATTAGGGTTGTTGTTGTTGTTGTTGTTGTGTGCCTTCAAGTCATTTCAGACTTTGGGCGAGCCAAAGTCTAAAATGTATTTATTTACTATTTATTTATTTACTGCATTTATTTACTACATTTGTATCACACCCTTCTCACCCCAAAGGGGACTCTGAGTGGCTTACAAATTACATTCACATACAATACATTGTATTATTAGCATAGCACAATATTAGCATTATATATTACTTTATTGAACTATACCACTATACTATAATATTATTAGTAATATTATATGTAATATAGAATATATAATTAATATCATTATATGGTATTATTATTAGTGTTATATTGTATTACATTATAATATTATTATCAATATTATATGTATATACAATATATTATATTATAAAACTGAGAGCGGGGGCCAGGTAAATGACCTCGGAGGGCCGCATCCGGCCCCCGGGCCTTAGTTTGGGGACTCCTGGTCTAGATGTTAGAAAGTGTACTTCCTTTTTGGATACATAGCACTAATTTCTATGGTAATCAGTTGCTCATCTTCAGATTTGGCCACACATGTGTTTTTATGTTTAGCCACTTTGGGTCCCATCCTGAAAGCAAGCTGGCATACAAGGTAGATAATAAATAAATAAATATACCACTTAGCCAGTAAGATGCCACCCTTAGAGGGAGCAGAGTAGTTTGGCTCAAAAGCACCCCTTTGAGGTTTGCCTCCCAGCTACCTGTCAACATGACCCTTTAATGCAATCTGCTGCTGACCAGAATTTTATATTGTTTGTTTGATTACCGGTTATTTAAATCCTGTTTTTCTCTTGAAGCAGACTTAAAGCATCAATATGATGTAAAAATATCTGGGTGAGAAGAGAAATACATGTCAGTAGATGAAGCACATAAATGGATGGATCAAAGAGAGCTATTACTCATGGACGTCATTTCATAATTGTACTACTTAAACTGAAAAGCTTGGAAGCCAAATGATGAGCTGCAATCTGGCATAGTCAGAAGTGTTTGGTGACTTTCAAAGAAAGAATATTATGGGGCAGTGGGTAGGAAATAAATTTTGTTTGAAGGGAAGAAGGGAATAAACCCTATGCACAGAAAGCAGCAATGGTGAAGTTGCTCTATGTGACATTGCATTTCTAAGAGGTTTGAGATTAATGTTCTTGCCTGCATTGTGTGCATTACAATTCCCAGCTCTTCAGCAAAGAAAAATAATGTGCTCAACTCATTCTTTATAGCATAAATGTTATACAGTATAAATGAGAAGCTACACTGAAGCCTTCCTTCCTGCTAAAGTAGCCTTAAAGGACAGAGAGATTGGTACATTTTCCTGCCTACGCCTCTTTGAAACAGCTCCATCTATAGTATTTTTAAAGTGAAAATGAGATGCTACAATTGTAGAAATATGTATGATTACTTGGTTGTGAATAGTTTGAATTGCATTTTCTAAAAAAACTGGGCAACTGCCTTTCTTTTATCCAAAATCACAAGAGGAAATAACCAGTCTGTCAGCAATTTACCACCCATTGCATAGCCATTAAAACAAATCACCACCCAAGTCATACTGAAAGATACTGTGAAGTGAAAACCTAGGCAAGCTTGGTCAGATCCATCAAATCACAGCTTTCACAGCTGGGAAAGTAGTGGACCTTTTGGGGAGTGGGGGTATAACCTAGTAGGTTTGTGCATTCAGGGTAAACCTTGACCCGTTTTGTGCCCTGGCTTTCGGCTGGGGCCCCGATCCATTTTTTGGGAGCCTCCCGAAATTGAGAGGGCAGATATATGTTTTCTGTTTAGGGTCCCAAAAGATCAGTTTTCTATTGGCCTCCCACCCAGGCTCCCCTTCCTGGTGCGTACTTTAAGGAGGCTTATTACCTGTTGTTTCTACTCTAGAGAAGGTGCTCAGCTGTAGGCACTGGCAGGCGCACATACTTTCTGGGTCTTCCTACATGCCACGCCACACACACTCTCTCCTTGGAAAGGGAGTGTATGTGTGGCCTGGTGTACAGAGCCAATGCCTGCAGCCGAGTGCCTCTTACTCTAGAGCTGCAGGCACTGGGCCTGCACGCCACACACACACACACACTCTTTCCAAGGAGAGTGCATGTGTGGCATGGTGTGCAGGCCCAGAAAGCATGCATGCCTGCCAGTGCCAGCAGCTGAGCGCCTCTCACCCTACAGGAAGAGGCATTCAGCTGCAGGTACTAGCAGCACACGTGCTTTCCGGTTCTTCATGCCAGAAACACACTCTCTTTCCTGCCTGGCTGCAGATGAAAGCAGGCTTGGAGCTGAGATCAGCTCCAGCTTACTTTTGTGTTGAGCTGATTTTCATGTGGGGAGGGGGCTTCCTGTTTTGTGCTGCAAAAGAAACTAAAGAAATGGTAGAAAGCTAAATAGGGATAGGATGAAATAGAGTTGGGGAATCAGAAATAAAATCTTACATCTAGTTCAGAGGAGGGGAATGGAAAAAATTTGAATTACTTGCTTAGAAAGAGAAGGATTACCATGTATGTGGAATCAAAGAATGCCTAGGTATAAGGGCTTCTTATACCTTTTCCACTCTCACCTGAGAAAAGTTTGCATGCCCCCAACATTTACTGATAATAAATCAGCATTTGCAAGGCTTGCTAAACAGGCTGATCTTTCTTTTTATGAAGTACAGCTAAAGCATTTTCTGCAGAGTCCACTGTAAACAATGCATGTTGGTGCTAACAGATCTTTGTAAATGGGATGCATTGAGAAACCTTTTACTGTTGCAATATTTTGGGACCCCAACATTGAGCAAAAGGGACCCCATTTGGGGGTCAGGACCCACAGTTTGAGAAGCAGTGTGCTAGATGGTTATTTTATTTGTTTTGTAATAAATATTTATAGTTTAAATTTTCTACAAATGGGTCTGATTGCTTTCATTTAAGAAGTGAGAGACAAAACTGGTCATGCTTTACCACACTAAACCCACTGCGACATTTTGAGGGTTGAATACCAGATACAAGGAGTGATCTTAAGAATAGAAAGCTAAGGGGTTCTGCTACAGATGCCTCTAATCATCACTAACCAAATCCTGAAATGGAGGATATATTAGACACATTAGTGAAGGTTTTTTTTCTCCTTCTTTCACAGCCTGGGTCCTGTGCCTCTGTCTAATACAGATGCTACTTCCTCATTAGGAAGTGTAGCATGTTTGTAGGAGAAAGTATTTCAGCTGTGTCTCTCTGGCAAAGAGGCAACAATGTCATTTCAATGGAAGAAGTGACAGTCATGCTTGGCAGAGTCAACTGTTATATGGACCAGACAGTCATTGATTAATTTGTTACAGCTAGGCTGAAATGAACAAGCTTCAAGATGCAGAGTCAGGATGATGAAGTGGTCCAGGCTTTTTCAGTGCCAAATAATTCCTTTGGGGTAGAATGCCTTCTTCACATATCCCCTGGTCTATAAAGGCAGCTGTTTTCATAGCACTGGGGATAGTCTATGGTTCTGCACTCCATCTGATGAATTAAAATGATGAAACAAGAACACAATCATGTGGGAGTAGTTCAACTTTGAGCAAGTTTTTTTCTTAATGCTGGATAATATTGGACATCATATGAGTAAAGGCTATGATGTTGACAGAAACACTATAATTAGCCATATAACTTGGGACATTTGAAGCATCCAGCACATGGTAATTGCACTGATAATTTTAGCAAGACTAGTGTCTTTTGGATTTGGCAATGAGAGTAGGGAATGAGGGCATTGACTCTTCCCAAATAAGAATATTGCCGCACCAAATGATTTTTTCTGTCAGTCCCCAAATTTCTAGAAGAGCAAAGAGTGAATCCAAAAATTATTTCTATCTAGAAAGCTTACATTTGGTGTATTTGCCTTCCCTTCATAACTTTCCAACCACACAGGGAGACATTTTGCCTGAAGAGTATACATACTCAAGAAAGTGCAAGAATTAAAATTCCAGTACAAATAGATAATCCTTGCACTATGTCTTTTAATATATGTATTTTGTGGTGGTATGTTTTAATGTATGTCTTTTATGCTATGTATTTTATGGTGATATATTTTAACTTCATTGTTCCCCATATCAAGCCAAGAGGACAGACTGGTAAATAAATAAATAAATACAAACAAAATAACTTTACTGCCCCTTTTCTTTAATTACTGAAACTGTATTTCTTAATGTGCAACTTATGACCTCATCACTTGATGGGCTGCAAGCATCCTAGGACGCTTGTAGCACAGCTGATCAACAGAGCCCCATGCCGCCCATCACATGACACAGGCTGACTTCTGGCAGGACTCCATTGGTGAACTAGGGCATAAGCATCCTAGGACACTTGGCCCAGAACACAGGAGGCATCTTGTGTTCCATAAGAGATTGCTCTGCTGCCCTACCAATTCACCACAAGCACTGGTGAATCAATCCAGGGAACCTCATCAATGTGATGAGGTCCTTAACTTTTAAGCAGCTGGAATATTAGGAATTTAGAGGCTGGAGGAACATTTCATGGAGGAAGGACAATGTCCTCTTTTATTCCCATTATAGCTATAACCATGAGCAGGGTTTCACAAGGGTTATCTGATCCATCCACGTTAATTGCCATCATCACCTTCTGAACCCAGCTTCTCCCTTATCCTTTTTTCTGTTTTTGAGGAGGATAAAGAGTCTAGAAGAACAGTGGCTAAAGAAATCCTGAGTAACTCAGCAACCACAATCTGACAGTTTTATGTGAAAAATATAATCACAGTTATTAAGCTTTCCAGTTCCAAAGATAAATGACTACAATATTCAGCAAAAAGTTTAATTGGCACACGTAATGATGTGTTGCCGAAGGCTTTCATGGCCAGAATCACAGGGTTGTTGTGTGTTTTCCGGGCTGTATGGCCATGTTCCAGAAGTATTCTCTCCTGACATTTCACCCACATCTATGGCAGGCATCCTCAGAGGTTGTGAGGTATATGATGGCTGTATTAAGGGTGTATTAGTCTACCAGGATGTACTAACCAAAGACTGTGAGCCACTTTGGGTGCCAATCCTGGGAGAAAAGCTGGGTTCAAATAAACACCAACTGCACTTGTTCTGAAGCTCAATGTAATACATTTAGGACTTGGTTTTAAGGGTCAGGCTCTGAAGAATATGGCATACTTTGTATAATCGTTGTTAATGCTTACTTTTCCATGCTTAATGGCATTACTAGTGACTGCACCTTGTGGCATGAAAAGAGGTCTTAAACTGCATCCCAGGTTTTGGCCCTGGACTCCCAGGCATGGAAAAGTCCCGGGAAGAATCAGTTCTAAGGCTTCAGTAGACTCCTCACTGGGAATATAAGTGGGGGGTTGCTGTCATCTTTCTGTTTTTCAGTCGGGTGTTCTATAGTGGACACTGGTTGGACATTGTGGGGTTGCCAATATAGGATAGCATATTTTCTGCCAATTTAATACCATGCCATCTGCTCTCCTTCTTCTGATAGACAAAGGCCTTTTCATGCAGGCAGGATTTTGGTTATTAACTGGTTGGTGCAGAAGGGTCTTTAAAGCTTCTGTACTTTAATCCTTGTTGCTTTGTTTTCAGTGCTTTTAAATTGCTTTAAATTAGCACTCTTTTTAACAAGATAGTTAATTTATTTGTTTTGAACTTTTTCTGATTGCATTCTATTTTAATCTATGCTGTGAGCCATCTAGGTTCCTGTATTGGGAGAAAGGTAAGATAATCATTCAGTCTGTCTATCAGTTGACCATATTGCCAGTCACAATATGATGATAGAATGAAAAAATACTATTAAACTTAGAGATGCCTTAGGAAAACAGTGAAGAGCATGTAGCTTGCCACTCTGTTGGACTCAAATTTATCAGGCTATTTTCCACAGAATAGAATTAATGATTATACTTCTTGTAGACCTGTCACATCTGGAAGCTACTCCAGAACTGTCTTAAAAAATCATTCTGATACACCAACATAAGCTTATCCCAGCTAGATATCTGTTCAATGGTGGGAGATTTTATTCAGTCCAGTACGACATCTATGGTTTCACTTACCCAAACTATTAAAAATATCAACCACCTGTCAAAGTGTTTGTGGGTCCCCTAGTGTGATTCTATGGTAATATTCCAGCCTAATAGAAATATAGAGTTTGCTATTATCTGTGGTTTCATGTATCCATGGAAGGGTATTGAAAA
Organism: Anolis carolinensis; assembly: GCF_035594765.1. Taxonomy (NCBI): domain Eukaryota; kingdom Metazoa; phylum Chordata; class Lepidosauria; order Squamata; family Anolidae; genus Anolis; species Anolis carolinensis. The sequence continues at coordinate 261,200,242 of NC_085842.1, read as the reverse complement.
AGATCCCCAGTGGACATGGGGTAAAAATACATATTAATTAAAGCCAAATAGATACAGTTCATCTGTCTAAATTATTATACTGTATTCTATTTTGAATGGTATCTATTTGAAAATTATTTTAAATAAATGTATAAGAAGCTCCCAATACATCGGCTAATCTTTCCAAATTTCAGAAATTTTAACAGTTAGACCCAGTGTCAATTTATCTTGATGTAAGACTCAGATTTTCATGGGACTTTCTTCCTAGGTAAGAATATATAAAGCTGCAGCCTCATATTTTTCAAGACACAGTCATATAATAAATTATTTGTTTGAAATAGTGTTCAATAACAAACTTAAAATGTTAAGTACTGACTGGTAAAATCAAAAACAAATGAAAGGCAAACCTCTTTAATAAAGTATTTGGGCTGTGATAAATAGAAAAATGAAATAGATATGCAGGAAGGAAGAAGGAGTATGCAGGGGAGAAGTTATAGAAGGTTTATCTTAGATTAATTTCAAGAATAAAACATGCCTAACACTTTTCAACGTAGAAGTAACTACGTTTTGTTGAGAGCCTATGGTTCCTGTGATTCTCAGTGGGTTTCTAAAAGGGTTGGGAGGATTTTGTAGAGTGTCTCGGTGACACACAGTTTATATTGCTCCTTTACCTTCAGGCTGACTTCCAAGTTCAATGGGAAGGGAAAGCAGAAGGATGGGGTTGCGCTGTTATATATTACATAAACACAGAAAAACAGAGAGAGTACTGTAAGAATGCCAGAGCAATGGAAAACATTTCAAAATTATTCAGCACACAAATAGTGGAAGCAAGGTACATTCTTTACCAACAATAGTTTTGTGTCCTAGTTCCTCCTCCTCCTATCTTCTTCTTCCTCTTCCTCTTCTTCTCCTTCTAAAAAGTGTGCATGCATTTGCAGACATATATTTATGTGTGTGCATACATTTGCAGACGTATATGTATGTGTATGTGCAAATTTCACACAAATATTTATGTTTGTGTGAAAAAAACAGAACTGCTTACATGGGCTTTCAGTTGTTTCTAATCCTGAAACTCACCCTGTAATAGCACCAGAGGCCCTGTCTTCACTGTCAGATAATGCAGTTTCAGAATATAGATTAACTACATTGAACTGGATTATATAGCAGTGAAGACTCATATAATGCAGTTCAGTCTGCATTATATAAGTCTACACTGACCATATAATGCTGTTCAAACTGCTAGAGCTGTGAGATAGATCACTGATCTACAGGAGGCTCCCTATAGAGTTGGTCTGATATGAGATATGGTAGAGGCAAAAACTAAGATTACTCCACCTGCCCCTGCCAGACATTCAAGGCTGGATTAAGGCTTTTAGAAACCCAAAGCACTTAAAAGATTTTGATGTCCCTATATATATCTTATTCAAAATATAAACAAACAATAAACTGTAAAATAACATTTTATTTTTCAAAATAAAATAAAACTTACAGTAAGATGGAAGATAATATATATTTTTGTATGCATCCACTTTATATATATTTGAAAGTTTTCTAGTATTTTTTCTAATTACAAAATATTTTTTTGTAGGAGCTCTTTTTGTGAAACCTGATTCAGCTGCTCTATTTGCAGTTTGCACCATAATGGTTCATGGTAAATCTGGCCTCCGAAAACTTCTGTGGTGACCCCCTTCCCTTGATGCCCTAAGCATGTTTTTATTTTGCTAAATGGTGAACCCAGCCTTGCAGCCATTTTTCTCTCAGAAGGTTCAGCTATTCTGCAGGATGCTGTTTGATATCATGTTAACTGCTATGGCTGAATGCTATGGAATCACTGTAGTTGTAGCTTTATAATATTTTTAGCCTTCTCTTCCAAAGTTTGCTAGTGCCTCACCAAACTACAAATCCCAGGATTTCATAGGATTGAGTCATGGCAGCTAAAGTGGTTGCAAACAGTATTAGTTCTCTAGTGTAGATGCACCCTTAGAAGACATTGACATCCGTCACATTGGCTGTCCTGCTCCACACAATCGGCTGCCTTTTACATGCTTATAAACATATTTATATGTAAATCCATTAATTTAAAATCAACAACAGTAGTGTACTTGAAAATTGATCCGGTCTGGTCAGGTGTGTCTAATACATTTTACATAGGACTGTTGTGAAGTTAGGGTGTATCTTTGAAGTTCACAATGTAGTACAAGTGCTAAAACAAATTATCTCCATCTAAGAGAATTGTGGTCATTGATTGAAGAGTGTAGCCAATTTGGAGGCATCCTTCCTGCCTATTGTCACTTTCAGAGTATCTTTCATCTCCAGATTTAAGCTCAATGACATATTTTTGCAGCAGTGGTTGTGGGTGGCCTAATGCCTGGCTTTGTTGTGGCTATTAAGGAAACTCCTCCACCATCTCCACATTGAAGAAAAAAATGTTGTTAAATACTCTTACCTCTCATCAAAATGCATTCAGGGTTTAAAAGACTATTAGTTAGATTGTACCGGAAATGTCCTGTTAAATGTTAAAATAGATTATACCCAAAGAACCCCACAACTGATGGTAGTACTAAACCTGAAAGGGCAACTATAGAGATTAGTTGCTTCAGTCATAAGGATGAAAGAAGAGGCGAAAGAGTTAATTTTTATAACTTCAGAAGTCATCAGCCACTGAGTTCTTCATTATTGCAGGAAGTGGCACTTGCAATATCATATGTGTGATTAGGAGATCAACCTACCAACAAAAACATCTGTTAAATATATGCCTATCATCAACAAAAAAGCCACAAGATAAATTACTCCCACGCCATGTTAATCTTTCTCTGTGGGAGAGTCTTGGACTACCACTAACACCAGAACAGAAGGAACGATGCACTTGATACAAGCAGCATCAGCTGCAGAGAAAGGGCACATCTTTATAATACCGCCCCAAGGGTGAAAATTGGTCAACTGGTGTCATCATTAATCTTGTAGCGCAGTCTAAAATGGCACAGTCATTTAGTCCAAGAAAACCTTGTTTAACAGCCAGAGTACATATTTGATTTTGATCCAATGACAAATGTGTTTTGAAGGCTTCCTGGCTGGCCAATGACATATTAGATCATGTCTGCAAGGCAGGATTTAATATAAGAATAGTCTACTAAGAGTACACAGTATTCCTCCTCATTCCAATTTCTTTCTGGGAGTTGAAACAAAAACCTTTGAAAACAAAAAAACCTGCCAAGCAATTGAAGGCTACTGCTGAAGATAGGATAAAAATATGTATTATTCAGTTTACATTTTATTGAGTTTTCCCCATTTCAGACACAATATGTACAACAACAATGAAAATATTTTTATATTTATAACATTAGGAGTAATAAGATTCAAACAGAGTTAGGACTGATTATATAAATATTTGATCATGTAAACACTCCTATTTTGTCCAGATTTCTGCCACATTCTCATTTAAACAAGGGTGAACCACATTAATTCTATATCTTCTAGTGAAAATGTTTCTGTCTTTTCGTTTCCCATACTTTAAATTATTTAATTATAAATTAAATCTGTTCACTTTCCTAGATGCTCACAAAAAGATACACACAATTAAATGTGTCTTTCAACAAATCAGCAAACAATATAGTAGCACATAATTAGATTATATCTGAAATCATCAAATGCTACATTGTCTGAGAGGGGCAGTGTGGTGTAGTTCATTGGGCTACAACTTTGGAATCCAGGATTTAATCTCTTGTTCAGCGTTGGAAACCTATTGGATGACCTTAGAAAGTCAAATGCTGTCAACCTCAGAATACCCCACGATAGATTTGCTTTAGGGTCACTATAAATTGGAAATGACCTGAAAGCACGCAATAACAAAAATGGTCTGACCTGATTCATGTAACTGACTGAACCATTTAACTCTTTATTACCACTTTGGGGAGGGGGGTTGACTCCCTAGAAATAGTGATATGTGATAATTTCTCACTAGTACTATATTGGTTCAAAAACAACAATAGGAAATGAAGAAGATAATATGAAAAGGAAATGGAACAACTATTTGGTATTTTCTTGGGCAAATCACATTTCCTAGGACCACTCCCCCCAGGATCTACCAACTTTGTGTGTCATTATAAACAGGAATCTAAAAATGGAAGGAGATGTCCCTCTTTTTCTTCCCACTTCCATTTGCATATTCTCATTTCCAGAGCTGCTGCCAAACAACCTATTTGTTTATCTATGTTTACTGGGAGGAAAGGGAGAAGATGTTAGAGGAGAAGCAGAAAAATACAGTCCTGGATCAGCATGTGACACCCCCCACCCACACACACCCTGTCCCGTTGCGTTTGCAGCTTTTGCTCAAAGTTTATTCATAGGTTTCCTCCCTAGTAAAGGTAAAGGTTTTTCCCTGTCATTAAGTCTAGTCGTGTTTGACTCTGGGGGCTGGTGCTCATCTCCATTTCTAAGCCAAAGAGCCGGCGTTGTTCGTAGACACCTCCTAGATCATGTGGCCAACATGACTGCATGGAGCACCATTACCTTCCCACAGAAGCAGTACCTATTGATCTGCTCACATTTGCATGTTTTCGAACTGCTAGGTTGGCAGAAGCTAGGGCTAATAGTGGGAGCTCACTCCGCTCCCGGGATTCGAAATGCCAACCTTTCGATCAGCAAGTTCAGCAGCTCAGCAGTTTAACCTGCTGCACCACCAGAGGCTCCTTTTGTTTCCCCTTTTGTTTCCCCCCACCACACAAAAAGTAGAGGACCAGTACCAAGGATATATTTATCCTTGGTCTACCAAGTACCACATGTTATTTTGATTGACCATATATTGTACCATACAAAGTGACAGAGGCTCCATCTACACTGCCATACATTATATAACTACATTATGAGTCTATGCTGAGTATATAATGTATATAATAGTGAAAATCATTACAAAATAGGATAATGAAAAGCAGTGATTTAATGGTGCTAGTGAATTCTGTACCATGATGGAAACAAAGTGCTGGATGCAGCTGACAATGCTTGGAGTAACACAGTTGGATCCAAAACAATCAGATATATTTTCATGTATGTATTCCACAGGGTAGATGCAGTTTGGTAGTTGGTTCTAATGATATTCTATTAATATAAGGTTATAAAGACTGAAAGCTTTAGTAGCCATTTTGATAATAGCATTAGATAACCTGGAGCACAGATGGGAAAAGTGTATCAAGGTGGAGGGTGGATGTACATGGAAAAGTCGTGAAGTTTCATTGCTATCAAACAACCGCAATCACTTCTTGTATGTTTCTGGATAAAGGATGCTTAGCCTGTATTGAGAACCTGTGACTGCAAATACTCTGATCCTCATAATGAGTCATTGGATTATATTCAAAAGTCACAAATGTTTTGAGTATGAGCTATATCACCTCCTAGTACGAATGGGATCAATTCCCTACCCAAGAATATTGCTGATGCAGTGTCCTTTCCAACTGACATTCTTCTCCAAATAATAATAATAATAATAATAATAATAATAATAATAATAATAATAATAATAACAACAATAACAAATGCAATTAAGGCCAAGATCGAAAAATCAGCTGATGACCCAAAATGCAGACTGTGCAAGGAAGCTGACGAAACCATTGATCATATCCTCAGCTGCTGTAAGAAAATTGCACAGACAGACTACAAACAGAGGCACAACTATGTGGCCCAAATGATCCATTGGAACTTACGCCTCAAGTACCACCTGTCAGCAGCAAAGAACTGGTGGGATCACAAACCAGCAAAGGTTATGCCAAATGAACACGCAAAGATACTGTGGGACTTCCGAATCCAGACTGACAAAGTTCTGGAACACAACACACCAGACATCACAGTTGTGGAAAAGAACAAGGTTTGGATAATTGATGTTGCCATGCCAGGTGACAGTCGCATTGATGAAAAACAACAGGAAAAACTCAGCCGCTATCAGGACCTCAAGATTGAACTTCAAAGACTCTGACAGAAACCAGTGCAGGTGGTCCCGGTGGTGATGGGCACACTGGGTGCCGTGCCAAAAGATCTCAGCCGGCATTTGGAAACAATTGTCAGGACCCAGGCTGCAGAGCACCAATAACCATACGCAGAGGCCAGAATCTATCTAATATCTTTATTAAAGAATTATATAAAGTCAATAAAAACAAGTGTAGAATATAGTCCAGAAGTAGACCTTTCAGGAAAGGTCAAATATAGTCCAGAAAAACAATGTCCAATATATGATATTAAAGTCCAAAGTTATAATCCACTTCACCGAAACACACACTATTTGGCAAGCAATAGTGTGGGGAACTGTCCATAGTCTTTGAGGCTCAAGGTAAATCCGAAGGAAGGGAAAACAAGGCTGGAATCCGAGAAGCAGGGTCCGTGGTTTAAAACGCAAGGCAAGGCAAGACTTGAGACTTGGCAAGGTCCAACTTGAAACAAGGCAATCGTGGAACAAGAACTGAGTCCATAGAAATCCGTGGAACAAGGCAGGGCTGGGAACTTGATTCAGGAGCTGGGAACTGGGGTACGAAGTCTACACACGATCTCACTCCACGAGCTGACGAATTGACTCCGCAAGGATTCCTTTGTGGCCAAACACCTATATAGGATCTTGTTTTCCCGCCAAAGCACACTTTCTCTGGGGAACAAGAACCGAAACCTATACTGTGTCCAGATGCAGGACTCCTTAAACATTCCCAAGGGAAACAGACTTAATCAGCTAATTGTCTGGCAGCTATCCTGGCGCTCCGGCGAGTCGCCTCGCGAGCGCCTCTTTGTTGATTATAATAATCTCGGCGAGAAAATGGGGGAGATTTCTGCTCAAGGCTTGTTTGGCTGACTTCTGGAGGGCAAATATCCTGCAGGTGCAAGGGCTCCGTTTCTGGCTGAAACGGTGGGAAATCCAAGTTTTCCTCTTCATCTGCCACAATAATACTAGGAACAGGACTACATGGCCCATGAGACATCACAACAATAGACATTGACAAAATTACGATCTGCCAACTGCAAAAGGCCACCCTGCTGGGATCTGCACACATCATCCGAAAATACATCACACAGTCCTAGACACTTGGGAAGTGTTCGACTTGTGGTTTTGTGAAACGAAATCCAGCATGTCTATCTTGTTTGCTGTGTCATACAACGTCGTTGTGTCAATAATAATAATAATAATAATAATAATAATAATAATAATAATAACTTTATTTTTATACCCCGCCCCATCTCCCCAGAGGGGACTCGGAGCGGCTTACATGGGGGCTGAGCCCGAAACATACAGCAATAAAACGATAAAACAAATATTCCAACAGTAAAATGTCAACATCAATAAAACCATCATAAAAATCAACATACAGCATAAAATGTTAAAAACAGGAGACTAAAACACGGATCTGGGCCAAGGTGCAGAATATATCAAAATGGGAGAGGTAGTTTCTCAGCCAAAGTAGTCCATAAAGTGCAAAGTAGTAGTGGCAAAGTATCTTGTAGTTGGATGGGCAGATAGTTCAACCTAATAATTAATCATCGAAGGCCTTTTGGAAGAGCCAGATTTTTAGGCTCTTCCGGAAGGAGAGGAAGTTAGGGGCCTGCCTGATCTCCCTGGGGAGCGAATTCCAAAGTCGGGGGGCCACGACGGAGAAGGCCCTCTCTCTCGTCCCCACCAACCGCGACTGCGAAGGTGGTGGAAGCGAGAGGATGGCCTCCCCCGACGAGCGAAGAGAGTGTGCAGGTTCATAGGGGGAGATGCAGTCTCTAAGGTAGGTGGATCCCAAACCATTTAGGGCTTTGTAGGTGATAACCTGCACCTTGAATTGGGCCCGGAAAATAAACGGCAGCCAGTGGAGCTCCTTAAACAGAGGCATTGAACGCGTCCTGTAATTCGCTCCAGTTAAAAGCCAAATAACCATGTTACTATTGTAAGTGGAATTAAAAGGAGGTGGAGGAGGAAAAGGAGGAGGAGGGCAGCGACTCTCAGTCACCTCATAGATTACCCACCAAAAAGTCTTGGGAATTCTTCACTCAGAGACACTGAATACCACTTTCTGCCTTTCCCTGGAAACAAATGGTTCTCTAAAAGTGTGGTTGCCTGCCCTTTAACCACATCTCATAATGTGGGATGGCATGATATAAAATATACATATGACATTTCACCACAGTATCAACCTGTGTAGCATATCCTGTGGTGTTGGGTGGGCAGTGGGGAAGAAAAATGAGCCGAAAACAGAAGCAAAAGTCATTCACTGTAGTTTGCTACTGAACAAGTCATTCACTGTAGTTTGTTAACACTGCTTTAGCTGAAATAGTTACTTTGTTGTGGGTTGCTTAGCATGGATGCACAAAACTTGTGGAAATAATAAAATGCATTTGGGGAATACTTTGAGCGATTGCATGGATAAGCAGTTTTCAGTAGCAAAAACTGAAACTAATTCTGTTAGCTTTAATAAAACCATCTGTTATAGCAACAACCACCACTCTGTGGACTGAGCTGTAGATTTCTTTTTACATGCTTTCCAAATTTGATCAGAAATACGTGCATACTATGGTAAGCTTTGTGTGACATGACTGGCAATGTTATTTCTGGGACAGAAAGATCTTTAATGTTGGAGACACAGACGCTTCACAGAAGGTACCTGTCTTGTGAAGTTTGCACACTGCCTTATTCATGAACATCTTAAGAGTGACACCAGCTCAGCTTCAGCCAGCTATGACTTGAAAGACCATACTTTTGGAAAATAACATTATTTATGTTGCACATGAATAGGTACACTTTGTGTTTTAGTTTTGAAAGGCTTTTTCTGGTTGTGCACCAACTGGAACATGGAGCATATGATATTCAAGCTACCATTATGCAGAGTGATTCAAATTATATCTTCAAAAATGTGGGACTTTCTTGTGAGCATAACAAATGGTGTATTTATTCATCTGCTGCTAGGCTGAATGGGGAATACATGAAGACTGTGCAAACCTAAACCATGCACATATTTTAAACAAAGTCTGTAAAATGGACTATAACTGGAAAGAGATGACAAGCCAATGTAAATACCACAAAGCTTAAGAAAGTTACTTTTTTGAACTATACTTCCAAGAATTGCTAGCCAGCATTTTGTTCTTCAAAAAGGTTAATTTTTAAATCTCTGGAATGCCGCAGTTTTACAATAATCAACACAAAGGCTTAGAAAAAAATGGGTTATATGTGAAAGACTCAAATTTACCCAAATACATTTATCCACCAGATCTGGTTATACATTCAAAATCCTGGGTTTGAATGTCTGTGCTAATGCATTTCTGTGAATGGAAAGACACAGATGGGAAAAACAGGGTGGAAGGATGAGAAGTCTAAGGGAAATGAGCTGCAAAAATATGTGGCAATTACATTCAATCTTAAATATATCCAAGAATTCTAGTTCTTCAACTTGGATCTCATTGAGTCAAAGGAAATCCTTTTGCCCAGGTTACAAAGGTCAATGTTTAGGTCAAAAGGTCTTATGGGACTTCAGGTCTTTTAAGGATTCTATGTGCCTCTGAAAGATGTCTTTCATATATATTCCAAGCGTTGTTTGTTTAACGAAATGGTGAGGCAGGATACAGCACTGTCATTTTTGCAATGTAAATGAAACCACTGGATGAGCAGGAAGCCTTCTAAAAGTACACTGATTATTTTAGAGCTTCCTTTGCATGAGAAAGCTATTTGGCACATAACAGCTCATCCTACTATCATTTTAAGGACATGTGTAGAATCAGCCTCTCCCTTTCTTTTGTTCTTCCTCCTTCTTTCTCCTCCCCGTTCCCCTTCTTGCTTCTACTTCCTTCCATCTCTCTCCTCAATTTCTCCCCCTCAATTTCTCCCCCTTCTCTTTCAGACCCTTCTCCTTTTCCCTTACATAGCTGGTGAGATCAGATAAAGTGCTACATGGAATTAGCAGCTCAGATAATAAACACTGCAAGTGAGCGTTTTATTGGCTCTGCATATGTTTCACTTCCAAGCCAGCTGCTGCTGAAATCTAACACTCTAGCTTGTGTTTAAAAAAGAATCGAAGCACTCTATTTTCTCTGTATCTCTTTAGGTGTAACTGTCTTTATTTCCCTTCAGCCTTTGAAATCTTGCTTAAATAAAAGCTTTTATATAGAAAGTTGTGATTCAGCGCTGTCACTGCATGGAAACAGTAATCATCACTGATTCAGAGCTCACTTTGACCAAACATGATACCTGGGAGACCAACTACAAATACCAGGTGCTGCTGGATACATTTCAGAAAAACTGTCAAAACCACATCTGATGATTCCTTACCTACAAAAACCCTATGAAATTCATGGGGCAGCTATAAGTTGGTAGCTGACCTAAAGGCATACACACAACACACATATAGTATATTATTGAAAAGATATGTGTCATCAGAAACTTCTAAGGCATTTTTATGAAGTGATATTTATTCACTGTTATCTTTATTACTGTTATCTTCCTCCTCAAGAGTTCAAGGCCATTCACCTATGACTCTCTTCCTTCTGTATTATCCTTTTGCTAATGCAGGCCCAAGGTCAACAAGGCAGTTTCATGAAATTTAATCCCAAATCTCTGTCCACCACTTTATCTACCACACTGGCTTGCAAATTTATCATAATTACAATTCCTTGCCATGCTATGCTTTTTTCAATGAAGAATAGCAACTGCTATTCTTTTCCCAAAGAACCATTGAGAACTTAGGGTGGTGGAGTGTTGAATTAAAATTCTTGTGAGACCATGGCTCAGATTCTTTCTTAGCTATGGAAACCCACTGAGTGACCTAGGACAAGTCATACTCTCTTCACCTAAAAGAAAGGCAAGAACAAACCTCCTCTGACTAAGAAATCTTGCAAAAAAAAAAAAAAAACCATAGAAGAAGGTTCACTTAAGTCAGAGTAGACTTGAAGGTATGCAACAAAAAACCTATCACTTTGCCAGCACTGTCTGTATTCATTCTGCCCAGTCATGCACATTGTATATATCTGTACCTGAAATTCTGGAAAATACTTTATGCATCTGCTAAAGTGAGCTATATTTTACAGAAGTGCATGCAAAATTAAGGTAGTTCAAGGGAGGATAGCTCCACTGAGCTTCAGGCCATGGCTCTTCCTTCCCTGGGCCTCCTTAAAAGGTCTTGGAAAACTGTGTGGCATGGTACTGGTGCTGGGAGAGAAAAAAGCATGTGTGCCTGCCTCACCTCTGGAGTAGAACAGCTTTAAGAAGCATTAAACCCGTTCTCCTCCTCTACAGGGAAAAGATTCAAAAACTTAAGAGTGGTAGCTCTGATGCTTTTTAAATCCAAGTCTTGATGAAGGATATGGAAGGGGAGCCTCTGAGAGGTCCCCCACCTACCTAATGGGCTGGATAGGGTGCTTTCTTTCCCTCGGGAGCCCATCCTTTCTTCCTTGTTGAGGCTCCCTTGAAGGGAGCCGATGGGCCAAAAAGAACTGTTTTTTTTTCTGATGCAGAACAAAAATTGCCATTTGGCATTGCACCCGTTTTCGAAAGGCACTGGAAAACAGACATGTGGGCTTCCGGTATCCAGCAAGCAGAAACGGATATTGAATCACTTACTCTCCAAGCTTCTTTCAAATGACTACTGAACACTCTCATACAAATAACAGTTGTCCTTCCATATTTCCCAATTTGACTTTTGCAAATTTGAATATTCACAGATGTTATTAAAATGTTCTCGATAGAAATTTCTAGGTCCTCCAGTGTGATTCTATGCCCAACTTTCTCAGGTCATGCTGGAGGACCTAGACATTTCTAAGGAGAATGCCTCTGTCCTCCAGTGTAATTTTATAATCAGCTTCCAGTCAACCACAGAATCATGCAGCAAGGTCTAGACATTTCTAGAGAAGTGTCCTCTGAGGGGAAAAATATTAATTTCTTTATTTGTGGTTTATTTAATTTTAGCAGGAGTCCTAATCTCAGCAAATGTGGGACCGTAGTTTCTTCTCTAGATCATCCTGCACCCTTGCTGGACCACAGTACTGCCTGTTTGGCTTTACAGGAGGAAAGCTTCATATCAGTCATAGGAATGTATTTTTTTCATAAAAATCCTTTTCAAGAACCTTTAAATCTCATTAGTTCAATTTGATCTCCATTTCAAAAATTGTACTACGTAACTTGTTTGCACAGATTTAGAGTTCTTTTATGAAATGAGAAAAATATGAATCAATTTCCTTTTGCACAAATGAATAGGTACAGGGCTCAGAATCTCACACTGTCAGAGATAAGTTCATTTTGTTTCAGCCCTAATAAATTTGTATTTGTTAGGATTTTCCCTTGTCTGCTCCTCAATTGTTTAATACTCACCATATTTTAGTCTGCCTGCATGTAAAACTATTTGTTCCAACTGAAAAAGCAACATAACCCATTGGAGAACAAATACATAGGATTAGCACATTATGAAGAATAAAGAGCAGCTTTCACCGCTCTACGGTAACTGGTGTTTATCACATTTTTCCTCCACTCAGCTCCACTAAGGCTGGAGAGATAAAGGAGACTGAATACATCTACCATAATAGAGTCTTTTACAACAACAACAACTGGAAGAAGCATAAAAGATGATGCATGTCTTCCCATATTTCTTTTTCTTTTCTTTCTGGGTTTAAAAAGAAGGAAGAAAGTGCACACACCCCTCTTTTACAAATGTGAGTTTGGAGTTTTTTCTGTCTGCTATGTTAATGTATTCATAGAAAAAGCTGGTGCTAAGGGTGTCTCTCCAATTAAGACAAATGAGGCACATTGAATAAGTCCCCCAGGGCACAGTAGGGGTGCTGGCAAAATCGACTTTATTCTTTTCTGTCAGGACTGAACAGGGAAACAAAAGCATGAAAATGCAACACATCCACTTACAGAATAATAAAGGCTGTTGTTTAAAGCGTGAAGAGTTTTGGCACCCTTCTGGGGCCATATGCAAATCAGTCTGTTCTCCAACCCTGGTACCAAACCATCGGTCTTAGAAATTAAAGTCGTACTTGATCGGTTAAGAGCTGAAAAGAGACACACAGCCTGCAAGCCAATTAGATATGTATTAAGCAAATAAATGAGGACTGACTGATATTGGCTAAACTAAAATGCCTTCTTATAGGCTGACAGTAATTCAAATTTGATTGACAAATCTGTGCAGCCTGCTATTAAGCTTAAATGAAAGATGAGAAGGATCCTATTATTTTTAGAGTTATTTTCATACAAATATAATCCCTCACTTCAAGGTAATCAACAAAGATTGCCCATGCTGTGCTCACTATTGTTTACCCAACAATCACAGTTCATAGGCTGAACTGTGTGATAGATATTCCATCAAAAATCCTGATCAAAGCCATGCTGAACTTTACAAATGAGCACCAGCACTTTGAATTGTGCTCAGAAACAGATGAGGATCTAGTAGAACTCTTTAAGCACTGGTGGCATGTATTGTGTCCATCTGCTTGCTGTTAGTAGTCTAGCAGCTTTGTTTTAAACTAATTAACATTGTTTCCATGTGGTATTCAAAGGCATCTGAACTAGTCTAAGCTTATGGAAAACTGTGGAAAACTATGACCAGCTATCACAGTCCAGGAAGTTCTACAACCAGTATCTCCTGGAGGGACTACAACTGTTAGTGAGAAACTAATATCACTTAAGTATATTGGACAAAGCCTAAATATCCCAAAATGCACCAGATCCCTGTCTGATCTTGGAAGCAAATCTAATTACTGAACAGAGTCACAAGTCCCCCAAAAGGACTCCATTTCTTTTCCATATGGACTCATGGGGGCATTATGGATGGCCCTACTTATGTGAGGGCATTGGTCTCCTGCTAAGCAAATTATCCTTCTCACTTCCATTCCTTTTCAAGGTTAACTTTTCTATTCTTCTCTGTTCTTTGTTCCTCTTTCCAAACCTAGTTGCTCTTCTGCTCCACAGGCCCAACTGTCTGATCTGGGTGACCTCTTCCCTGCTATCTTCTCAAAGAAACTACAGCAGAGCAGTACTAAGTGCCATTGGTGCCTCAGCAAATCTCCACCATTCTTCACTGGAGAAGCAAGAGTTATCTTGGAAGGGAACATTTTTAGCTCGAAATTTGAGTTGGAAAAATAAGTGAGGGCAGATATTTTTATCCATCTTAATGAAGTATTAACAAAATGTTATGTCATCCTGCCTTTCAGTCTATTAAAGCTGTAAGAACCCTGCCCTGTATCCAATTTGCAACCCAAAGACACATCCAACTAAAGGAGAATAGATAAATTCATCCCTATTCACCCCACCCCAACAACATAGAAATTGTCATGTTATGCATGTGGGAGGAGTGGCACTGTTTACAGAGTGTGTTTGGAGGGACTGCATTGGGAGATGTAGCTATAGAAATATAGCTATATCTCCTGATGCAGGATCTCAGCCATGGTGTATCTATGCATGATACAAAATTCTTAGTTGAATCATTCTAACTGATGACATTTTGTATAGAATGAATTTTATATAGACTAAATTAGGTTAGGCCAAGTCAGAAAGAAAAAGGCTTGGGGTTGCTTCAAAATTTACTGGGACAAAGGATCAAAGGGACAAATTGTTGCCATCCACTTGAGAATATAAATTTCACCCCTTTTTTGGGATATGTCCTATGCTGGAAAGGACATGGACTACTCATATCAGCATATGTATCAAAATATAAGTGAAGATAAATCATGCAATTCTTCCTAAATATGTTATTAAATCATTTTTACTCTCAAATAGGTATTTGAATTTGTTTTGAACTCATAACTTGAGATGGATTAAAATGGCATTGCAATATTTGGGAATGCTGTATTCCATTGGATAGCTAGGTTCTGATTTGAAGATCAGTGTCAGAGGTACAGACTAGATCATTTTACATAGGCATTTGCAAATGCCTCATGCATCCCTAACTCAGTTGAATGCATTTTCTCCAACAACACTAACCAGTGCTGCAGCCACTGTGACCCTTAATGTCTGCCCATGGTTCTCTTTATTTCTTTTCTTGTGATTCACATGCTAATATTTCTTGCAGAAGACATTCATTTTGGGGGTACTTTCAGTGTGATCTAGGTTCATGGCACTTCCCAGCAGGTTTCCCTCCTTCTATTCATTTAGCTGGCTGCGTGGGGTTTTGTGGCTGTCAAAGTTAACACCATTCCAAGGTCAAGACTATCTGCTGAGCTCTATACTTCGATGTTCTGTGTTTTAATCTCCCAACCTCCTCTCCCTCCAATGACAAGCAACCAGGATTGTGCTGTGACCTGTTTGTGTGGATCACTCCAAAAGCACTCTTGCTGTCCTGCTATTTTGCAGATGGTGCTATATTGAGTATCAATAATTAATCCCATCATTCTTGTTGGTTTCCTTTGTCCAAGGTTGGGGTAAAGGGCACACTGGCTATGAACATTCAAGTGGCCTCTACTGTGTGACCAGATTCTTAATGCATAACACAGTCACCACATCACTTTCCATTGTCCCCTTACCTCTTGGAGATATCTGAAGAAAGCTACGTATAGATGGCCAAATTGACTTTATAGAAAAACAGAGAAGTAGGTGGCATGGGATTCATATAAGAGATTTCTTCCAATAAATAGTAATTCCTCCCCAGGATCACCCCTACCATGAAGCATAATAACAACCGCTCCACATGGGAGATGTTGGGCTCAGAAGTAGAAGTTAGACAGTTGTTGCTCTTAACCAGTGACTTGTGTTAGAGGACAATAGCCATATGACTGCTCCTGATCAACTAAATTTACTCTCTTCTGTCAAGTTTGGGTGAAGTTGCTTTTCCATCCGCAGCAGCTTCTTCAAGGTAAACAGGGAGGAGGGTTTAGGCAAGGAGGAATGCATGTGTTGGAACCTCATGTGATCAATGGAACACACTTCCCCCATCTGTGCCTTATACTGCTTTGGGTCCCCTAGAGGAGGAAGGCGGTATATAAATGATGTAAATAAATGTAAATAAATAAGGTATACAGTACTTACGTGTCAGGGAGAACTGTTTCATTTTTGAGGAAACATTTGATTAAGATGTGCTTTAAGATTCAAGATCACATAGGTACTTCTAACCTATGTTCACTATCTATTTTGGACTACAACTCTCATCAGTCATAGAAAACTTCTGGGGAGCATCAGATTGGAAAAGGCTTATGCATGCTATGCCAAAAGAGAGAGTAGAGCCTTTGAGTGAACTGCAGAAATACATAGGTTTTGCTTGTGAATAACAGGCATATTATAAAGCACTATTTGATGAGAACCATAAAAGTGGTTCACAAGATGGTTTTATGATGTAACTGAAACACCCACATATACACACAGGCTTATTCACAGTCTTGGATTATGTATCTGCAGAGGATTCACAGGCTTTTCAAAAGGCTAACATGTCAAAAGCCTCTTTGCTGCAAGCTTTCCTCCTTTTTTTGTACAAGTCTGCTGGCAAGAGATAACATGGAGAAAAGAGAGAAATAGTATGCATGAGAAGGAGTGTGGTGGAGGAAAGATGGAAAAGATGTTGAAGATGGTTTTTTTTCAGGGGTGATTTCAAGGTTGGAGGACTTCCAAAGTGACTTAGAAAACACAAAATACCACATTTCCCCTCTATTCCCAAAACTACACGATGAACAGATCTGGGCCATGCATAGATGCACAAACACAGTAGAGACAGTATTCACTGAGCACAACTAGTGTTAGATGGACATACTCCTACTAATTATTAGTGGTGTATTGACAGCCGAGGCATCTGAGGGTAACAAGGCTAGAAGAAAGAAGTGAAAGCTTCCCCCCACTCTCTTCCATTCCCTTGTAACAGTGGTTCTCAACCTGGGGTCCCCAGATGTTTTGGCCTTCAACTCCCAGAAATCCTAACAGCTGGTAAACTGGCTGAGAATTTTGGGAGTTGTACCATACAGAAGCAAAGGAAATTGCAGAACAGTGATATAATCTTGGGCAGGTGGGATGTTAATTGCCTCCCACTGGAAAGGAAAGGATGTTGGATTTCTGTGGGATACATTCCAAGACACCCTGTAGATATCTGAAAATGTGAATAATAGTGATGTCTATATTTTGATTATACTTGGGTCAGAAGCATACCATAAGATTTCACTGGAGGACCTAAAGAGGCCCAGAAGCACTTTGAGACTGTGTATCTGATTTTGTTTTTTGTTTTTAATTTAGAGATTAGGGCCAACTGTTCACTGTGGGAATTATGTTTATTTATTTATCGTGTCAGAAGCAAACTGAGGGTACAGTTGTATTTAAAAACACAAACTAAGTTAAAAACTTGGCATTATACTAAATGTCCATTGGCCGGTAGCTGACCACTTGGAGTGCCTCTGGTGCCTCTGGTGTTGCTATAAAAAGGTCCTCCATTGTGCATGTGGCAGGGCTCAGACTGCCTTGTATTATGTGGTCTGTGGTTTGCTCTTCTGCACACTCGCATGTTGTGGACTCCACTTTATGGCCCCATTTCTTAAGGTTGGCTCTGCATCTCGTGGTACCAGAGCAGTCTGTTCAGCACCTTCCAAGTCGCCCAGTTTTCTGTGGGTCTCTCATTCGATATCACCCATGGCTGGAGGTTCCGGGTTTCAGCCTGCCACTTTTGGACCCTCGCTTGAGGAAGTGTTCCTGTGAGTATCTCTGCAAATCTTAGAAAACTATTTATTGATTTAAGGCATTGGTGTGCTGGCTGATATCCGAACAACAGATGGGCCAGAGATGTCACTGCCTCGGTCTTTTCATTATTGGCTGCTACTTCCCAGCGGATGTCAGATGGTGCAATACAGGAATTGTGATGTAGTGCACATATACAGAAGAAGGTCTTAACAGCCTAGTCCTGTCCATCCTAACATGGAAATAGGCCTGTATTCATAATAGGCTGGATTCATCTTTGTAAGAGTCTACAGAATTGCAGTTTTCACTGCCTTATAGACCCAATATGAGAGACAGATAGGGCCATTCACTTCCAGGTTAGGATTGCATGGGGAATAGTTGTGTTCTAATGAGTTTTTTGTGGCTTGAAAATAAATAAGTTCATTTAGTAAAATAGCAATTAATGTTAAGGGGATTATTTCTGCCTATGGGGCTTTGAGGGATTTTGAAAGATAATCTAAACAATTTGTTTTCTTAAAATAATATCATTTTAGAAAGTACATTTATGTTTAATAGGTTGAAGACTTGCAATCTGAAGTAAATAATACAATAATATGAAACGTGGGAGACCCAACGCTGCTCTTATGATGGTATAAATAATGCATGATTTCATGATTACATTTTAATGTAATCTCCTATTTTTGAGCTGCTAGTCAGGCTACTGTGGAATCTCATCTATGTTTTATACATTATTCCTCCCAAATATTCTTCTTTAATTTCGCAGCCAGAGGTTTATGAAGAAAACTTTTGTGCTTAATTTTTCAAATTAGCATCCTGCAGTATGAATATGGAACAGGAGAAAACTAGAAAATGGTTTTAGCCCAGACTACCTTCTTGAAAGTAATCTCAGTGAAATTTGCTAGGCTACAGTCATGTAATGGCTATTACATTGGAGTAAACTTCCTCAAACTTATGCAGATATACATCTGACTGCAGTGTTAGATTGGTTTAGGACTAGTCCAGAGTGACTAATTTAGAGATCATCTATGCAGTGGTTCCCAAATGTTGTTGGATTACAACTCTTATCAACCCCTTCCACCATAGCCAATTATTAGAAATTATGGAGATTGAAGTCTAGCAGCATCTGGATCAGGACCTGGAAAAGTAACTTTTGGAGACCACAACCATGTTAGTTGGGGAAATCTGGAAATCTTAATCCAAAATTCTTTCAAACTCAGATTTGAGCTCAAAGACTGGGAATGCACAATTAGGCATGAAAGAGTGACATTTCTATTTTCTTACTAGTGAACACAACTGATCTCCATGATTTCAACATCTTCCTCACATATGTAGAAAACATGTTTTGAAACATTTAATTCTTCTCCATTATCCCACATTGATGAACATATTTGATGTTTATAATAACATGATCACTATCTCTCTCCTCTTCTGATCCTTTTTGCAAACATACAAAATAGACAATCTGATGGAGTGGGAGAGTGACTGAACCACATGATAAACATATCAAATGATAATAACTGCCACATGAGACAACTGAAAACAGTTCCCATTTAGTTACTACAAAATATCGTATTGACAGTGTCTAAACTCTTTATATTATACTGTTATTCCTATGCAGCATTTTTAAGGACAACATTTGACTTACAATATTCTAGATGTTGTACCCATTAGTTTCTAATTTTTCATACTGTCCTAAAATGAATGTGCATTTCATCGTTGGTGGGTTTTTGCAGACAGAGCTATTAGCACAATGACATCTGAGCTCAGTTTATGCAAGTCATGGTAATGTCATGAGTGAAAATGACATGTTTTGATAGCCATTTGTTTAGAAAATTAGTTCTCTTTACAAAAAAAGCTTTTTATAAGTACAGGCTAGTTGGGATAGATTTAAATGTTGTTGTTGTGTTGATTTAATTAATCTATTGTAGCTCGGTCTAGCCAAGAGCAGTCTAGCAGCCACAGTTTTGGAGCAAGATTTAGGGTGCATCTACACTGTAGAATTAATGCAATTTAACACCACTTCGACTGTCATGGCTAAATGACAAATAAGACTAAAGACCTTATAAAACTACTAGTTCCATAATTCCATATCATTGAGCCACAGCAGTTAAAGTAGTATCAAACTGCATTAATTTTGCAGTGTAGATGTACCCAGAGTTACCACTTCATCACACAGGGCTTGGGCTTTGTCCTATGACACTGCCAGGATGGAGCTTGCTGGGGCCCATCACATGACACAAGGCTGCTTCTGGTGGGGATCTGTCCTGGCTTCACCCTGGAAACGTCCTAGGAGTCCTGAGAACATGGAAAGCACAGGGGAAAGCTAGGCAACAACGATTTTTCCTGTGTGATGGGGAAGGGAGCCATGCGGGGCACTGCCCAACAGTTTCCCCTGTTGCTAGCTGGATTTGCCCTGCTGCCTCATGGATGCCCCCACTGTTGGCCAGCTTGAGGACCTCAATGTGATGAAGTCCCTAATCACAGAGTTTAACTGAAAAACTGAAATACATGTGATTTACAATAGCCTGGCTATAACTAATTTTATTATTGATTTCAGTCAGTTCCTTCCAATTGTAATGCTGAATGAATCCCACTCTATTATTTATTTTTTCATTTTTGTCCTACAATGAAGTTATACACACAAACATACACACAAAATGCAGGCAAGTAGTTGCCAACAAGTATTTATAGAGTTTGGCTCCAAAACTAAAGCAGCCATAGCTGAATTGCTCCCAAACAGAACATTGATTCTCAATTGTTAGTGCCTGCTACCATTCAGTTAAAATTGCTTTTGCGCTGTAGCAAAAAGGAAGGTTCTTTTTAATAAATGGAATAATACTTGAGGACAATGTCTTGTCAAACACT
The DNA here is from genome assembly GCF_035594765.1 of Anolis carolinensis. Classification (NCBI taxonomy): domain Eukaryota; kingdom Metazoa; phylum Chordata; class Lepidosauria; order Squamata; family Anolidae; genus Anolis; species Anolis carolinensis. Next base: position 261,179,820 of record NC_085842.1, on the reverse strand, counting down.
ACGCTGTTTTCTGTGGTTTGGGACAAAGCCAAGGTAAAATTTAGATTCCTTTGGCTTTCATAAAGGCACTCTACAACAAACAAAACTAGCTCTATAAAAGCAGCTTAACAATGCAACAATTGTGTAGAGTTCAGCAAGCCTATAAAATATTACATTTGACAAAATTAATGCTGCTGAAAGTACATGCTGCCAGCAGCTCAGATAATTACAAGGGAAGGCAGTTTGTAATGAATTCTTTTACATGGAATTCAGATCTCGGACTGAATGTTGCCCATTATTACAGTTCAAAGGCAACTATCTCTGGAATTGTTCTTTTAATGTTTGCTCGATGGTTTTAGTTGTTCATTTCTTGTCGACACACAATTGTTGTCTTGATCATTGTGATAAAAAGAGCTACATTGCAGCTTTGTAGTGCATCCAGTTGGCTTGGTAATGTGTTCTTTGAAGAATTGCAAAGTAGGGGAACAAAGGCGAAGGAAATCGAGGGCCCAGAGCTGTTTGTTCAGGGCTGTGGGAATCTTACACAGTCCAATGAAACCAAGACACTCTCCATTACAGCCACATTCATACGTGAATCCCTGCCCTTTTGTGTCTTTCTCCCCTGACATGCTTTAAAGGATACAGCTTCTTTTGTAAACTCTCCTAGTAAAATTCTCAGTGCTTGATAATTCTCTTCAGGTTATATCCCTTGAAAAACTAATTCAGAGTCACAATTGTTTCCACAATCACAATGGCATTGACTTATGAAAAGGCTAAAACTGGTTTCTGTTTGGCTTCACAACTGCAGTTGATTAATTGGAATGATTGTTTGAATAAAGCTTAGCAATACATTAAGGTCTGCCTTCAGATGTGTGCGAGGGCTAATTGCATGTCCACTGGCTTTAGAACCAAGAAAACCTAGGGCCACAATTTGTATTACACTGAATGCACTGCACAGCTTGGAACATTATATTTTTGGACCACAACTTCCAGAATCCCCCAGCCAACATGAAAAGTAAAAAACAAAACAAAAAACAACCTTATAGTTCCCAGAATCTCCCAGATAACTTGGCCACTAGCTGTGCTGGCTGGAGGATTTTGGGAAATGTTGTCCAAAAAGTGATTTCCCAAGCTCTGATACATAGTCTACTACTATTCCCAGTTACAGGTTACTGTGCAAACACCACATAAAAGTGTTTCTGGCTCATGCTGAGTGTAATATGAGAATCACTGAAACTAAAACATGGAGGATGATTTATTGAGGATGACTTATTGAATCCAGTAGAGGTTCTGCACAGTAACACCCTTTGTTATTATAATGTTTCCTTTGATTAGTACATTCATTTATCTGAGGCCTCCCTCCCACCATTTTGGCACTATTAGGTCATAAGAAGAATTATATGCAAGACCCAACACATTCAAATTTTACAGAACCTTATAAATAGTGTGCCATTAAATGTTATTAACTTTGCTGGAAACCTGCCATGAATAAAACATGTTAGCAGTTTTATTTTGTTGCTTGATGTGTGTGGTGCAGTTGCCTCATTACTAAGATAACCAATCATGTTGCCATTTAATGTGTAAGCCAAGAGTACCTACAGGAAATCTGGGAAATATTAGGGCTTCCATATTTAGTTTAGAGGATGGTGTACATGAAAAGTATTCCTCTGTTATTTTATTTATTACAGACCTTAAACTTGAAGGCCCGTTTTTATTTACAGTCATAAACAGATATTCAAAATTGCTTATGATCAGAACTTGGGAAAATAGTCACCAAAAGTAACTTTACCAAGGTATGATGATAACCATTTTGGATGGGCATTGAAGTTTGTGATTAAAGACAAGTTGATGTTCATGCTGGCTAGGGGATTGTGGAAGTGGCAATATTACTTTTTCCAAACTTGATTTAAGCTATGCCTTACTAGAACACTTGGTAATGTTCTGGTGACTGCGATACAATATTAGCTGGGCTGATGACAGCAATCTGCATTTTTGGGTTTCAACTCAATAGAGCACATTGGTCTTTGAACTTTACCTGTAAACAGACCAGCAATTAATTGAGTTGCAGCTACAGAGGGGCTGTATGCTCCCTGTAGTCAGTTCAGTTATCGATTTGTCTGCAACTTTTTGGATCAATTGAAGTTTCTGAAAATTTTTCAAAGGCAGCCCAATGCAAGTTTGCTGCCGATGCCTTCTCCCTATTCTACCACCCTCATAGATACATTTAAAGGGGAACACAGAAAAGGGCCTTCTCACGCCCTATCTACACTGCCATGATAATGCAGATTGAACTGGATTACATGGCAGTGTAGACATATAATTCAGTTCAATGAATTTCAGGTCACTTCAAGACAGCATCAAAATGGGTTTTTTTTTAAAAGTGAGGCTAAAAATCCAGGGACCTAGCAGAAAGTCCACACACAGACCTGTCAGTACTGGGAAATGGTCCCTCACCATCCTCACACCTTCCTTTGAAGCAGATCAAGATGGAGGGGGGATGTGAGACATCCGGAGGAATGTTTTTTTTAAAAAAAAAATCTCCGAGATACATTGGACCTCATATGTGTGCATGCGGAGATCCCAATGTACACACAAGCAGTTTTTTTGTCTCTCTGTTCACCCAACTATTAATTCAAGCTCTGTTTAATATTATAAGAATGAAAGGAATGGTTGCAGAGAGTTCTAATTATTTTCCAGTTGTGCTTCCCTTTAGCTACCTGTGTGTCTGTGGCTCCATTTTTGACAGCTGTTCCAGGCTTTTAAAACACATGCACTGGAGCAGTCCACACAGGGGGATGGGAAGGAAGTCATGTGTTTTCCATGACTGCTGCATGGTGAAGAGAGAGAGGGGTACCCCCCCCCCCAAAATGACACATCAGCTAGGGCTCAAAAGGCAAGTGGACTATATGTAGCAGGTACTTACATAAGGATATTTGAAGATCACAATGGAACTATGAACTATATAAGCTTATTAATTTGTTAAAATCCAGGAATCTCTATATGAGAAACTTAGTTGATGCCCCCAATTAGAGTAAACCCACTGAATCAACGAGATTTTCCTTAGTATCTAATCACCATGTATCAACTGCTTCAATTGCTCTCTTCTTCTGTTCTGGTTTGAGCTAATAATGAGATGTAGACTATAAAGGACACACACAAGAATGCAAGAAATGTGCACTATACAGTCAATAGTTGTCTACTAAGAAAAAAAAACCCCATGTGACTTATCATTGGGTAAATGTGTGTAGGACTTCAGCCAAGCAGGACAGTTCCAATTAACACTCAATGAATCTAAGAGTCCCTAGGACATCCTCCCTGGGATCATAGGATTGTATAATAAAAATAATTCAGTATTAATGATGATAATTTTTGGTACTGTTGATTTAATAGTTGATATGTTTTGCATCCACTGAATCAGTTGATACATATCTACTGAATTATTTATAAAGTGAGACTCTTGGGTCAGTGGGGTATATTCCTGGCCAGACTGGGGATACGTGACTGCAAATTACCTCATTTCCAGTCCCAGCATACCACAGAGTTGTGTTGGAGAACTTAGAGAATCGTATTCTCTCTAGGAATTTGCTAGGACCTCTAGCACAACTTTATGGGACTTCCAGAGGAAGTATATTATAGAATTGCTTTGAGGACCTAGCAAATTTATTGAAAGACTGTATTTCTTCCAGGCACAGGAGTAAAACCATAGGTATGGGTTCTGCCGTTACAGGGGTCTTACTGCAGTTATGAAATAATCTTCTTATAATCTTAATCATGTATTTTCAGGGTTGGTCCAAAATATTTTTCTGCTTGAGGAGCAAAGAATGCCTCATTCTCAAATAAAGATGCACAATACATAAAACTGTGCAAGTTAATTTGGCTAATAAATCAGAAAATCTCCTGCATTTCTGGTGGCCATGAATTAAGTAACACACCACTGACTCCTTTCTTGATGCCCAGAATCTGCTGTCTGAGACTGCCTCAACTTGCCTAATAGTAGTGCTGGTTCTTGATACTGTGCTAGTACTGTATTTAAATTGACTGCGTCTTTTGAACTGCTTTGGTGGGAAAATCTGGGGTATAAAAATATCCTCATTAGGATTACAACTGGGAGAAAGACAATGTGTACTTGATGAAAATAAATGCACATATAGATGAGGGCACATAAATATCTGGATCAAGATGATACTGTGCCGTCGCGCCTGGGGCTGTACTCTTAGTGAAAGAGGCATGGACGTGACATCTTTCCCCAGGGGATTGCTTCTTGCCCTCCTTTAGGGAAACTGGAACTCCCAAGGACCAAAACACTGTAGATAACTCAAAAACTGGGTTTATTGTTCACAAAGGGGGTAAAAGAAAATATACATTACAGTCTTTGATTGTTTAAGTCCGTGGAGCCTTCTAGATCCCTCTTTCTCTGGCTGTGAATGCCGGAGCAAACTCAGCCTCAGTCCAATGACCTATATCTGAAGAGTCTTCCTCTGTTGCCAAAGGACTGATGTGAAGGCGCTTGAGACTCCTCAACGTTGTTCAGGTTGGCCCTGAACATGAAGTGTGAGTCCCAAGGGTAAGAACCTCAGAATTGGTGCTGAGAGGTAACTTTTGAAGGGCTTTTAGTGCCAAGTCTCTCTCTCACGTCCATCCGATAGAGAGCTTGCTGGTGGAATGAAAAGAGGAAACACTGTCCTATTATTTATTTATTTATTTATTTACAGTATTTATATTCCGCCCTTCTCACCCCGAAGGGGACTCAGGGCGGATCACATTATAACACACATAGGGCAAACATTCAATGCCCATAAACACATCAAACAGAGACAGAGAGAGACACGCAGAGGCAAGTTAACCTTCTTCTGAGGGGATGTTCGATTCTGGCCACAGGGGGGAGCAGCTGCTTCATCATCCACACTGACGGCACTTCCTCATACCAGGTCGTAAATTAGTTAATCTTGCCTCCCCACTTTTTATAAGTGGTACCTTATCTCCTACTTGATAGATGCAACTATCTTTCGGGTTGCTAGGTCAGCAACGAGCAGGGGCTATTTTTTATTTTTAATTGACGGGTGCTCACCCCGCCACGGGCTGGCCTCGAACTCATGACCTCATGGTCAGAGTGATTTAAGGCAGCTGCTCAACAGCTGCGCCACAGCCCGGCCCCATTTGGGGAAGAGGTGGAGCCAAACAGTTTTGCTGAGTGAGCAATATAACAGGTACAAATAACATTGATTGACAGATATAAATAACCAATCCAACTACATTTACAGGGTAAGGGCATGATACAACAATTCAAATCTTGAAACTTATAGTTTGACATATAGATGGCGCCACTCGCGCCGTCACAGATACTCTTCAAACTATTGCCACTGTATGACATAAACTGCATTCTGGTTTTTTTTAAATTCCAGGATAAAATAACCTTCAAAATATGAATCATAATTGGATAATTATAATAGCTGTATGACGGCAGTATAGCAGAGGAAATAATCAGTGACCTTATTAGCAACATTGATCTTGGAAATAATGTTTGAAAGAGAACATATTTTGTTGCTTCAAGCCCAACATACATTTTTATTACTATTTTTATAAAAAAAGGAAAACAAGCTAAACAAAGATAGTGTCACAAATCCAAACTGACGCTTAGCATAACCCGTGGCTATGAAAAAGCCTTTTCAAAAAAGCATTAGAATAAGCTAATTTCATTTCTCCCAGCTGCCTGTCTTTCAGTTCTTTATCCTTGCTATCAGGTTAGAATAAAATTCATCTCTCACAGTAGAAGTAATGAGCAGGCAATGACTTACCAACCAAAGAGACCAAGCTGAGGCAGAATTAGAATACAATTTTAATGAGACGGAACAGAGAAAGTGGAAGTGTTACTCATTTGACAGACTTGGCAAAATACCCAACATTATTTCAAATGCTTTTTCCTCTCTGTAGAGGAACTGTCATGCATATATATGTCATGCAAAGCATATGCAATGATATGCTTTTAGAAGTATATTGTTAATGTGAGATAAGTTAAAAATAAGTTGTTCAGGAAGATACTTTGTGGTAAATGTGACTGTAATTAAACCATACTCTGGGATTCAGTAGATCAAACTTCCCACACATTTGTTGGAATAAATTTCTCATCACCCATAAACGGCTAGTGTGCATGCTGGCTGGGGACAATGGATATTGAGTATAGGATGTCTGAATGATAGAAAGCTGGGAAAACACCAGATAGCTATATGAAGATATGCAGCTTTTTGTACGTCCCAAATAGAATGGGCCTATTGAATTAATTCAATGTACATAAGCATTCATTACTATGTACTCATTGATTTAGTAGGTCTTCTCAATCCAACACTAACAATTGGACTTTTAGGTATAAAACAACATAGAGAATTTTCTTCAAAAAGCAAGAAACACTACTTTTCCTAGCCATTAAGCAGAATGTCTTTAACATAAGACTTGTTTGATAGTGGAATAGACTGCCTTGTATGGTGATGGATCATATCTCAGGATTTGTCTTGCCTTATGCTGTATGCTGTATTTTTGCAGGGAGTTGAACTAAATGGCGCTTGCAGTCTCTTCCATTTTTATGATTCTATGATTCCTTAGGAGATTCCAAATAGTACGATCAAGAAAGAGGTTTTGTACAACCATTCCACCTGAACATTAGACAAAAACTTTCTCACTGTGAGAGCTGTTCAGCAGTGGAACTCTCTGTCCCGGAGTGTGGTGGAGGCTCTTTTTTTTTTTTTTTTTGAGACTTTTAAGCAGAGGCTGGATGGCCATCTGTCAGGGGTGCTTTGAATGTGATTTTCCTGCTTCTTGGCAGGGGGCTGGACTGAATGGCCCGTGAGGTCTCTTCCAACTCTATGATTCTATAATTCTATGCTGAATGTTTTTTCAGGTTTGATGAAGAACAGAATTAAAATTGGCTTGTTCCCAGTCTCTTCCCACCTTTCCAAGAATGACCACTGTTTCTAAATTCCTGATGTGGTAGAAAAAAATAATAATCCCACACTCCCAAATGATTATAAAATGCAGTTTTGTTAGAAGTCATTCCTTGTAAGTTCTACAGGCATAAAACGGGTCCCCAGATCCTCCAGGATTAGCTTCATGGTCATTTAATTGGTCATATACAAGGCCAGGGCTAGCTACATCCCTGAATATTCCAATCTGGGGTGCAAATGGTTCAACCCTGCAAATGATGTTGAATTGGTTCTATCAGTGGCCCTAAAGGGTGTAGCCAATGTTCTTCTCAATTCCAGTGATCAACCATCACTATATCTACAATCACTTTCCAAATCTCCATCCACTATTCACTGTTATGTGAAAATAACATTTTGGGCACATATTTTGCTTTCTTCTTTAAGTCATGCTTTTGTGTCTATTGGAATTTTACACTATTCATGTCAAGTATTGTTTAATTCATTGAAACAGCATAGCACCTGCACAATTGCTTTTAAAACCAATAAGTCAGTGGTTCTCAACCTGTGGGTCCCCAGATGTTTTGGCCTTCAACTCCCAGAAAACTTAACAGCTGGTAAATTGGCTGGGATTTCTGGAGTTTTAGGCCAAAACATCTGGGGACCTACAGGTTGAGAACCACTGCAATAAATCATTTCCACCCATGTCCCAAAGAGCTTCCTTTTCCTTTTCTGTTTTTTTTTATTTTATTTTACAGAAAGATACCACTTGCATTTTATGTTTGCTAGTAGCTTCTTAATTAGAAGAAATAACTGTAAAGTAAAGGTGCTGGTTTGCTTTCATGTTAAGAGAAAAAAATGCATTTCCCTGACTCCTATTTAGCTTGTCCCAAGAACATGCTGAAAATAAACCCAGAAAGGATTATCTTTATTTATAGTGACATGATTAGCTAAACTGGTCCTCTGCGTTATAGCAAGACATAACTTGAGACGGTAGCTCAGCACTGTAGGTTATCGTGAGGAATGGAGTGTGCATTTTAATTAGGGCAACACTGAGCTCAAACTGAAGTACCAGCAGATAAGACCACATGCTGTATGCTAGAGAAACTAGAGCTTAGAAAAGTTACTTTCTCTACTATAGCTCACACTATTCTCCAGATAATTGCCATGCTTAAAAGAGAACTCTGAAGCTACAACTCCCAAATTAACCTTTTCTCAAATCTAGAAGAAACCACGTCTATTTTTCAATAAGTAATTGTTATACTAAACCTGTTTCTGGTATTTTTATGTAGACTTGCCTTTCTTTCTGTGTAACTTTAAGTCATTCATTGATTTCTAATGACCCCGTGAATATCTCAGCCGTAGAATATCTCATAGCATGTTCTGTATTCAACTCTAATTCCTAAAGGCTGGGCCTTGCATTTAAGCCCACCATGAAATTCTATTTATGGTGCTAGTTAATTACAGTGACTCATTAGATATTTACAGCATATGCACATGACATGATGCAGAAGATTGTCGTCTGAGAGTTGAGCCACATATCAGCAATGGATGGAAATGAATGGAAATGCTTTCCTAACAATTTCCTAACAATGAATGGAAATGCTCATCTCATGACATCATCTCATACTCACTTCAAACCAGTTTGCAAACCAGTTAAGTTGTCCTTTTCTATACATGGGGGAAACCCATTTTTAGGCTGAAGAAAACACTTTTTTACAGTGTTGAAGTGGGGTGATAAGTTAAAAGTGCTGCTGCAGAAGTTTGAAAGAATACATATTACTGTCATAGGCATCACTTTCTTTTGCTTCACTTCCTCATTCCCAAGCTACTCTCTATTCCACTTCTGGTGAGCAGCTGGACAGGACCTTCTGCTGCATACTCATAACTTCCCACATCCATGCAGTTCCCTTTTTTTAATTTTTAAAAATTCATTTAACTACTGAGTTTTGCAGGAATTCTTGGTACTTATATGAATTTCCTTTGTTGATTAAACATTTCCTCATTATTCACAAGATTGAGAATTGCAAAATGCATCTTTTTATTACACACACATGCGCCATGTGTTTGAAGAGACAATGCTTGTGTACTCAAAAAATGCAGACGTGATTTACTGCCCAACAGCAAACTCAAAAGAGATGACGCCACAAAATGGCAAAATCTCGTGAGAATTGGTTGCTGTGAGTTTTCTGAGCTGTATGGCCATGGCCATCTCATGAGAATGATTCAGATCTTGCATTTGTGCCATTCTTCCAGTAAATTTTTAAAAACGGGGTGGGGAAGGGGACATGGACAATGAAAGGCAGTGCATGGGTTGGGAGGAGTTAAGGTCAAGCTGATATGCAGGGCTGAAAGCATGAACATTTTTTGAAAGCATTTTCAGACAGATCATGTGATAGGATGATCCTGGCATATTCCAGCTCTCTGTAAGGATGGGCTAGCAATCCTGGTACATGATTTTAGGTCCTTGTCTGGAGTGAGTTCTGGTCAAGTGCTCTCAACATTTACAGAGTATTCCCTCATGTTTTCATTGATGCTGATAGCCTTCTGTGCCTGCAAGGCCACATAAGACTCCAGATGGAATAAACATGGTTTTCTGGCATAGCAGCCTATCAATGACTTTCCCTGTACAATCACCTATAATAAAATATACAATATGATGATAACATATTCTAAAATAAAACTTTAGTTGGTTAGATACAACCACTGGACTTTGTTCACTTTGTACTTTTTTTAGTTGAGCATTCCCACAAGTCATTTATTTCTGCCAGTTGTTTTCATCATGTAACACTTCTCTGATTTGCTAAAGTCATCTGTAGTAGTGCTGAGATATCTATAACAGGTGTCACTCTTTAAGAAAACCATAAATCCATAAGTGTTATTCCAGATCCTAGACTAGAGGGTTATTTTACTTGTGATGGGCATTAGAAAGAAGTTTTATAGGGGATTTATTATCCCTTCTACATTTTAAAATAGATTTAGGTATTTTGTGAATATGTATAGACATTTGGAAACATAATGGGTTGGATCAAAAGCAATTTAACTGAACTTAGATCCCATTTGAATTAATATGTCTTACTGAGTGATGACTAATTTTTATGATTAAATGTAATGGGAATGGAGCACATCTAACCTAGCCTTGACTTAATTTTTAGAGGGTTTCCAGATGGCTACTTACTCTTTCCCAAGCCTTGGAAACCACTGTGTATATTGGGGTTGGACCAAAAACAGTTCTTGAAAGAAATACTATCTTATCATGGGGTTTGGGAGCTGCTGGTGGTTTAATACTATAATCACTGATCATCTTAAAAATGTCCTGCTAGGCCACTTGGACACAGTGAGATCAGCATACTTTGTTTGTGGACTGACAAAGCCAGGCATGTCAAATAGGCACATTTATCACTCATCAAAGCCTCTTCCTTGAAACCTCCTTAGAAGTTGCACTTTATGACAAAGATCTGGTGCTGATATATGCAATAGCCCTTCTTTTAATAAATAACAGATGTCAGATATGAATCTACAAACCTGGTGTGACTGCACTCATATGGTACCTGAAGTTTACTCATTTCAGTAGGACTGAGCCCAAACTATAGCTCACACAGTGGTCTGTTTAGATGTCTGCTGTAGGGAAAAACTAAAATAATGAGGAGGGGAAAGGTAGAAAATTCCCATCTTCTGCTGCTTTTCTGCCATGAATTGTCCCAACAGAAATGAGACAGGTTACCATTACACACACTTTGGCAGGATGCCTGAATAAGGACTGCAGCCCATGTTTGGGATCCTGATAAGGAAATGTAAAGGATCTAGTGTATCCATTCCTTTCTAAATTAATGTTTCCTCTGAGATACATTTATCAGAGTTGTTAAAGGGAGTGCATTAAAAAACTTCTTTAATTTTATTTAAAGAGCTGTTTATTGAACTCTCCTAGGTCTGTCCTTTCCTTTTCCCGGAGGCAATTTTTATTACAGTATGAAAACCAGAGCTTTGAAGCATGAAAGTTTGTGCACTGAGTCAATACTATAGTTTATGTCTACTCAAATGGATTCTAATTGTTCTCCCAATTGTCTATAATAAAGCAAAATTTGAAATGCCAAATATAAAACTGTTAGGTAAACTCATTACATACTTACAAAGTCTGGCATCTTTTTAAACACCTGGGATGAGTTATATATAATCCCCAGTCTTAATGATATGTTGGATATATATTTTGGGACACAGAGGCTATATTCTGAGGTAAAGTGTCAACTGTGAAAAATCTGGAGCCCCCGGTGGCGTAGTGGGTTAAAGCCTTGCAATTTCAAGGTTGGGTTGCTGACCCGAAGGCTGCCAGGTTCGAATCCATGTGGGGGCATGAGAGAAGCCTCCCACAAGGATGGTAAAAACATCAAAAAATTTGGGTGTCTCCTGGGCAACGTCCTTGCAGACGGCCAATTCTCTCACACCAGAAGTGACTTATAGTTTCTCAAGTCGCTCCTGACACGAAGAAAAAAAAACCCTGAAAAATGCACAGCACTTCTTATTAATTATGCTGCACAGAAAATTTTATGCCAGTCTTTCCCAACCTGGAGCCCATTCACATAGAATAGAATTATAAAATTATAGCATTGTTTTTCCATTTAATTTCTATGCCCCCTTCCCATGGAATTATAGGATCTGCATTGTAGAGAGAGACATTTTGAATTATCAGACATAGAGCTCTATGGTCTCTATGAAGCCCAGGATTACATAGAAATGGAGCCATGGTATTATAACTATGTAATATGAATAGTTCTCTGATGCCCTTCAAAGGCATTGAATTCTTACTGTCATCATTCATATCACATGAAGATGATAGGAATTGTAATCCGTTACAACACCATATTTGGGAAATCAGCTTTTCATTAGAATTAGATTACCAAGTAGAATGAAAAAAAAGGAAATCTTCATTAAAAAAAAGTTTAAAATGCTATTTGTACGAACATTATTTTTTGCCAATTAAATGCATTGTTTTACACCAGTTTACCATGTTTTGCACCATTTAGCCATAGCAAGTCACTTTCAGCATTACATATCACCTTTCCAGGAAAACGATTAAAAATATCCTGTGACAGGAGACCTCATGAGAGCTTAAAACCAAGTCACCAGGGCAGAAGAAAAACGCTGTTCCCAGGTTTTGTAAAATCATATCAATCTGACAAGCTAAGGTCATTGAAGTTCAGTTCTGAAATGTTCTCATCCCTTAGGAGAATGGGACATTATTAATATTTTTGTAGAGAAGAGCTCGTGAGTGATGCAGTCTCTCTCAATGATGAAATGAAAAGGGTATTCCACTGTGTACTGTGAAATATATATCTTCCACATAGTTGGTTGGGGATCAACTGCCAGTTTCTTCACGGTGTGAGCTCCTGATTGAAGTGCCAGCTGCGTTCCTGGGATTGAAAGAGACCTTGAAAATGGCAAAGCAAGGCCTAGAATATCGAGCTGACAAAACAAAACTGACAAGAGCAGCAATAGCTATTCTTTCTGAGTACTCATAATAGGAAATGTCACTGGAAAAGAGAATGAAAAAGAAGAAAGGAGGGGAGGGAAGTAGAGTAAGGCTTTTTAAAAATAATAATAAAATAATGACTTTGATAGGATTACTTATTTTTTACACATGGTTAAGGGTATAAACATTCAGTTGTCATGTTTATATTTTGGAAACTATCATTCGGAGATATTAAAATGACATTTTCCCCATTTTATGTCACCTAAATACAGTAAGAGTCATTTTCTATACCAACGACATAAAGGTTCTTCATGCAGTGTATATACTTGCCACAATACACCTCCAAGCAAGTCTTTCCTAAGCCAATTGATTATCTTTTGGACTGTCTACCTAGGAGAAATGTTTTCCAAACTCCTTGTATGTTTATTTTATGAGGAATCTCATTTCCCGCAATTTGAATCCATTGCTCCATGTCCCAGTCTCTAGAGCAACAGAAAAGGCCTCTCCCCTCCTCAATGCCCTCCTTTCAAATATTTAAACATAGGTGTAATGTCTCTTCTCAACCTTCTTTTCTCTGAGCTAAGCATACTCAGCTCCCTAAACTGCTCCGTATAGGGCTTGGCTTCCAAATATTTAATCATTTTGCTTGCCCTTCTCTAAACATGTTCCTCCTTGGAACTGTGGTGCTCAGTGAGGTTGCTGTGTATCTTCAAGTAATTTATGACTGCAGGTAACTGTAAGATGAACCTATCATAGGGTTTTCTTTGCAAGATTTGACACTGCCTTGTTCTGATGCTGAGAACGTACAACATTGTGCCTTGCCTTAAGCCACTCAATGGATTGCCATGGCTGAGCAGGGATTCAAACCCAGGTCTACCTGAGTCTTAGTCCAATTCTAAAACCAGCACACTAGATCTTTCCAAACTGTATGTCAGGACACACTAGTGATACACAGGTGTATCTCATTAAAAATGTTCCCCCCTCAAAACACAGGCTGCCTAGCAGCCACTTGGAGAAAGCATGATAGCGGCAGTGGCGGCAGCAACCACTTGGGCGGCAACAAGCCCAAGCCTTTGCCAACCTCTTCCTCCTTGTTGTCCTTGGTTCTCCACCTTGTATCTAATGGCATTAGCCCCAACAGCAGCCCCAGCCTCACCCCAGCCCGGGGGGGGGGGGAGAAGAAGAGAATGAGGAGGAGTAGAGGCTCAGGGGAGGGACCTGTGGTGGGAAGGGAAGCACATCATTAGAAGAGACCCCCAAAGGGCATCTCATCCAACCCCCTTCAGCCAGGCAGGAACATACAGTCAAAGCCCTCCTAACAGAAAGCAATCTAGCCTCAGTTTAGAAACCTCCAGAGAGGATAAACCACTACAGAAGTTGAGTGTTGAGATTGTCAAGTATAGATACTGTTATAATGATTATAATTTGTACAATGTGCTATTTGAGTTGCAGCAATTAACACTAAAATTGATAAGTTTCTAATTAAGAAAAGATAATCTGTTGACAATGATGTTTGTGATGAACCGCATGGAGCAGTTCTAGAGGAAACAAAACAGTAGTACATAAGAAGTGTAAAGGGGAAAAAATCTGAACTTCATTTATACATTTATAATATGTATTATAAGAAAATCTTATAAAGGGATGGCTTATGAAGGGTTTGCTAGTAAAATTGAACTACCATGTCGCAAAAGGATACATATCGAAAAAGTGTGTCACCAAGATGAAAGGTTTAGAAATCTCTGCACTGCATGATGATTTCATTGTTGTATAACAGCTCACAAAAATGATCCTTACAGTACAGTAGAGTCTCACTTATCCAACACTCGCTTATCCAACGTTCTGGATTATCCAACGCATTTTTGTAGTCAATGTTTTCAATATATCGTGATTTTTTGATACTAAATTCATAAACAGTCATTACTACATAGCATTACTGCATATTGAACTACTTTTTTGTCAAATTTGTTGTATGACATGATGTTTTGGTGCTTAATTTGTAAAATCATAACCTAATTTGATGTTTAATAGGCTTTTCCTTAATCCCTCCTTATAATCCAACATATTCGCTTATCCAACATTCTGCTGGCCCGTTTATAAGTGAGATAAGTGAGACTCTACTGTACCAGCAAAACTATGGTTGATGCTGATTCTTCAAAGTGGTAATGAGAAATAAAGATTGTTACACTGTTGTATTTTTTATACTATATGATACATTTTTTCAAACGATTTAACTTATTTTTCCTAACATTCAGGGCTTTTAAAAAAAATTGGCATCAAAAATACTGAAGTGTCAATTGGCATCCTCCGGTGATTTCATTTCCAGTATTTGACATGGGCAAAATGATCAAACTGTTCAGGGTTTATCTCCCCTACTGTGTCTCTGCTGGAAGGTCTAAATCAAAACTGCATCAAGCACAGAAAAAGACGTTGATTACAATAAAATTGTAGATGTAGTTTTGACTTTAGAACCCTAGACTGGTATTGTAGGGTTAAAAAAAAAAACAAAAACAAAAACAAAAAACAAAAACAAAACATAATGTAAATAATAGCATTCTTTCAGTTTTATCCCAAAGTGAAAAAGATATGAACATTTGAGTGTCACTAAGAAAACATTTTTAATTTGGTACAGATAATTCAGATAATGCAGAGGAGGATTATTAAATCAGTATGAAAAAGTGTCATGATAAATATAATTAATGTTATTCTAGATTTCTTAATAACGGAGGCAGTGAGAATCACACATTTATAACAACTAAAGGCTCTAAGTGGTAGAGGGATAAAATTCTTTGTATTTTTTTAAATCTCCTGATCATCAATCTCATATCAAAGAGTAAACAAGGGAAATTATACTTATAATTGAACTTTACACACAGCAGGAGTGTTATAGTTTCACAGTTGTACAAGTTAAATATCCCTTATCTGGAATTCCAAAACATCCAAAATTCTCAAATACTCCAACTTTATCCCCACCCACAAGTGGCTGAGATAGTGGCATCTTTGCTTTCTGGTGGTTCAGTAAACACATAATTTGATTGATGCACTTTAAAAAATATATTATGCATAAAATTCCCTTCAGACTATGTATATAAGATGTATATAAACATAAATTAATGTTGTGTTTAGACTTGGGTCTCATCTCTGAGATATGTCATTATGTACATAAATGCAAATGCTGCTAATCTAAAATATGGAGAGAAAAAACTGAAATTCAAAACACTTCTAAGCATTTCAGGTAAGGGATGTACCGTTGTACTTTTCTCTTACAAGATTCAACACTCAAGAGTAGAATAACCAATGCTGAAGCATATGCCTCGCCTTCAAAAAGCCCCAGGTTCAATGATAGCACTGTCTTGTACTGTATTCTTTGAATTGTTTAATTTTCTAATATATTTCTAATATGCTAAATGTTTAGGCTGTTTAAATTATTCCTCTTTTTGAAGTTTTCCACTTTTGCAGGCCAAAGCTCAGTCGTAGTTAGACTGCATATCACAGTTTAGGCACATCAAGGTTCTGTTAACTTCTGGTTTGTTTGTATATTTGCTCACAGCTGCTGTCTTCCTGTATCACGTAGCCTTTTCCTTTGTTGTCTGGACTCACATCTGTTTTTCACACTCCTCTCTCTCTTCCTGCCTGCCTTCCATAAAGCATGTATGATAAGAGCTCTTTTGGGTGAGCAGCTCCAACTCTCTTGACAGTATTCTTTCTTTTCTTACCTTTCATCTAGAAGATGAACCTCTGTTGATTATGCACAAGGATTTGTGAATAAAACCATTCAGGTACCTTATGAAACTTGATTACTAAACTTGTGCATGGATCCATTTTAGCTATTTTCCTTTGGCTTCTTCAGCTTGTTCAGCTTCTCTGGAGAGCCATAACAGCAAGGGCTCAGCTGCCATGTTTTTTGCCCGAAACAGCCCATGCGGCTGCCAGGTGAGGCTTCTTCCCTGCTATTCGGGAGCACATGGCACATGCTTCCTTAACTCCTTTCCTCAAACTTAGGCTCCCTTGAAAGGAAGAAACAAAAGGGTCCTAGGAAGGATGCTTCCTTAACCCTGTTCCTCAATCCCAGGCTTTCTTGAAAGGAAGAAAGAAGAGGAGCCTAGTTAGGGTGCTTCCTTAACCCTATTCCTCGAACCCAGGCCCCTTGAAAGGAAGAGAGGAAGAAGAATGGAAAGGGGAGGCTCGTAAGTTCCCCGTTGCTGCCAATGGGCCGGATCTTCCAGGTTCTTTTGGCTACCTAGCCGAAAACAGATTTTTCCATTAGTCAATTTTCGGGGGGCTTCTGAAAACGGATCTGTGTACCCAATGAAATTTAGATACCAAAGACGGATCACCCTCCAGCTGAATTGCGCGAGTGTATTGATTACTTCCTCTCCTAGATAGAGTGTATCCTCTGTGTATAGAGTGGAGTGGACTGGTGAGGTCTTCAAACTTCTGCTTAGTGTATCAGATGCTCTGAAAGGTCAACGCCAACCTCTAATATTAACAAATCCCCCTTTGTTTTAACTTGAAATGGCCTAAAATTGATAACTGATTTTGATCTGTATACCAGCCTGTGATTTTGTAAGGGCTGATAATGGCGTCTTTCCTTTGGGAGTAAGATTGTCAGGGTCTGCACTTGTGTAAGGAGCATGGCCAAAGCTGCCAGTGAGCAGAGACATGGCATACTATCTTTCTCCATGAAAAAATATCACTGTCTTGATCCCAAGGAGGAATATAGAAGTCTTAAGGTCACTCTGACTTTTTCTTAAGATCAGAGAAGGTTGGAGACTGTTGCCAGAAGTGCCAGTCAAATTGCTTTAAGGTTTAGTCTTAACTTTGATCTGTAACTATCCAGGTACTGGACCATATCACTCCAAAATGATGAGATAAGGACTCAAATAGAGGAGTAAAGTATCTCTCCCATCTTATGTGCTTAATGAGATATGAAATGGAGTGCTTCTATTTCGCTTCTAAAACCCAGAAATGGGGGCAGCTCCCTCCCCACCCCCAAATCAAATGTCTACTGTGGAATGATGCTTTTACCCTGGATATATATATTCATTTTTATATTAATATATGTCATGGGACCAATTCCCAGGGCTAAATTAACAAGCCCTGGACTTGGCGCCATAACATAAATAATCCTGAATATCTCATGAAAACACCTGGCAGAAGAGCCTGGGAACTCGAGGTTGAAAGTATAAACAATTATAATTGGTAGATGGTGTGGGAATAGTAGAAATGTGATACAGGGGGTGGGGTTTGGTGATGATATTTACGTGTGATGTTACGTTGCAACAAAGGTGATAAAATTGCTTGTATGTAAACATTATGTCATTCTCGACTTTTCCAAGTCATGTATTCTTCAATAAAGATTGGTTTTGAGAGCAGCTATCCTTGATCTGCGTTCAGGCTGGTCTTTTGAAGTGAGCGTGACATTTAAGTCGAGAATCACATTCTCACCCTCCTGCGGAGTCGCAGTGAAGTGAAAATGAGTGGAGGGGGCGATCAAAGCCCGAAAGGAGCAGAGAGGCCCCTGCCAGAGGCTCGGCCGCTGGGAGAGGAAACGCTACAAGCTATCGCTTCCTCTACTGGGTACCCCAGACCGAACGGAGTGACCCAAAGGATCCCCAGAGGAGGAAGAGGCATCTCGGCGGCTGCAGAAACCAGTTGGGGGTCTGGAGGGAGTATGCCGGAGACCGTTGCCCTACGGTTATCTATCTTGGAAACCAACTTGTCCAGGCTGTCGGAAACCGTGGGAAGATTGGTGCCGCTGTTGGAGGAGAATCTCCAGAAGGAGCCCACTCGATACGGTGCCGAAAGGGAGCCGAGTAAGGACGAGGCGTGGAGCCAGAGGGGCCAGCGCGCATCGACGCAGAGCCCAGCGGCGGCGGGCGGCGACGGGGACGAGGAGTACTGGCAGGAGCTGGAGTTCCGGGACAGGATGGCGCGCGAGGTGGAGCGCCAGCAAGCATTGGGAACTCTGAGGCCGCCAACTCCAACAGGACTCCCAACCCCCTGACTGGGCGTCGGGGTTGAAAGACCACTGGGACCAGGGATCGGGTCCAGTGGGTTGGCGGAGGAAGGCGAAGAGGAGCCGGAGATCCATGGAGAGGAGGAGGATGTACCGTACGACGAAGGAAGGCGAAGTGCGGGGGCTACAGCGAGGCCCGCATTCGGATGGGTGGAAGGGCCGACAGCAGCGGCAGAATTTCGAGAGCTGCGGGGAACAACCGCCGGGATGGGGCGCGGCGTGTTCAAAGGGGCCGTCCAAGGGAACCCGATGCAACCCTTCCCCAGACCACCCATACAGCAGCAACGGGCCACAGAATGGATGCCTAGGAGAGAGGAGCTCAAACTGGAATACGGAGGGGAATAATCCGAACTGAACTTTTTCCTCATTGGCATCAGAGGATACATGGAGGACAATGCACACACGTTCCCCTCCGAAGGAAGCATGGTTCGGGCCATCGGTAATACTCTAAAGAGGGGAGCGGCCAGCTGGTATGTGCAATTACATGCCAGACGCGACCCGTGCTTGAGGTCAGTGCCCCGATTCCTCGCCGCACTGGAAAACCGATTTAGAGACCCGCTAGAACAATTGAGAGCTCGAGACCAACTAAAAGGAATAAAGCAGAGGGACAAAACAGTGCCCGAGTATGCAGAAGAATTCCTCCATCTCGCGGAAAGGGTACCAGAGTGGTCTGAAGTGACCAAAGTGGAGATATTCAAAGAGGGACTACGCCCCGAGGTATTTAGTTGGGCGGCGCACAGAGATGACCCAGAGACACTAAAGGGTTGGATCCAACTGGCAGGGCGCGTCGAATCCACCCTGTCCCAAGTAAAGCGCTTCCGGAGCGGCGGCGGCGGCAGCCAGCAGAGACCGGGGGCGAGGGGTCGAGGAGAAACGAGGAAGCAGGAAAGACCCGGAGGGAGGCCGGGGATCCCCTTCAAAGGAGATGACAACAGACCTAAGCCGGGATGCTTTGTATGTGGGAAGACGGGCCATCGAGCGGCAGAATGTTGGGCCCGGAAGGGGGAGCCGCCAAAAACCTCAAAGCCCACGCCAGCAGCCGGGAGACGAGCGGAGGAGGAGGTGCGAGCCCCAGAATCTCCGGAGAGGCTGGTGAGTCAAGACAAACGCATGCTGGTAGTGCCGATCTGCTTGTCGGGGTTAGAGAATCGGGCCACCTGTAGAGCATTCGTGGATTGTGGTTGCTCTAGGAACATTATAACGCCAGAATTAGCAGGGGCGCTAAAATGCCAGCAGACACTGCTTGACTCCCCAATTGCATTTTCGCAGCTAGATGGATCAGTTGCTGCCGGAGAAGTATCTACGAAAGAAATACAGGGGATCCCATGTAAAATAGGCAAATGGGAAGGAAGAATATCCTTTGTGATAGCCCCTATTGCCACATACAATATCATACTAGGAATTCCATGGCTCGAACAGGCAAACCCCGAAGTGGATTGGAGGGGAAAGAGCCTGGCATTTAAAGAGCAACAAACACAATGGGAGATAAGCAAAATAGCAGAAGAAGAGGATGAGGGAGATGAAGCGGGGGAAATAGACCAACAGCTATTACCCTCTGAATACAGGGACTTTGTGGATGTTTTCAATCAGAAAGAGGCAAGTAAATTACCTCCCAAAAGGAATATAGAAGTAGAAATCGAAATAACCCCAGGAGCAAACTTACCAAAACCAAAAGTGTATCCCATGTCTGTTCAGGAGAAAGAGGAATTGAGGAAATACATTGATAAGAACCTGGCGCGAGGCTTCATTAAGCCGTCCAACTCCCCTCTGGGAGCTCCAGTGTTATTTAGGAGAAAGAAAGACAACTCTGTCAAATGTGAATTCAATAAAACTCAAATTGACTTTCTGGGGTATCGGATATCTCCGGAAGGATTAGCTATGGACCCGTCTAAAGTATCAGACGTAAAGGAATGGGGAGTACCTCAAACAAGGAGGCAATTGCAATCATTTCTGGGGTTTGCAAATTTTTATAGATCGTTCATAAAAGGCTTTGCGCAAATAACCGCACCCCTTACCGAACTTTTAAAAACAAAAGGGAAAGGGGAGACAGCAAAAGTGAAAGCCCCTGGCGCCAAACTGAGTTGGACGCCAGAATGCCAAGAGGCTTTTGAAACCCTAAAAGGACGCTTTACAGAAGAACCTGTCCTAAAGCACCCCGACATTCGGAGCCCTTTCATAATACATTGTGATGCTTCGGACTGTGCATACGGGGCAGTACTATTGCAAAAAGATCAAAATGGGAACTTAAAACCTTGTGGATATTTGTCTCGGAAGTTCAGTGAGACTGAAAAATGTTGGCCCATATGGGAAAAAGAAGCATTAGCTATATTAAAAGCCTTGGAATGCTGGCGACACTTCCTCGAAGGGAGTGGGATCCCATTTGAAATTTGGTCTGACCATAAGAACCTCCAGTACTTAAAATCTCCTCGAAAATTATCCCCCAAACAAATTAGATGGGCACAATACTTTAGCAGGTTCGATTTCCAATTAAAGTTTTTCCAAGGAAAACAGAATGTCTTGGCAGATGCTCTCTCACGCATGCCTCAACATGAGGACATAACCACAGCAAAAGAGGGAACATTATTTTCCGAGAGACAATGGGGTTTGGCTGTCAGTACAAGAGCACAGGCCCAAAGAGAGAGCACTGCTACTGTCAAATTTGACGAAGAAGATAGTTGGGAAAAAGAACTGAGACAATCATATGAAGGAGATCAGTGGATCGTATCCAACGCAGAAAAAGGGGAGCAGAAGGGGGGATTTTGGTTTGTAAAAAAGAAACTGTATATCCCAGCGGTATTGAGAATTAAGATTTTGCATCGCTTTCATAATAACCAGAGCGCTGGTCATATGGGGATTACAAAGACAATAAAGGCGATAGTAAAACACTGTTGGTGGCCAGGGATGAGAAAGGACATAAAAAATCATGTTATTCAATGTGATGATTGTGCCAGAAATAAATCGAAAGGAGGGAAACCAATGGGACTATTACAAACGGTGGCAGAACCTACCAGGCCTTGGGAATGTGTAGCTATGGACTTTGTGGGAGAACTGCCTGTTAGCAAGGGACATCGCTATATTTGGACAGTATTAGACCTATTCTCTAAACAGGCCCACTTTATAGCACTGACGAAACTACCATCGGCAGAGAAACTGGCTGAATTATACATAAACCACATTTACAAACTTCATGGATGTCCCAGTAGAGTGGTCAGTGATAGGGGTGTTCAATTCACAGCAAAATTCTGGGAAAAATTCTTGGAAATGCTAGGAGCAGAAAGGAGCCTAAGTTCTGCTTTTCACCCCATGACAAACGGAGCGGTAGAACGTACTCAACAAACGCTTGGGCAGTTCCTTCGCATGTACTCTAATATGAGACAAAATGACTGGTCTAAGTGGCTGGCCTTCGCTGAACTAGCTTTTAATTCTACTATACATTCCGCAACAAATAAAACACCCTTTGAAGTAGTTTATGGGTATGAAATCCAGCCTCTGTCCCAATTGCCAAGATGGACAGAGAATGAAGAAACAGGGGCAGGGAAATGGAAAACCCAAATGCTAGAATGTTGGAGTCAAGTGACTGCATCCTTAAAAGAAGCACACAAAAAGTATAAAACATTCGCAGACAGAAAAAGGATGGAAGGCGATAAATTGGAGAAAGGGGACTTAGTGTGGTTAAGTACACAAAACATCAAATTGGGGTTACCTTCAAGAAAACTGGGCCCCAAATATATTGGACCCTTCAGGATACAGGGTGTGATAAACGAAGTGACTTTCCAATTGGCCTTGCCAAAAAGTTTGGGGAAAATACATCCAGTATTCCATCGCAGTTTATTAAAAAAGTATATGGGTACTTTGGACAAAATGGATACCTAGTGTTATTGTTTGATCTATTTCAGGATCGTGAAGGAAGAAGCACAGAAGAGGACGACGAAGAAAAGGGGGGCGCCATGTCATGGGACCAATTCCCAGGGCTAAATTAACAAGCCCTGGACTTGGCGCCATAACATAAATAATCCTGAATATCTCATGAAAACACCTGGCAGAAGAGCCTGGGAACTCGAGGTTGAAAGTATAAACAATTATAATTGGTAGATGGTGTGGGAATAGTAGAAATGTGATACAGGGGG
This sequence comes from Anolis carolinensis, assembly GCF_035594765.1. NCBI lineage: Eukaryota > Metazoa > Chordata > Lepidosauria > Squamata > Anolidae > Anolis > Anolis carolinensis. The sequence goes on along the minus strand of NC_085842.1, from coordinate 261,157,320 downwards.
TGGGGTTTGGTGATGATATTTACGTGTGATGTTACGTTGCAACAAAGGTGATAAAATTGCTTGTATGTAAACATTATGTCATTCTCGACTTTTCCAAGTCATGTATTCTTCAATAAAGATTGGTTTTGAGAGCAGCTATCCTTGATCTGCGTTCAGGCTGGTCTTTTGAAGTGAGCGTGACAAATATATATTCATTTTTTTTCTTTCTATCCACTGTACATTGTTTCGGGTTGCTGGGTCATTTCTCCTTTCCTCTCCCCCCCTTCAATTCCCTCTAACACATCAATGCAATTTTATTTCAACATGGTCTAAATTACATTGAAAGCAGCCAGGAAAACCAGACATTTGGGGGGTGGGGGGTGGGAGGCAAGGATGATGTTGAACCAGATTTACAGGGAATCCGGTGCCACTCAGTACAGTGGCTGTGGATTTTTCTTTCTTCTGCATTTCCTCTGCTTCAAAAGCTTCTGGCCCCATTGTGCAGATAGAAATAAGTTTCCTGCTTTGTGTCAGGTTTTTATTAGAACAGAATCTAAAGCACCTGAGGGTGGGGGAAGAGCACATGGTGGGAGGGAGAATTTGGAAATGAGGTTGGGGGGTCTTTCTCAACTAACAGGCCCTTTAGATCCACTCTCCCTCATCCTTAGCAAGGGGGAATTCTTCAAAATGGCTCTTCTAATCAATGCCATCTGGTTCTAATGGGAGGATTTATGGGCTACTTCCAAGCAAATGAGGATTGTATATCCATTGTGGACCGGCAGAAATTGTATCCTTCATCATACGCTCATTTTCACCAAGGGCACAAGTTAGCCACTGTTATATGATCCATGGCTCCTTACTCCCTTCAAACATCAAAAGAATCCTTAAAACTTAACCATTCCTTTCATTCCCCAACACTCTCCTTGTCTTATAAGGCCACTTCATAAATGCATAAATTACAGGGCACAGACGTTGCCTTTCATCAGTGGATTGCATTAGAGAAGGGCCTTTTCTTTCATTAAAAGAAGGCTTGAAATTGCTTACTGAGAGGAGAAGACACCACAGTTTTCAACACACAGTAAATGTATTTGGAAAATTTATCTTGGTGAAGACTCTGAAAGGCCGCTAGAACATATTGCTTTTGGTACATGATCATAAAACGTGGATAATGTGCACCACTATAATATTCATTCATTCACTCATTTCCTCTCTCCCAAGTTTTAAAATAGCACTCTATGCATTTTAGAAGTTTGCAAAGTAGCAGAAAATCCCAGTACATGGACATTTGTCAGCCCCAGAGTAGGAGTTTCACAAAAGAGGTCCAACAAACATTGTTTGAAATGAGGAATACATTTGAAAGATGAACAAGTTGGGGAAAGCAAACAATGTGCAGGAGGATGGCAGTGAAAAGGAAGGGCCACTGATATGGAAGTCTCTTCATGTGTCACCTACAGTGTGTAGAAAATCGGTTATTCAGCCCTGATTTGTTTTGATCCATGGTATGCACATATCTCAAATTTTACAAAGTCAGAAGTTCACAAGCAGAGTCAAACTAGGACAGAAGTGTGAGGCTGGGGATGTTAACTGAATTGTAAATTGGGGAGAAATTATTATTTTGGGTTTGATGGAGCTGTCTCTTTAACAATGACAAATTTTTGCCCATTTTTGATCAAGAGTAGGGATTGTCTAATCCAGGCACAGGCCAACTTCAGCCCTCCAGGTGTTTTGGACTTCAACTTCAACTACTGGCTGTTAGGAATTGTGGGAGTTCAAAATACCCGGAGGGCCAAAGTTTGCCCACACCTGGTCTAGTCTAACAGAGATTATTAGACTCTCATCACTCCTAGCCAACTTAACCAATGAGGAGGAATGATTGAATTTGAATTTAATGACATCTGGAAGACCAGATCTTCTCTACTTCCATTTAGTTCACATCCTGAGAAATAGGGAAGGTTTCAGTTGTGGTAACAAAAGTAAACAAAATGTCTTGTAGCACGATACACAATACCAATGGACTATTTGGCACAGACTGAATTCTGATCTGCTTACTCAGTTGCATCTAATAAAGTGAACTGAGATCCATGACAGTTTATAACAAATAAAACTTGCCAAGGATTTACAGTGTCACGAGACTGCTATTTTTGCTGCAACAGATTATAGCATAATAACCCTTCATCAAATTTGTTCAAAATGAATTTTCAGTCCCTTTGGGTTTTAACCCACTTGTACATGATTTTTTTTCTCTAGCTGCCAAGCTAAATAATTTTTTAGTCATTAATCAACCTTCAGGGTATGTTTAGCTATTTGGATACACTGTGTTGGGTTGTTGTTATCATTTTATATAACTTTGTTAGATTACAGCACATAATGGAAGCCAGTTTTCTGATCAATTCATGGGTATACAACACAGTTTTGCACACTTATGTCATACTACACAAAGTTAGTGTGATTTGCACCAACAACAAAAATTAAAGCTCGTTATTAGGATAAATTATTCAGGCAAACTAGTAATATAAGATGGTTGGGTGAATTCGACTTGGCAGAAAATGAGTTTCAGAAACACAGGCATTTATTTGGCCCAAATCTGAAAACTGCAAGGGTAAATGACATTTCACATATACATAGTTTAGATTAACTTTAAGATTGTGTTAAATGATACTGACATATTGCTTTAGAATATCTTCAGTTTAGAAGATAAGTAAAAGTAAAAGTAGAGTCGCATAAGAAAAGTCAAGTTCTCATAGTTTTCATATAAATATTAAGATCATCATAAGACTGTGGATCAATCCTTTAAGTAGGCAATATTCCCTTCTGTGTTTGATCAGATGTTCCACCATGAATTTATTTAAGCGAAGAGTCTATGTAGTCAACATGGTAATTCTCTCTTTTTTCCTATTTTGTTTTGTTATTCCTGTCTTATCGCACAATACAAATAATAAAGAATGTTAAAAAGAGAAAAAAGCTTGTTCAAGAACCAAATTCACAGATATCTGAAAAATGTAATGGAGTTTGCATCCACATTCTAGATTGGTATTCAAATGAAGAATAATCAGTTAGTGTCCAAGAGGGAATGTATTCTTACCAACAACAATACTGAGCACACTCAGTTTGCAAATATTTGAAATAACTAATTCAGATGGGATCAAATGTCCTTTTTAAAAACTGGGCTCTCAGCCTTTCCTATTATCCTTGAGGTTTGGAATTAATTAATTACTTCTATTAATTTATTCAGTTTATGAATTTCTTCCCATACCCCAAAGGGTTGATTTACAAAAGGATAAAAACAAATATGAAATAACATGTTCATTAAAATCATTCACATAACAACAATATCCACCTTTAAAAATGAAATCACCCACAGGGGAAAAAGTCCTAACCCAGCACAGGGAAATTAACCAACAACTATTGGTTAATTAATTATTGTGGGACCTTATTAACTTCAAAGTCAATAGTCTTCTGATGTTTTTCTAAGTGGTTACATGTTGATTTTAGCTCTACTGCCATAGACATACAGAAATAGAGTGGGCTGGTTTGACTTTTGATCTAAGACTGTAAGAAATGACCATTTGAATCCTCTCTTTACATGGAAACCTACTGGGTGTTCTTGGTTAAGACATATTCTCTCAGCCCTGGTGAAATGCAATGGTAAACCTCCTCTGAACAAATATTTTCAAGAAAACCCCATGATAGATTCACCTTAGGGTCTTCTAACAAGAAACAACTTGATGCAAAGAGCAACACAGACATATTTGCTTAAAGGCACAGGGGTTCCATTGTGATGGAAATCATTCCGAATCCGTCAATCTTTTTCATGTTAGACTTTATATTACACTTAAAAGAGGCTTAATTTGACTTCCCTTATTAAATATTCATTAAATATCTGTGTAGTATAATTTGCACCTACAACAAAAACTAAATGCAGCGGGGGGACGGGGAGGGGACGGGCAGATGGGACGGGATGAGACCAAGGATTAGTATGCTTGCTCTGCCTATTCATTGTTCTAGGGTCACTGCAGAGGACCAACTAGAGGATTCATTTCTTCTCTTGTCCTAGATAGAGCAAAAGCTATTATATACAAATTGGGTATTTATAGATATAAGTTAATAATGCTGAGAGGGTCAGATTTGAACATTGACCCTGCAGTCTTCTTGATTAATGCAAATTAGACAGAAATTCCCAAACAATGCTTCAGGATAATTTAATTTATTTTGAGGAGTCTCCTTATGAATGCAATACTATATCTAAAGAAATATGTCAAATAGCTAGTGAATGGTTGTAGATAAGAAAGTTACAGCTCAATGAAATAGCAGAGAGAAATACAAAGAAGGTTAGTATTGCTTCTATGGAAATTCATCAACCACAACACTGACATCTTTGTCAGTACTTTATCTGTGTACTGATGGTGACTTTCTACAGCGGAGATCTTGTTGTGTCCAGGTAATTTTGGCATACAAATTAGACATTTTTAGGATTATAAGCTTCAAGGAGTCGGTGGAGCCATAAAAGGCTAGACACTATAGAGTTTTGCCCTCAAAAAGAGAAGGAGGCTAAGCAGAAAACCTGAATAGAGATGATGTGTTTATAGAAACTGCATGTTCAGCTGTGGCCATCAGATACAAAATCCAAGATCCATTTTTTTTACTTCTTGTGCCATTCATCTGGCCCAAGGTTTGTACATTTCATTATGCAGAAATAGGCTATTTTTGCCCTGTGTCTGCATTAAAAACAACTTTCTCCCTTTGCTTTTTAAAATACATGGAACCACAGCCAATTACTCCAGAAAGTTCAAAGAAAATTGCAGTGTGTCCTCAAGCACAGGGGAAATAAACTATGGCAGTCCTTGATTTGAGAGAAGCATCTTTCACATGATTCATTATTCAAGAAAATCTATTAATTATTTAGAAAGGTTTACATATGAAACCTAACATTGGGATTTCAAAATACTTCCAAGTTAACTAGAATTTTAGAAAGTGATATAAAGTTGGTTCAGCTGCACACTTCTAATTAGATATGTAGATAACTGTCTATATCTATCAAGAAACACCAAAAATGCAAGAGAGGATAGCAGTGGGTATATATATTCCTTTATTTACATTTTAAAATTAAAAATTGTTTAATTAGAAATGGTAATTGCATAATGTGACATTGTAATTATAAAGAACTTTGATGGAAATGTATTTGAAAGACCTGTCTTCACAACTGCTTAAATTCAGTAGAAACATATTTTTATATTATTTGGCTTCTCTCCTTTCTTTCTCCCAAAATGGAACTCAAAGTGATGTATATAAAATTGTTATAACAATATAAGGCATACATGTTTTTTAAAAGCATGAAGGAATCAATCCAATTAAATCAATACTTTGAGACATTGTTTTATTAATCTTGTTTTATTAAAAACATAAAGTACTTAATATGACAGCATACCTAGCACAACCCTTTATCTCAACCAGTAAAAGGCTGAAGGCCTGTTTAAATCATAATGTCTTTGCTTAAAGGTGAATAGAGAGGGGCCAATTGTAGAAATAGTTCTATAGTGTAGGAGCACATAGGTGAGTCTCCCATGTTCTCACCAGAAAATCAGCTTCCATCAAATATTGCAGTATTTGGACAGTCTCATATGGAGATATATAGGCTTTCAGACAGTTTGTAGCTAAGCTGTATAGGTCTTTATCACTTTCACACAATATGGATCCTGGTTCTATTGGGTTTCTACTTATTTTCAAACTAATATGATAAGAAATTACTGCAGATCTTCTGACTCAACATCTAATGATATGGAACACAGTGGATGGGACCAGATGGCCCCATCCTTTTAAATTATATTTATGCATCCTATCCAGAGATAATGGTGTCTGAATAGGCTATTGCTTAGAATAGATAAATGGAGCAATGGAAGCTTAAAAATGGTTCTGAACATTAGTATCAGTAACATGACAACAAGATAAAAAATTGTTTCAGCAGAAACATTTTATTTTAAAATGTCCCTATAATTAATTATAACCACAAAGACATTTTATAAGCCTAGCTTACATGTACAAAAACATCAATATGTACAGCATTGACAAGCCTAACACTCTAGGCTGATTTACTTTTTGAGTGTTCTCATTTACATGAGCTCCTGTTAGAGCTGTCATTATTATCCAATTACAATTACGCTTTAGATCATGTGATGGGCGGGGGGGGGGGGGTTGCTCCTGTTTTTAGTAATAGTCACTGATTTTGTCAAATTTTATGGTATTTTAGTTACCATATTGAGGTCTGGTTTGGTACAGACAGAGCTCCATGGGGGTGATATCATGAGTTGCCACACCGGGTGGTATCATTCATAGTGATATCATTGGTTCTGAAATTTCTCTTTAAAGTCAGGTCAAATCCTCCAATCTTTATTTCAGCAATAGGAAATGTAAATGTTTTTATGATTACAATGTCAGTATACAACTATCACTTCTACTAAAGCAGATATTAAAGGTAAGTAGAGGAATGTTGAAATTATTAAAAAAAACAAAAACAAAGCACACCTCTGCAATATTTTTCTTGCAACTTGTTGGAAAAACACCCTTGACTGGAAATGCAATGAGATTAGAGTTACTGAAAGCAGACCCAATGCCCTATCCATATTACTCATGCTTGTGTACTTTATTTAGCAGAGACTGGAAATAACACAGTAGATTTAATGCATCATGGCTAATCCATTGAATGTTTTGATTTTATTCATGTAACAAAGTTAGTTTCATTCTATAACTTAATTATGATTTGTTCTTTTCAATAAAATGATATAATGTGCATGTATAAAGGAGGAGAAGGATCAGTGGGGCAGTATGACAGAAGGAAGTGGTGAGTGAAACACTTGGAGTAGAAGGAAGAGAAGATTCCCCCACAACTGCCAGGGCTGCCAGAGTCTGCTACTCAATCATGATATGACACTATTGCCAAAACTATAACTGCCCCCCCTGAAACCTACTTCAATGAGCATCAGTTGCTTGCAGGGGAGGGCCATTCTGTCAGCAATTGAAGTGCAGGTGAATTACATTTCTGTCAGGTTTGGAGTGGGAAGGTCAAGCCAGGAGAGGTTACTTTTGTTTTAGGACTTATCTCATGAGGCAGGCAAGTCAGTATAGCTCTATATCAAAAGATACCATGTGCAACCCACTAATGGTTTGTTTCCCCACTTTCCATGATTCTCCCATCACTAGCTATTGAGGGTAAAACTCTCCTTTCTCCAAGAAATCCAGCACCTTCTCCCTTTGGACCAATCATTATGTACCTTTCCCCTTTCCTGATCACTTGTAGAGTTATCCCCTCTGACAAAGTGAGGGGTATTAGGGAAAAAAATCAGAGAAAGGGATCCACATCTGCTTCTCCAACACTTTAAAAAAATTGGGAGTGGAAAGACCTCATTTGCAAAGTCTACAGAAAAGTGGGATTGAGCGAGGTAAAATAAGAGGAAGTCAGGAAAAGAAAGGCCTGGGAGAGGAGACACAAATAATATTGCGATTACAGACAGGTGTGATTCTGATTGTTTTTGAATCAATTTATTGTTAATTGTTTCCATTTGATAATTATTGTGAGACAACAATCTAGTATGATAAAGTCCTAAGTAGCTAATACAGAATTCCAGCTATTTCTAATAATCATATCTCTTCCTTCCCATAAAGTGGTCCTCAGGACACCTGAAAAATTAAAATACAATACAGTTAAACATAAAATATTAAATGGAATCAAACTATCCACAAGATATAAAAATTATGTAAAACATACTATTTACATGATAACGAAAGCTTCAAAAGAGTACCATCAGGACAGCTTCTCTTGTGTATGGGCGACACACCTCCATGAAGAAAAGGGGAACCAAGAACCACCACAAGAATTTTTAGGGTATAAAATAGGCCACAACTCTTTTATTGGTTACAGAACGAGGGTTGGCTGCCATGCTTGGGTCCTGGATCAAAGATCAGTCAGCCCGCTGCTGACCAATTCCTCAAACCAAGGTGGGGTGCTACTAGAACCAACCGGGCCAGTGATACCATTGCACTCCAGGGGACCACTGGATACTCCCCCCTCCTACCAATGGGGGGGGGGGAGAGTAAGCAAGCCAGATCCAGGGCCCATGCCATACGCCAACTGGAGTTGTGACAAATAAAAAACAGAAACAATATATAACTGACACAAAACATAACAAATATGCAGGGTGGGAGAGATGGCACAAAGAAGAAGCAGGCCCAATGTCTGTTCGGGCCTGTTGTGCGGCCTAAAAAGGGGGTGCTTGGGCCAGCCCACGGCAGGCCTAGCCAATCCAGAGGTGGGTCCAGGCCCACCTCCTATTGGCCCAGGTGCCCGGCGGCGGGAAAATCTCCTGCCACGCAGGGGGCTTCTGGGAAGAAGAAGCCCCCTGCCAGCACCATTATAGGGCCGGAGGGCACCCCATGCCGCAACAGGACATCATGTGGTAAGTCAGGCAATGCATTAAGCATAACCAGACTCTCTATTAAAACGTAGCAGGAACAATCAGGCACAGTTGTAAAAAAAGAACAAACAAGTTGAAGTTTATTAATACATAATTAGATTACATATTAACCCCTGAACTATTTAAAAATTCATATCTCCCCTAAACAGTATGTAGTTATTTCTCCACCATCCTGGCTGACTATTCTGTCTCTATTACACCTTTTCCCTATTTTAGCATCATCTTTTGTCTGCTTTCTGTCACAGATAAACCTCAGTTTTATATCCTTTCTTCACTAAAGTCCCTCTTCCTTCACAGTTATTCCTTGAGCTGTGATTGGCTGGCACCAACCAGTTTCTCTTTTCAGAGATTTGTCCTATGGATTTCAATGACTTGGCAGATTTTCTGAGGCACACTGAAGTTTCACTATCTAGTCCGTTTAAATTCTATTCTATTAGTCCTGACTACAGTAGGCCTATTGAATTAATAGGATTGTCTATGTATTGATTTACAATCAACATCTGATTTGATGGGTTCACTCTATCTGGGACTAACCAACCAGATGGAAGCCAAGTGTATGGCAAAGCATGCATTCCAAGGTTGGTGTTAAGGTTCTGCATAGAGTGGTTAACTATACTTATAGAAAGCAATATTAATATACGCACTGGAACACATTATTTAATCATTCCTACTTACATTAATATAAATAAATGTAGGGTTAATGCAATAAATTAGATTATTTGTACCACCATTCCAAACTCAATTATTTAAACATATCTAAATGGCTTGCATCCCACTTAGTCTTTCTATAAACATATGGGAGTTATATACTCTGGGTTTATGCCTATGTGCACTGTTTGTTTTTTACTTTCTTTCATGTGTTACTTAATGTTAGGTAGATAATACAAATAATGCAGTTACAACCTGTGCATATTTAGCTGAGTGATCAGAAGCTGGCACAAGGAGAGGAGCGGAAAGCCTTTGAAACGAGGGTAAATAAAATTGCTGTTCTGGTCAGCAGGAAAGCAAATTGTTCCTGGTTATTAAAAAAAAATCAAGAAACTATTTATCTGGCCAGGTGCCACTGCAGAGCTCTTAAATGGGATTAGCCATAGTTGCTATGAATATAAAACTGTAGCTTTCCTTTATTTATGGCTGGCTGAACATCTGTGAATGGGTTAGTCACAGATACACAGGCATTAGTACACATCAAGTTAGGCCGGGGGTTGAATGCTTGCCACATGTTTGTTTTACTCTGCAGTAGAAATATTTATAACATAGCATACAGAAAAGGGTTAAAACATGTCTCTGAGACCTCCACAATCATAATTCCCTTCCTTTCTTCATATAGTGTATAAAGAGTGTGTGAGAGAGAAAGAGAAAGAGAAAGAGAAAGAAAAAGAGAAAGAGAAAGAAAGAAAGAAAGAAAGAAAGAAAGAAAGAAAGAAAGAGAGATCAGCCAGTTTATGACATTGCATTTCACTTCCCCAATATACTCAAGCATGACACAGGATCAAAAACCCATTTGAAGTGAGCTGCAGTGATGAAGTTGTTGTTATTTCTTACCTATCCCTTGCTATGGATTGATGCTGGGAAGAACAGATTACAATACAGCAACAAATGGACATACAACAGAATTAAAAACATGAACATCAATTAAAATATATAATCAGTTGAAAAAGCATAACACCAGTTAAAAAACATAAATGTTAACAACAATCAGTTATTCAAAATTTGTAATTTAAAAACCATCTGATACTAGGCCTGAGACTGGTCTTTAATGATGTTTTAAAGGCAGACAGCATATCTCTTCCAGTGGGTCCTTCCACAATATGGGTTTGGCTATGAAAAATCTTCTGGTTAACAGTTGTCAATTTGGTCCTAGCTAATTAAAGACAAGTTCCCCAGAAGACCTGGGCATATGGGCAGATTTAATAATAATAATAATAATAATAATAATAATAATAATATCATTTTATGTCTTACATGCCTCTCCCTGCTGCTCAAGGCGGGTTACAACACAATTAAAAAAACATGAACATTGCAAAAATTCAACAAATATACTTATTTCTATAAAAGATCCACATTAAAATTGCATTTCTATAAAACACATATTAACATACGCAAAACAGACATCAAACGAAGGACATGGGTTTAAGATTCATAGTTAAAAACGGGCTATGTAGGCTTGCCCGAAGAGATGTGTCTTTAGATAGTTTTAAAATCAGGCTGCCATGTTTTGAAATAATTGGAGCTTCCGAACTTAGTGGAGAGGTAGTCCTTCATTTCTACATGATTTGTTAATGGGCAAAAGTGAGGATAGGAGATACACATACACACACACACACATATATAATGAGAAACTTGAACAAATAGTCTTGTATTTTTGCCTAGTATTCCATGGTGTCCAGAATTAACATTTTTATTAGTTTAATTATTAGAACAGGGCATAGAAATATAAGATCTGTCTTGATCAATCAGTCTGGCATTCTGTTTCTAATGCTGCTCAATCAGATATTTCTGAAAGTTTTAAAGTATTGTGTAAAATTGTTTTTATACAATGACCAGGATTTAGAAAGATACACTTTCTGTTTGAGTGTATGAGGGCTCCAATTAGCAATATGTAAGAACCATCAATAACCCTGCTGCTGCTCAGTCGTTTAGTTGTCTCCGACTCTTCGTGACATCATGGACACTATAACCCTGTCCCTAAGTATAAAAATCTGAATACAACCTGTGCTTATTGTCAAATAAAAAGCATTTGCAATATATTTCACAATACTAACCCATACATAACCTGTTTGAAAAAAATCTCATTGGACTCAAATTTTTTGGTTTAAAGCAACTTATTTTAGCGGTGTCCTGATTAACCACAGAAAGGCAATACATTGATTGTAAATTCAAAGAAATAGAACCACCCCCACACCGCTCCTCGGTCACACACACACACAACCATTTCAGCAGCATGTAAATAAATGAGCTGGCTGAGCAATGTTTTCAAGCAACGTTAAAGTTCTCCGTGTGCACACAACATGCATGCTCATATCCTCTTTGTTGTAATTTCAGCAGCCCTACATTCTCAACATCAAACAAAGGTTAAGTACTCTGTTATTTAAACAAGATGGAGGTATTTGATAATGACCAAGTAAGGAAACTGAAGGGGGAGACATGCTGAATGGGAATGGAACTCCTATCAGCAACCTAAAAGCAAGAGCCCATAAATCTTCTAGAATAAAAATATCACTGTCACAACATAGTAATTCATCGTCACATTTTTATGTGTCCCATTTTGGAGGACAACTATATCTACAGATATTATTTCACCTTTTTTAATTGTGCTATTTGAGACAGTTATTTCAGATGAGACAGATTTAATTATCTCCATTACGTTATGTTATATGTCATGCACAGCCAGCATTTCACAAGTACATTGAAGGTATGAGACTTATTACTAGGAGACAGGGGATTTTCATCAAACCAGCCAAGTTGTACTTCTGTGACAATTTTTTCCCCCCCGCCATAAAGACTCTCCTATTTGTGTCATTCTAGCATTTATCATTGATCAAAGGAGAGGATATTAAAAGATTAAAATGGGATCTTCTTAACATTCTTCTTTTTGTAAAATGAGAACATTCTCTGGCTAAATGTACTTACCTGGGTTCAGGTAGAGATTGCAGGTATGCAAGAGTAGGTTTTTGCTTGTAGGATTGGTCTAAGATATTTTTCTGCCAAGGACAAAATGGAAAATAGTAAGCCACCCAAATTATTTTGGATCACAAGATAGAAACAAAACTCCTCTCCCCATTTCTAGCAGTAAAAATACAATAACAACCATCGAAATAACAACTATCCTTTCATGACAGCCTAAATCTGCTACCCAATGCAGCTGCTCTGCTCTGTCTCATGCCGGCCACATGACCTTGGAGGCGTCTACAGACAATGCCAGCTCTTCAGCTTAGGAATGGAGATGAGCACCAACCCCCAGAATTGGACATGACAAGACTTAATGTCAAGGGAAAACCTTTGCCTTCACCTTTAGCCAGTGCCGGTTCAATATGGAGGCCAATGAAGCCCCCGCTTGGGGCGCACGGTCCCCAGGGGCGCCATTGAGCGCCCCCCCCCCGCGGGGACCACTGGCTCCGTCGACAGCTAATGCGATAGGCCTCAGTTGAAGCCTTCCATGTTCAGCAGCGGCAGGCATGGCTTTTTCTTCCCTACTCTCTCCTCTCTCCCCCTCCCTGCTCTCTCTCTCTCTCTCTCTCTCTCCCCAAACTCTGAGGCCTGGATCCGCCCTCCTGGGCCTTCTCCCAGCCTCCGAGGCCTGGATCCACCCAACGGGGCCTTCTCCCGGCCTCCAGGCCCTTCGCTCGCCCTCAGGGGCCTGTGGCAGGCATCCTTAGAGGTTTTGAGGTCTGTTGGAAGCTAAGTAAGTGGGGTTTATATATCTGTAGAAGGTCCAGAGTGGGAGAAAGAAGTTGGATGGCCATCTATAGGGAATTGTATTTCCTTGCCTGGGAGTCTGCTTATCTACTTATCTGGTGCTTTTTTAAAACAGAGGCTGGATGGCCATCTATTGGGAGGATTCTAATTATATCTCCTTGCCTGGGAGTATTCTTATCTGTTTATCTGGTGCTTTTTTAAAGCAGAGGCTGGATGGCCATCTATTGGGAGGGTTCTAATTGTATCTCCTTGCTTGGGAATCTGGGGAAGTTTGCTTATCTGGTGTTTTTTTAAAGCAGAGGCTGGATGGCCATCTGTCGGGAGGGTTTTAATTGTATCTCCTTGCCTGGGAGTCTGCTTATCTGCTTATCTGGTGCTTTTTTAAAGCAGAGGCTGGATAGTCATCTGTTAGGACAGGTCCTTTTTTCTCTCTCAAGTCTCTCCTCTTTTTTTCTTTCAAGTCATCCTGCATAAAGGTAACTATCATGTCTCCAGTGGGTTAGTGAAATGATGTCCTTTTGGATTGAAAAAATATTTTCAAGCTATTGATGGTTGAATATGTGGGTACAGAGTTGGTTCAGATAACTTCATATAGCTTTATCAAACCACTTCTTCTTCTTCTTTTAAAATATTTATTCAGGTTTTACATATATATGATAAAAGAAACATGGCAACGCCAAAAGACAAAAGAAAAAGAGAAAAAATAAAAAGGGGGAAAATGTAAAAATAAAATAAAATCAAAAAATAAAGTTCCCTACTTCTGGTCTGTAGGATTCAGGAAGAAAGGCAAGTGGGGTTTATTTATCTGTGGAATAATGTCCAGGGTGGGAGAAAGAGCTCTTGTCTGTTTGAGGCAAGTGTGAATGTAGCAATACAGTAGAGTCTCACTTATCCAACATAAACAGGCCGGCAGAAGCTTGGATAAGCGAATATCTTGGATAATAAGGAGGGATTAAGGAAAAGCCTATTAAAAATCAATTTAGGTTATGATTTTACAAATTAAGCACCAAAACATCATGTTATACAACAAATTTGACAGAAAAAAGTAGTTCAATACGCAGTAATGCTATGTAGTAATTACTGTATTTACGAATTTAGCACCAAAATATCACGATATATTGAAAACATTGACTACAAAAATGTGTTGGATAATCCAGAACGTTGGATAAGTGAGACTCTGCTATACTTTTATTTTTGAGCTATTGGTTTTTTTTTGGGGGGGTGGCAAAATTCGGGGGGGGGGTGGCAAAATTCGGGAGGGGGCACCAAAATTCTGTTCGCTTACACTTGAAAATTATCTAGGGCCGGCTCTGCCTTTAGCATTAGTTAGAATCCTTTGCTCAAAAGCAGTGCTCTTCTTCTGGCCAATTCAGTAAGAAGGCCTAAAGGCAAAAAAGGATTAGGACAAAATGAAATGGATCATGCAGTCCTGTTCCTGGGCAGCAAAACTCATCAGGAGAGGTGTTGGAAAGATCCAGGATAGAAACTAAATAATAATTCTTGTTGTCTTTTCCCACCTCTATACTACTTCTCCCATCTTATGTCTACTGAAAAGTTAATTCTATCTTTGTATCCTACAGTCTACTTATTATTGTTCACACAGTGATAAGCACATAGACAATTAGGTGAATGTTTTCCTCACCTTCGCTGACTACTGAGAAGACATGGGTTTAAGCAAATGACTTTTTGATTCCAAACTAATCACACTCATCTCACCAAACCCTCTTGGCTTTTCTCCTTCGTACCTCATTCTGCATTTCACCAACCTTTTCTTTAATGAATCATGTACTTCAAAAGGTTTGGTAAAATTGAAACTTGCAATGAAGAGATAAAACAGCTAAATTTGTACACTCCCATCCCTTTTCTGTCTTTCTTTTCAAGTCTCTAATCTGAACTAAATCCTACTGAGTTAAATGAAACAAACTGATGTCTACCAATGATTTTTATAGACCACATTTCTGGTTAGGGTTTGCAGAGGGAAAGAGCTTGCCATGATTTAGTTGCACAGAAAACTGTTCTGCATATGCTGAGAGGAATTTCAAATATTTTTGAGTAAGAATTCTCCAGCTTTGATTCACTAACAGAACCTCTTTTTAGCGATCTGCATATTTCTGCAATTGCAGTGGAGCTCTGTTCTGCAATTGAAACCACACATCATTTACATATTAACACAGGAGTGAGGGTCAAGTGACACTTCAAATATTTTTGGGTCACAATGGCCAATGGAAAGTGGAATTGGTGTTTAATATATAGAAAGATGTATAATTTCCACTTCTGCTTTAACATCATTCCTGATTAACCTGTAGAAAACCAGGAAATGGAAGGACACGTAAACAGTTCACATGCTGGGGATGAGTAGAAAAAAGATTAGTGAGAAATTCTAATTTTTTTGTCGTTAAGATATGAACCCATCTTTACGATAGCGGTGTCCAACCTGTTTCCAGATGTGCTGAAGTCCCATTATCACCATGTAACAATTGTATTATGGAAATTCCAGGTTGGGAGAAGGTGACATGTCAAACCCCCCCCCCCCCCCCACTTTTGAAGATACCAATGTAAAAATGTGCCTACTGGGCAAGTGGCGGAAACCTTCATGTTTCTTGCACATTCCATGATATGCTCTGGAAGTTAGCATTTTAATAATGAAATGATAAAACCATGTTATAGGTTTTCATGGTAATGGACCAATTTTTCAATTTCTAGCATTTGACATTATTAAATTGTTTCAAACCTAACAATCTTATCTCTGTTTCCAATATTGTCTTGAGACCTGAGCCACATTTTCTAGAAATGAAGCAATTATGAAAATATTTCTTAATTTCCACTAGAACTCTGCTAATGAAGAATACATTTTTCCATCTGGCAACCTGTGGCTAAGAAGTAAGGACGTCCCTGTGCATGCATTTTTCTACACCCATACTCATTTTCAGTGAAAATACAAAGGAAAATATAAAACTACTATGACCTCGTCACATGGATTTTTCCACTATTTTCTTTCCATTTTTACATGCTGGCAAAATGGAGTTCCACAGAGGCCATCCCATGAAACATGGCCACTTCCAGTGGCCGCCTGTGGAAATCCGTCTTGCCAGCATGCTACAAGGGAGAGAATACTCAATTGGGTGGTATATGACTCCTGATTCCAGAAAGTGAGGGGAAACAAGGGAAAGTGGGAAGACGACAAGGAAAGGTCATGGAATGGCTGGTCATCCCTGAAGAGGGACCTTGCAGAGAGAGAACAGGGTAAGACAGTTTCCCCACTCTTCACCTGCTTCCCTCCTGCCCATTTGATGAACTCCTTAGAAGTAAATTATTGTTTGCCCACTTCATGAGATAAGATGTATTGATACACTTGAGGAAAGCTGAAAGCTCTGTCTAAAAATACAGAGAACAAGATGAAGAAAAAACTGTACTTGTAAATACAACTATTAAAAAGTGAGACAAGATATATATTAAAAAATACAGCTATTCAAATGAGCCTAGCATAAATCATATAATTTTCTAGTTAAATTTTTAAAAGGGGTATATGAATATTTGCTCCAGTAATTTGTCTAAATTGTGGACTAAGGCTAAGTGTTGACTTAATCCAAAGATTTTAATTTTATTTTTAAATAAAATTCAAGGCACCCCTTCTTCTTGTTGCAGCCATGAACTTCACAGTGAAATAACAAATACAAAATGTTTCTTTTGCCTTCCTAAACAGCATGAAGCTGAAAAATTCTTGTAAGGAAAACCAAAAATAAGGCAGAAATTTAGTTATCCAAGCAGCCTAAGGGCACGCATACTAATACATTGGCCAAGGACTTGCTGACCTTCCGAATCTCTGTTTGGTTGAGTATTCCACAAATGTCTATTGGATGGGACTATGTCCATTAGATGTGTCAGTATCCACATTTTTTTCTCCTCCCTCCTGAAAAAGAAGCTTCCTTCTATAAAGGCAATAACCTTTGTCCATTAAGATGGTCTTGTAAGTTTAAGAGGGAATACAAATCTGTGTGGCTCTGTAGGAAGGTGTTTGACTGTTGAAGTCTGCAAAGCCCCAAGGATAAACCACAAATGTAGGCATTGATTTATGAAATACCCCCACTCAAAACAAACAATTCTAGCAATTGTCATTTCCACCAGAAGCAATTTTGTTATAAAAATCAATGTGTCTCACCTACTCAAAACCAAACCATTCAAAAGACTTGATTCTTTATTAATTCCATTTTCCTGTCTTTTCCCCAGCATGAGATATGAGGCAGATCACAGTGTAGATTAAACTAACATACAAAAATGTTGACTTTGGATTACAACCAGGGTAGCTTATAATAAATGATTGATGTTGTAAAAATCAGTTTCCCTTCCAGCTGCTCTGAGGAATGTAGTCTTTACCAAAAGTAACAGGGGTGTCCACTGAAATTATGGTGGCAAACTGTCATAATGTCTGCAAATCAAAAAGTCCTGAGGCTTCAACTCCCATGAGTCCTGATTCTGCTTTATCTCTGATTATAAGTAATGAGGAAGGCAAGAGTAGGCTGGTGGAGAATGGCCTTGGCCTTGGGGGAAGCAGTGACATGCCTAGTCTATTGGACCAGCGCCTCCCTTTGTATGCACATAAAATACTGTTCAAGCACCGGAATGATACAGGTTTGCAGCAGCGATCCAGGTCTAAATTAATTTGCGAATCTCATCAATGAATTAAGGCAAATTATATAAGTATTAATTTACTACTCAACTACTGAATGAGAATTTAGAATTTAGAATTGTGTAGACCCCTAGGCAATATGAGACAACAATACTAATCAGCTCTAGCCTACATAGTCAGCAACATGTGTAAGACCATATGAGTCCCACTCTTGATTTAAGCCACACGCAGCACAGATTGCCTTCTTGTCATCTTATTTCCTACTTTCATTCAAATTTTGATGAAAGTCATTTCTTGGAGATACTGATTGGATAGAGTTCTTAGGTTTTCCTAGAAAATTAGAGGAAATATGCACCCCAAATTTCCTTAATCCTGTCTGACATTATTAGTCATTTAAAATATTTATCTGACGTCAGCCATCATTTGTTTCTGAACAAATAGATTCATTCATATCTTAGTATATTTTATTTTGTTTCATTTAGATTTATTGTAATGTATCATGATGATATGTTCCTTCCTTCCATCAAAACGTATATGTTCATATCTGTGATTTCCCAATGTAACAAATGCGCTGTCATTAATGTGTGAACTTTTCAAGGTTGCATTATATGTTTTATAACTTAGAAAAGGACATCAAGCTTGGTTTCACTACTGATAAGTTATTGATCTCACTGTTGAACTATATTTTATAGCACGATAGTTTTTTTATAAATGACCTGAGTATCTGTCAAATGAAATCGATACCAATCCCTTTTTCACAAAACACCATTTTCTTCTCTCCTACGCTGCTGCTTTGCCACCTGCAACAGACTTCTAGGAGCCATCCATCCAGCTTCCTCCAGAGTACTGATGGGTCTTCTAGTTCAAAGGAAAAAAAATAAGGAGTAAATTATTTGGAAATTTGTAGGACATAGGTTTGCTGAATGTTCAGCAAGGAACACTTTCTTGAGTGTCATGAAATGGAGAAAGGCTCTTTGCAGGTCTCTGAGTCACCATTTGTTTTGAAGATTTTCAGAAGAGTAATCATGTTTGTCTGCTATAAGAGAAATAGCCATGGGTTTTGTAATACTTTAAGGTCTTCCACATTTATTATAACATCTTGTTTATTGTAGACATTAGCATATATACAGTACTGTCAATAATGTTTTGCATTTTACTTCCCTCTGATCTGGTTGTCCATCACTATCCTGTCTGTCTACCTACCTGAAATCCTGGAAGACCCTTCCATGCAAACTGAAGAAATGAAAAAAGTCATGAGATGTCTGATTTTTGTAATTCCAGAAAATCCAGTTTAGTTAAATCTGGAATGGTAGATTAACTTTTTTTTACTAATTGTTCTTTTTCTTTTCATTGCAGTTTGTGAGGCAGAGTGGAGTTCCATTGTGTTTAATGACCTTATCACAAAGGCCAGGCGAAGCGTCTTGCTTCGCCTGGCTTCACCAAAGAAAAGAAAGGCAATGGAGCGAATTCATCACCCCACACACTGCTCCCCATGGTGATGCTTCCCCCATCACACGTGTGAAGCATCATCCAAGTGGCGATGATCCATGTTGGCTCTAATGGAGCCAGCACAACATGGGTAGGTCCCATGTTGGGAAAGAAGCATTGTATGACACTTCCACTCCACTTGTGGGCGGGGAAGTCCTGCAATGTCATGGGATGGGCAGCATACCTATGCATTGCTGGACTAGCGGGGAAGTAGCCTAAGACACTTATCAAGCCCCATCTGATGAGGTGATTAGTTAGATTTTAGTTAAGTTGCCCTTAGTGTTTTAGCAATGTTGCATAATGTTAGCTTAGTTCAGTGTAGAGCAGCTTAGTGTAATTTTAGTTTTAGCTAGACATATATGTTGTGTAGGTATAGCCCTTTGGTGCACACAGCTGTTGCTTGAGTTCATCCAACCCTAATTTTGGGACAGGGTTCAAAATGCATATGCAAAATACCAAATGTTTAGTATTTAGCATGCCCACATAATATAGACCTTACTTTACCTAGTTTGAATGCAAATCCAGCTTTGCCTCCCTCTCCCCAATCCCTCATGGACATAATTTTATTTATGTATTTATTTATTTAGATTTTTTTATGCTGCTCTTCAGGCACAGAGCAGCTTACAGTTTACAAAATGTTAATTTTCCCTCGGGGTTACAATCTATAATGAACCTCATGTGACGGAAAATTGGGGAAGAATGAGGTCCCATAGTTATATTTCCTATATCTATATTATAATATTAAAATCAGTGGAAGAAATATGCATATATGTGTATTGGGGGGAGGGGGTGGAATGGAGAAGGCTGGTAAAGACCATATGTTGCTATTCTGAATTTTACATACAGATTTCCAGCTTGCCAGATGGAGGAAAGTAATCTTTTTGCAAAACACATGTGGATTTTTTTTAACAAAGCTCTCAGCAATTATAACTTGTCTAAATAGATAAAAAATACCCATCTGACTCTTATCAGATCTAGCATGGGCAAATTTTGCTAAATGCTGCGAGATTGTGGAGCAGCAATGACTTGAATGCTATTATCTACTTATTAATGAGTTGCTATTTTTAAGGGAATAAATGTAACAGGCAATCACTAATTCTATATAGTGGAAGGATAAATTTTCTCACTCCCACCCTCAGTTTTACAAAAGTTCTGTATGACTAGTGTATGTGTGTGCCAATTGATTCATGGCAACTCCATGACTTTTATAGATTTTTGTTAGGCAAGAAATACTCAGATATACTTTTGCTAGTTTCTTGTTCTGCAATTTAGCATACAGGTTTAGCAGTCTCCGGTTCAAGTATTAACCAAGACTGAGTCTACTTAGCAACCAAGACCAGACAGGATCTGGAGCCTTTAAGATATTTAGGTCCACACCATTAAATAAAACAGCCCATATTGTAACATATCCCTTCCCTTTGTTTGCATGAATGTGCCTATCTGATAGAATTCAATCACAATAGCTAGTTTTCCTTCACCATAAATCCTGGTGCCAGCAGGTTGATGGATGCATTTTGATAGATAATGTAAACCGAAGCTTTTCAATAGATAAACTCATCAGTCAAAACCTACTGACACTGGATGCTCTAAGAAGAATTTTAAAAGGCTCCCATTCAGTGTATCAGAAATTCTTTCCAGGCAGCTTAAGAAAACACTAGCAGAGATACCTTTTATCAAGAGCTGGGGGAGGACATGTGAAGGTTAAATTTAGTTGAAAACCCCAGCAAGAGCTATATTCACAGTGCTATCGTTAATGCCTTGTTTCTCTTCCCAGAGCATCCTGGCAGCCTTCCAGTTTATAGAAACAACAATCAAAGGCAGATCTTCTCTCCATACACAAAATAAGCCAAGGATAGATTGTTTACTCAAATAGCTTTGTTCACTGAAGTATATCAGCCATAAAGACCAAAAATGCATTTGGGGAGATTTTCTTATTTCATGAATATTGCTATATTCAAACCAATTTTACCAAGCTGCCCATAGCTCTGCTTTGAATCTCTAAACCATCCTGGGTGGACTTTGCTGATGGATGAACAAGTTAGAATGTATGTCTGTTTATATATATAGATATAGGAAAGTGTCCAAAAGATTGTGTGTGTGACAAAGTGTGTGTGTCTGCGTGTATAAGTATATTCATACACAAACAGAGATAAAGGTGCTAACAATGACTATTTCTAATAAACAGCACTGGAAAATGCATACCCAGGAGACATATACGCTAGTGGCCATGTAATTCTGACATGAACATATCGTGTTCCTGTTGTTGTTATGTGCCTTCAAGTCATAAGGAGAATCCATAATGGGGTTTCCTTGGTAATTTTTAGTTAGGGGGAGTTGTCTTTGAACTGTGGTCTCTAAAGTCCTATTCTCAAACCGCCATATCACATGACTTCTCATGTTTCTGACCAGCTACTCAATACCTGAGGTGGGAATTAGAGAAGACAAAATAAAGAAAATAGAAGAAAATGTTTTGGAAAAGTTAAAAGAATTTAACATTTTCCTAAATAAAACGGCATTGTATGAGAAATGCATGCTCATTTTTTTTTGGTGGGGGTAAAACTAGTTACTTTAGCAAACAAGAAAGAAAACAGTGCACAACTTTTAAAAACACCCAGCAGCCTGTGTAACTTTCTGTTATATACATTTGCATAGGACAGGGCTGCATAACATGCTTGATAGAGCTTTGAATGGTTGAGGTAGTAAACAGTTTATAGATTCCGGTTTTGCAAACTTCTTTCCAATGACATGGTTCCCAAGACCATGGAATTCCATGTGCTTCATCTGCCCCTAATTAAACTCCCTTTACATTGGCTTTAACACCTACAATTACTTGTCGCAGGCAGTAATTTTAGAGGTTAAACAGCACTGCTGTGTGCCCAAAAGGCAGTCAAAGATGTAAGACAAACAGACTTCACACTGGAAGAATGCCTTTCAGTCAGCAGACTCTGCCTCAGGGAGAACTGTCTCTAAAACCTGCTTTGTTTGCATGGCAGCATTTTGTAAACAAGGCTTTGATAATGACACAGTCATATTGAATTGAGGCTGTGTGACTGAATGGCTATTGAACTTCTAAGTTATGATTCAGCACACCACGATGAGAACAGAGCACAAAAAACATTAAACACCACCAGATGGTAGTTCAAAGCCCATCAGATATACAGATTCCCTTTTCTTCTCTACAACAGATTGGCAAGGCTTCATATCTGGGATACAAGGGAAGGGGGGAAGAGCCCATTAAGATAAATGGAGCTGATTTGGCTTTTGTCTTGCTCAGCTATTCTAGGAAAGTAATCTGAATGGGTCAAATTGCAAACAGGCCCAGATCAAAGGATTACTACAGCAGTAGCAGGTCAAAGAGATTCACGCCATGTCAACTGGATCAATGTGAGATCCTGAACTGCAAGGGAGATGACTTTTAAAAAGACATTTGACAGAGCTAATTAGATGAAATGATGTTTCTCTTTTGCTACAGGTAAAAATACAATACAAAACAAAACAGCAAACCTTCAACAATTCATTGACCAATTTATCCAAATTTATTTATTCTGTAAGCTCATTGGAAAGGTACAGTTTTGAGGGCTCCAGATTCCCTGAAGAGCAGGAAAAAAATCAGCACATGCTGTTTTCTGCTGCTAAGAGTAAGACATCCAGGCACACTGATAAGCAGTTTAACCATTCTCTACAAAACTGTAGGGCTTTCAAGTTGCAGTCAGACTCCCCCAGCAGAACTCTACCATCTGCAGATTTAAAGAATAAAATGAGTGGAGAAATGCCCAGCTGACCTATTTTACTGCCACATTACGAACATGTTGCTTTCATAGGATGTACACTGTCCTACCAATGGCAATATACACTGTCCTACCAATGGCAATATGTTTCCACGGTGGTGGGATTGTGTGCTTCTATGAGTCAAGAGGCTATGATGATGGCAGCAGCACTGTCATTGGGGGCGCCCATATTAGATGGGCTTTTGTTAAGAAGCCAGAGGAAATATGCCAAACAGTTACTAAGTGGCAGCAATTGTGAGATTGAAATTGGCAAAGTCTCTCACAGACAATGGCAGTGGCATCATAGCTATTATACATTAAATATAATTCTGAAAATATACAAATTTTTGGACTAAACTATTTTTGAATAAAGCAGATAATTTCATTGTATAGATTTTGCTTTATTTCTTTGTGCAGCTGAAATTGGATAAAAATGTTCACGCCTCAGACATAAGATCAGATTGTTGAAATCCCTATTAAAATTTTAAACCTCTGACATATTAATTTTAGAATTTGAGTTTTAGAAGTACCAGAATTCCAAAGGTGCTTTGCACATTAACCGTTTTTATTTCTAAATTTTAGATGTTTACATGAATTGATTTGTATTATCTTTTAATATATAAAATACATTGTTCTGAATGGCTTAAAACTGGTTTTATTTGTACATGGCTCTGTGATCTTGTGATATAGAAAGGAATATGAATGTGGCATACAGTGTGGTGTAGTAATTTGAATTCTGGACTACGACTCTGGAGTCCAGGGTTTGAATCCCCGCTTGGCCATTGAAACCAACTGGGTGACCTTGGGTAAGTCACACTCTCAATTTCTGGGGAAGGCAATGGGAAAACTCTTCTGTACAAAACCTTGTGATATAGTCACTCACTTTAGGGATGCCATAGGTCAGGAACAACTTGAAGTCAGTTGTCTCTTTTAAGAGAGAAAAACAGGCAACAACAACAATAACAACAACAATTTACTAAATAAGTAAACAAACCCATTCTGTTCACTGGGCTTATCCCTAGGTAAGAGTGAATGAGAAAACGGAAGGCTAAATATAGCTACTTAAATCCATGGAACTCTAAACAACGGTTAATTTATAGTGGCCTCAGCTAGACTCTACCAAAATGGTTTGGCAAGAGGGCATCTATTTACATTGACTGTGGCTCTGCATATATCCTGTAAAATGGCCTCTTTAGCTTTCTAGCAACAGCCAAGGCACTCAGTGAACCAATCCTCCCAGGTCCATCATTAGGCATGTTTGATTCCCCCACACATGAAGGCCTGTTTGGGATTCAGGTTGCGCGCCTGCTTTTTCCGTTTACAGTGAACAGAAGCTTTTGGCTCTGGAGGTTTACACTAGCGGCCACTGGCCCACTTTCCTATGAATAAGCAGCTTTTAATAAGCAATGAACAATTTTGCTCAGCTGCAAACATCCCCCTCGCCCCTCCCACGTCTTGGGTTAGATGGAATGAAATGCCAGCACTATTCATGATGCTGAATGTATCAAAGCCCTTGATGATTTCCAACACACAAACTGCAGTAATACCAGAGCGGGGAAGGGGAAAGGATGTGGCGGGGAGGGGGAGGGAACCTGCCTCAGTGCTGCTCTATACTGTGTTTCTATTCATGGATAAATCAGCAAATGTTACAAATGCCTTGACTGAGTAATGAATGGGTTCTGGGTTAGTTACTGCACTGACAGCAAGTTTTACATTCTATTGAGCCAGGCAAGGGAGAAGGTGAATAGGGTAGAATTACAGGAAAGGATTAATGAAGGGTTTCTTGCTGAACATACTGCTGCAATGTTCTCTAAGTCACTATACCAAGCAGTCACTGGTTTTTCCTCATTTTTCTTTTTGCCTTAAAGTCCACACTTTAATAGCTTGAAATAAGCTCACCTTAAACAAACTCGCATTGGAAAATGTGTATGTGAACCACTTCATTGGTTTCAACAGAATTGTTTCCCAAATGTTGCTTTTTTCTGAAGCAATTTTTGTGCTCAAAAATGCATTACAAGGAACATTGGTTGCCGCTACAGTACAATGTATAAATGATGTATAAATACGACAAGCACTGTTTTAATCAGTGTGGAGCCATGACAGTTAATATACTCTGCATATAGTGGCTGTCTTTCTCTGTTTCCTCCAATGCTTATTTGTTCCTTGAGAGTCATAATTAAAATCCATCTGTTTGGCCTTTTTTATATTATCTCCATCTCTTTATTATCATTATGGAATGTTAAGAGTTTGCTTGCAACAATGGCTTTCCCTGCATAAGATATGATAGGGAATGGGTTGCTGGGATTATATTATTTCTGTCAGTCGTAAGTAAAACTAGTATACTATAGCCGACAGCCAGCATAGTTTAGTAGCCTAAGATTCCCAGATTTGGATTCTGGGAATTCAAGATTTGAATACATGCTCAGTCAAGGATATCCACTGGGTGACCTTGGGTTAAATCACACTCAGTGTAATGAGAGAGTAACGAGAAATGACAAACATCTTGGACATGTATGTCATCTTACAAATAATATGAAATGTTTTTGTGAGATATGTGATATCTGCATAGATTTCATTATTACAATTTATGTATGTATCCATGTCTCTTATAAAGGGTTGGCTTAACCTCTGGTGTGCTAGTAAGACTGAATTACTGTGTTGTGAAATGATGCATGTCTAAACAGTGTGTCATCAACATGAAATGTCTGGAACAATCTGGTGTAAAGTATGGTACTGGGGTATGTGCCCCTGCCCTCCTACAGTGCTTTATAAATAGCAAGATATTTATTTTTAACTTGCTTCAATTTTGGGCAGCCCATCTGATCCCTGGGGAGGCCCTAGACAGAAAAGTGGCACTAATACTAAAGTTGCCCACTGGAATGTATAGCCAAAATCCGATAGTATGCCGTACACAATTTCACAGACATGTCTCCAAGCAACATTAGAGCCTGGTCAAGTTGTGAATAAACATACAAGGTGAAAAAGGCTATAGCAGTTTGCTTTTGGCTAAGCCTGGTGTAAAGGACAAGACCTTGTCTCCACCAATTCTCCTCCTCCATGCCAAGAGAGCAAACTATTTGTGCACTTTGAATTCTGTTTGCAGAAACTGAAGTAAGCTGAGAACAAAAGGAGAATCTGTGGGAAGAGAGCAGAAGAAATACTGGGAAAACAGCCCATGAGAACTTTAAGATCGTCTGGGGAGGCCCTGCTCTTGGTCCCACCTGCCTCACAAGTGTGGCTGGTGGGAACGAGGGACAGGGCCTTCTCGGTGGTGGCTCCTCGGCTGTGGAACTCCCTCCCCAGTGACATCCAGCAGGCTCCATCCCTTCTGAGTTTCAGAAAAAAGGTGAAGACCTGGCTTTGTGAACAAGTGTTTAATGAATGAATTATTATGGCTTTAACTCGGTCCGGACTAAGGTTTACGTGCAAGGTTTATGTGGACGAACGGATTAAGTATTTTATTATACTGTTTTAAATGTATTTATTGGATTGTTTTAAATTGATTGTTTTAATTGCTATGTTTATTTTTGTACTGTATACCGGCATCGAATTTGCCAGATTGTGAGCCGCCCTGAGTCCCTTCGGGTGAGAAGGGTGGCATATAAATGATGGAAATAAATAAATAAATAAAAACAGAGAATTCAGATCGTTGGAGCATATGTAATAGTGTTTGGTTAACAGGCTCAGCCAGCAAGCCTGTCTTGTTCTCACTGCACTTTGATGTTCTTGTGGCCAGCATGCTGTAAACAGAGTGGGCAGGAACTAGGAAGTAAGCAGTAATCAGAAACTTCCCCACTGGTCATGAATACTGTTCCCAAACTTGATTGGAACCAGTTAAAGGCAACGTGTGATTCACTGCCTAGTCATCTTGTTTCGACTTCCAGGCATAATTTGAAGTCTTGGTTATGACTTATAAAAACCCTATATGTCTTGGATTCAGGCTATTTGAAATAACTCTTCCATATGAGTAGGGTCAAACTTGGAGATCTTGGGGGAAAGCCTTGACTTTGTCCTGTTAATCAGAGGCTGAATCTACACAGTTGAATTAATGCAGTTTAACAGCACCTGAACTGCCATGGTTCAATGCTATGGGAAAATGGGAGTTGTAGTTTTACAAAGACTTTATCCTTCTCTGCTAAAGAGTGTGGTGCCTCATCAAATTAGAAATCCCAAGATTCCATAGCACTGAAACATGACAGTTAAAGTGTTGTCAAACCACATTAATTCTATGGATTAATGCACCCTTAATCCACCCTATGGATTAATTCTATGGATGCACCCTTGAAGACACATCCAGTTTCATTGATACTCTGAAATCACTTGCTGAGGGAAGCTAAGTTGGCTTCCTTACTGGTCTTTTTATTGCCAGGTAAAATTATTTTTATTAATGCATGCTTGTGGCATCAATCTCATGCTCATTCAGTCCTACAATTTTCTTAGTTGTGTGTTTTTTAAATGGTACCTTTAATTTAATTCTATATTAATATTCAATCTTATTTTGCATTTTAATTATGTTTTTCATTCAGTGTTAATGGGAGGCACACTGAGCCCTATGCTGGGGAGGAAGGAGGGAGATAATTTCAGTATATAAATGAACATAAAAGGAGAAACCGCACTTCTCAGACAGGGGTCCCTGAATAAATGCAATGGGTCCACTATTCAAAGATGTGACACCTAAAGATACCTATTTTAAAATTGTGATGATAAAATGCAAAGTACATTAAAATAAGCTGCTTTGTATATCCAGATATTAATTGATCTGGATCTTGAGTTACAACTAGATTTTCAAAAGAATATTGTGAAAGGAAGATGCACCAACAATATAGTGGGTTGCGACTGTGATCTTTTTACACCTTGCTTCTGCGGGATGGGGACAAGGGGGAGGGGGCAGGATGGGGATTATCACCTAATAATGGATACGTTAAAATGAGTTCTGTTGATTTAACTGAACACCCAGCAGAATATACAGCAAATAAAGTACTTCATTTGTGCAAGGATAATTAATTATTCCCTTGTGTTTGCCATCAGTATGTAATGAGAATTCTTTTCATATACAGTCGGCCTTTTTATCAATTGATTGTATATACGTAATGGATTTGAGCATCCACAGATTTTGGTATCCACAGGGCTTGTGGTGATCCTGGAACCAAACCCTAGTGGATACAAAGGGCCTACTGTATTTCTTTAACAACTTAAAAGTTGATCCTAGGAAGAGATTCACCAACCTAAGTCCATTGGTTCAGAAAGCTTTAGGTGAGTCTAACCCTGGAACACATCAACATATAAAATGGAATATTCAGTTATTTGTTCATAGTTTGGGTCAATATGCTCATCTGTTTCCAAAATACATAGAAAAATAAACAAATAATTTTATTTATTTATTTCTCATATTTATATCCCGCCCGTCTCACCCGAAGGGACTCAGGGCGGCTTACAATAATGGCAACAATTTGATGCCCATACAAATCAATATAAAACAGTGCATAAATAAACAAAGCTTCACCATAAATTCATCATTTGAAGTGGAAGCTGTGACATCTGAGAGCATCACTACAAATTGCAAATAAGATATTTGTTAGAAATGTTTGGTTTTAATTACCAGTTACAAAAAAAGCTGGAAATCAGTTGATGTGGAGGGAAATCTTTTGTTGTAGGGCTTTTAAAACACTGACAGCGCCAATTGAGTTTTGCTGAGCTCATTTACTCTGCATCTCGGCTTGTAAATTAATCATTGCTGGCAACATCAATTTAGTTGTAATTAATCATACAGGGAGGAGCAAAGAAATTGCACTGATGTGAGTCATATTAACAACATTATCTGATTGCTCTCAGTGTAATTTACTAGTAGCCTGATGTGCTGTACACATGGCTTCTCTTGGTGTTCTGGCACACAAAGAATTGTGTATCACATAAAATAACACAAGAGAAAGAATAATAAATAGCTGGAGTGAAGGAACATCCATTTTACTCACTGCCTTGTCCTTTTGTTTCATTGTTTACATGGAAAACAATGTGGCTTATTTTGGTGTAAAATAAAAAAGCAATATAAATAATATTTGCACATTTTCCCATTCTGGATGAAAAGGATGCTTGAATGCAGCAATACTCAGTACTGGGTTTTTTTTTTATCCTGCTCTCCTCCCAACCCCAAATTTTCCCCATCGCCCCATTTCAAGTGACACAGATGCCACACTTCAGCGCTAAATATTATTTCATCATCTACAGATTAGCAAAGTATGATCCCCAGGGCCCCATTGGATGATTTATTTTCAAAGATTGTTTTTGCTCCAAAATGCTCCACTATGTCCTTTGGAGGGACATGAAGAGTTTTTTAAAATCACATTTGAAGCCCCCCTGTGCCATGCAGGGGGTTAAATAATATTTTGCAAAAGTTTTCAAAAACAATTTTGGATTATTATTATTATTATTAATTTGTATTTCTTGCCCACCTCCCCTCACGACTCGAAGTGAGTTACAACATTGCTATAAAAACATTCTTTAAAATATACATATTAAAACCTATTTCCACAAAATACACAAAACAAAGATTAAACATAAAATCAAGGCCTGCTGGAAGAGATAGGTGAAAAGGTGTTCTGAGTGAGGGTTTCCAGTAGGGTTCTGGCAGGCTAGAGCAGATGCTCCCCAGAAAACCTCCGTTTGTACTGTACAGGAGAAGGTGATCCTGTAGGTAAACCAGAGCCAAACCATGTAGGGCTTTAAAGTACACTTTGTACTTTGCCCGGAAATTAATTGGCAGCCAGTGGAGTGACTTTAGAATAGGTGTGATATGTTCACTCCTGGATATTCCCGTAACCAATCTGGCTGCTCTATTTGAACCAATTAGAGTGTCCAAACCTGGTAGAAAGATAGCCAAATGTAACATGCATTGCAGAAGTCACACCTTGAAGTTACCAGTGCATGCACTACCATATTAAGGTTTTCCAAATCTAGGAAGGGACACAGCTGGTGTATCTCTGAAGCTGGTAGGAAGCACTCCTGACCATCACGTATACATGGGCTGACATTTGGAGAGATAGATCCAGGAGTACTCCCAAGCTATGAACACAGTCTTTCAGGGGAAGTGTAACCTCATTCAGAACTGGTTGACACACCTCCATTCCCAGATTAGGACCCTTGATGGAAAGCACTTTGTTTTCTCTGGATTGAGTTTCAATTTGTTTTTTCTCATCCAGCCCATTGTCTCCTCCAGGCATTCATTCAGCAGAGACACACTATCCTTAGCTGAGGCTGTTTTTGAAGGCATGGAGAAATATATTTGGGTGTCATCAGCATACTGATAACACTCCACCTCATGCCTCCAGATGATCTCTCCAAGCAACTTGATGTAAATATTAAAGAGCATTGGGGATAGAATGGCACATTGTGGGATACCCCAAAGCAAACGAGTACAGAATTTCTACCAATAGCCCAGAAGAAGCCTTTCTTGAAATTCTCCCTGGGTTCGAAAATGACTCAGGAAAGTCCCCAAACAAAGTGAAAATATCCTGTGTTCCCTAAAAGGCACTTGGGTTAAAATAAGGATTTCTATTTGGCAGAAGTGGCGCAGTCCTTCAATGTTTCTTGAAAGACAGATGTGGTCCTTGAAGTTTCTATAGTTGCCCACTAGAGCTGTGCGATCAATGAAAAAAATGTTTCAAAACTCATTACAAATTTAAGGGGCACCAGCATTTTGTTTCTAAAGTGTTTCTAAAGTATCATTTGTGAAAATTTCATTACTATAATGAGAGTAACAAAACTTTGTTACTTTTTTGATATAGTAATTCTGCAAGTGGGAAAACTTCTGGGGCTCTTTTCTCCCTCACTTTTACAGCTATTGAGGTGAAAATTACAACAATGGTAGAATACATTTACCACTAGTAGCCCATCAAGATTCAGAATGTTTCACTTATCCATGGAGTGTTAGGGAATTTTCAAAGTTTTTATAAGAAACATTTTTAAAAACAAAACTACAAGAATCTTCTATACAATGACACAAGATAACAGGGAATCATTCCCCCAACTTTCAGAAATATTCATACTTCTACTAATTTTAAGGAAGTTTTAAATGTTTTGACAAAAATGTTTGGTTTTTTTAAAAACAAAACCACAATACCTGTCTCATTGAATGTCTCTCACATTAACCAATCACATTAAGGATTTCTTCCCAGCCCAGCATAGAGATTGACTTACTCGAAGTATCAGTCAGTTCTCCTTTTTGCAGATTCAACAATTTATTGGAACTCTGGCTAGCTGCTGCTACAGAGGGATGAATCTCTCCTCTATCCTGATTGGGGCTTTCTGATGCTGAGCAGAATTCTGGGAAATGTATTAGGACAGGGCCTTTTGAATTCTCTGGCATAGGACTCCTTGCCTTCCCAAACTACATTTTCCAGAATTCTGTGCTTTCTCATCTCATCCGCAGCAAATTTTGCTTTCTCCTTGCTGCTTCCCTCTCCTAATGGTGAGAGACCATTAATTTAAAGAGGAATGGCAGCCTTTTTGGCTTTGTTTTGCTTACCCGCACTGACTTTGAGAGGCTTCCGAGGCTTACAAAATTCAAATGAAAAAGCATTGGGTAAGTTTCGATTCTTACGTTTTTGGAGAAGACCACGTCCACGTGTCTGATATTGCACCATAAGTACGAATTTAATGAATTTGATCTGACTTACGGTGGTGCAGTGGGCTAAACTGCTGAGCTGCTGAACTTGCTGACCAAAAGGTCAGTGGTTCGAATCCAGGCAGCGGGGTGAGCTCATGCTGTTAGTCCCAGCTTCTGCCAACCTAGCAGTTCAAAAACATGCAAATGTGAGTAGATCAATAGGTATCACTCCAGCAGGAAGATAACGGCTCCATGCAGTCATGCCGGCCATATGACCTTGGTGGCGTCTTCAGACAATGCTGGCTCTTCGGTTTAGAAATGGAGTTGGATATGACTAGTCTTAATGTCAGGGGGAAACCTTTACCACTAACCTTTACCTTACGAGGGCTATTATTTTACACAGCTCTATTGCCAACTATTGCTATATGCTTCTGAAGACATGTCTATTTCTGTTTCTTCAGAGTTTTTCTTCTAAAATTGTGTTTTGGTAGTGATATAACATTTCTATTGGTTTAAAAAAGTCCCAGCATCAATCATTTGCTTTGATATGAAGGGGAGATGTTCTAAGAATCACAAATATTGATACCAGGCATCCAGCCAACTTTTTCTGCAACCACTGTGCTATACACATTCAAGCTATTCAAGAGTACAGAAAATATATTTTGAAGGGAAACCTTAATTTAAAAAATCGTGGTGTCATTTAAGATGAGAAACAAATTCTTGTTTGAAAGTGAGCCAAACTGGTGATTTTGTGCCACACTACCACTCCTAAAACTAGAGGTGGGTTGTCTGTGTTTGAAGTTGGTAACCTCAGCCAGGGAATGTGTTCCATTGGGAGTGGAATGGCATGTGAACCTATAGAAAAGATAAACAATTTGCATTCAAATTCAGGGTATTTTTCTGGATTTTAGAAATGTAGTAACCTTTCATTTATATGTAAAAAGAAACACAATTTTATGTTTTTCTAGCTGTAAAAGTTTTAATAGAGCCAAATACTGTAGGTATTTTAAAACTATGTTTGGTTGACTGAGAATTTCTTTGTCAAGTTTCAGCTTAAGGCACATTTAAAGAGAGGAGCTATAAAATTTGAAATAAAATGTTGATAAGGGAAATGCTGACCAAAACTCAGCGTTAGCAGCCCTGACAGACAGAGCACCAAAGGAGAATAAAAAGTATATCTAAGAAAATCTCCTAAGAAGTTAGAGTGAGCAGGGAGGAATTTGAGATTATCTTGTTCCAATCTGAGTTGTTGAAACTGTGCTTTGCAGCCTTTTCTTGGCAGCCTCTCAATGGATTTATACAATAATTGCTGATACTTGTTCTTTGCACTATAGTAGAGCCATACAGCAAAGCAAAATCGCATATTTGGAAGAGGTTGTTCAAAGATAAAATTGTCAGGAATTCAGAAGCGAATTTATAGTCACTTCGTTTTAGGAATGTAATTGGCAGTTTGTGTATCCTGCGGAGTATCCTGGGGCATAGTATTGCCCCTTGGATATCTCAGAATTGCTGGAGTGAAACACTGAAGGGACACAGACCAACAAAATGACCTCAGATGATGAATAAAGCATCATTTTCAAGGCCTTTCAAACAAGAAAATATAATAGGCAGCACCTTATATTAAATTCTAGAACCTTAATGTTTAATACATCATGTGTTCCCAAATGCAGAAGTTCCTGAATATGTAATTTTCTCTAGCCAACTCCTATGGCTATAAGACTGCATGACCAAGGTGGATGACAATCTGTTCTATTTAGTTCAGTTCTTTGGTTGCCTGTTCACATAATGGTCCTGAGTCCCCTTGGGGAGATAGAGCAGGTTACAAATAAAATGTATTTATTATTATTATTGTACGACACATCAAACAGGATAGATATGCTGGATTTCGTTTCACAAAATCACAAGTCGAACACTTCCCAAGTGTTCCCAAAGACTGTGTGATGTATTTTCGGATGATGCGTGCAGATCCCAGTAGGGTGGCCTTTTGCAGTTGGCAGATTGTAATTTTGTCCATGTGTATTGTTTCCAAATGCCAGCTGAGATCTTTTGGCACGGCACCCAATGTGCCAATCACCACTGGGACCACCTGCACTGGTTTCTGCCAGAGTCGATGAAGTTCAATCTTGAGGTCCTGATAGCGGCTGAGTTTTTCCTGTTGTTTTTCATCAATGCGACTGTCACCTGGGATGGCAACATCAATGATCCAAACCTTTTTCTTTTCCACAACTGTGAGGTCTGGTGTGTTGTGTTCCAGAACTTTGTCAGTCTGGATTTGGAAGTCTCATAGTATCTTTACGTGCTCATTTTCCAATACTTTTACAGGTTTGTGATCCCACCAGGTCTTTACTGCTGGGAGGTGGTACTTGAGGCATAAGTTCCAATGAATCATTTGGGCCACATAGTTGTGCCTCTGTCTGTGCGATCTTCTTCTTCTTCTTCTTCTTCTTCTTCTTCTTCTTCTTCTTCTTCTTCTTCTTCTTCTTCTTCTTCTTGCAACAGTCTTGCACAGCAATGACTCCCAAAGTGACTAATTTAAGGTGGAATCAGGTGTCAAACGGATGTGTTATTGCCCCAACCTTATTCTCCATCTTCATCACTAAGATGCTGCACCTTGTTGATGGGAAGCTTCCCACTGGCATAGAAATCATCTATCAGACAGATGGTAAGCTATTTAATCTCAGCAGACTGAAAGTCAAAACCAAGGTCACAACAACATCTGTTATAGAACTCCAATATAATGTAATCTGTGCTCATTCAGAAGACCTACAAGCCATTCTAAATGCCTTTGCAGTCAGCTTAATGGTGTAATGTTAGAAAATGTTGACAATTTCCGCTACCTTGGCAGCCACCTCTCCAGAAAAGTCAACATTGACACCGAAATACAACACCGTTTGAGCTCTGCAAGTGCAGCATTTTTCCAAATGAAGCAGAGAGTGTTTGAGGATTGGGACATAGGGACACCAAGATGCTTGTTTATAAAGCAATTGTCCTCCCAACCCTGATATATGCCTGAGAAACATGGACCATCTACAGATGTCACACTCAACTCTGGGAAGAATTTCATCAGTGTTACCTCCGAAAAATCCTGCACTTCTCTTGGAAAGACAGGCAGATAAATGTCAGCATGCTGGAAGAAGCAAAGATCACCAGCATTGAAGCGATGATCCTCTGCCATTAACTCTGCTGAACTTCCCATATTGCCTGAATGCAGTTACTCTATTCCCAACTGAAAAATAGAAAACAGAAGGTTAGTGGATAGGAAAAGAGATTTAAAGATGGGCTTAAGGACAACCTTAAAAACTGTGACATAGACACTGAGAACGGGGAAGTCCCGGCCTTCAAGCATTCTGACTGAGGTCAGTTGTTACCAACAATGCTATGGAATTCAAAGAGGCACAAATGGAGGATGAAAAGGAGAAACCTGTCAAGAGGAAGGCACATCAAAGCCAACCCTGACCGGGAATGCCTTCCACCTGGAAACGAATGTCTTGACTGCAGAAGTACATACGGGTCAAGAGTAGGTCTGAACAGTCGCCTACAGACCCACTGCCATGACCCTGTGCTTGGAAAGCCATCCTAATCGGACACGAGTGATTGCCGATGGTGATGATGTTGTACTTCTTGGTTTCAAACACTTCGCTGTTATTAGGATAACTAAATCTCAAAACAACAGGTGAATCCCAACTGCTGCATTTACTATAAACTGGCAAATATACCTAGTTAAAAAGAATTGGCCCACAACACTCCAGTGAAATATCTTGGGTAATGTTGTTGTACTTGATATTAACCATTTAAAATTTGTGTATGTGTATAGCCAAGCAACATACAGCCTCTGACATGAAGCCAACATTTTTTATGAAATCACTTTACAAAAACATCCTGGGAGCTATTCAACCCACCCATTTTCTATTAGGATGTCATTACAGAAAGAACAAGCTTTTTATAATACAAAGTAGTGCCATTTTAAGACTGTTCAAGCAGAGTGCATATAATCATTACAGAAACATTTGTTTTGAATGATGCTGTATCACCACATGATTCATCAATCTGATCCCATTCTATATTGCTGCAATAGTAATAAAACTATATTATCAACAGTGACTGCTGTACTTGATTATGAATGACAGATACTTCACTGCTGAGATTTTGGAGGTGGTGGGGTGGGGATATCTTAGTGACCCTTATTTATTATAATGGAAAAATGAAAAGTCATGGTCCAAGTACCTTGGTTCTCTAACTGAGCATCTAATGTCAGTGAGAATAATATTAGGTATCAACAAAGGAAGCAACAGGATGTCCTGATCTAATTTGAAGGAGTTTCATGATTGATATAAGGGCCAGCCAATCACCACTCTGCAAATCCAGTTTCATACGTAAGCCAAATAGGATTTTCTTGAGTTCAACCTCTGAAAAAGGACCCAAAATGCACTGAGCATGTAAATATAGTTAAACGGTGGCTGCAGAATGAACCCAAATATTAGAAGGGGATAGAATTTAATATTCAACTTTGTATTTTAATAAGCAGATAATGAAATGAATTTTTAAAAAAAAGAAAAATGGCATAGTAAAAGTGGCATAGTAAAACAAAGAATGAACTCAAAGAATCTAGCATCATAACCTGAAAAAAGAAAAGCCCAGATATTAATCTGTCTTCTTCCTACATTCAAACTTACAAATGAAGCTGATATTGAATATTTTATGAATATTTACATGCACAAATGATGAAAAGGAACCAAGAAGCAAACATCGTGCTTTGTACTGTGCTTATGAATTAGTTACTTACATTTTGTTTAGTTTTGTTAGAATTACTGGGAGTATATATGGCTTCATTTCCAAGTTTAGACTTCTTTCAAGAGAAGAAAGCAATTGCTCACAAGAGCACAGGGTCATGTAAATGCAGAAATGGGTTTCATTTGTGAACCATAATGCATGCAATGATGCTGAGGTTTAATTTATTTTCATTTAAACTTTGCAATAAAATATATAATTTTAAATTTTATAATGTGTCATGTGGTGTAGGGACAACACAAGAACAGCTCTCTGTGATGTTAAGGAAACATAACTTCCTTAGAAGAAAATCTTTGCTGAGGAGGAGACCGAATATTCAACTGAAAATTACATTTCCAATACAATTTAAAAGTATACGTTTTTAAAATGAACTTGACGCTGAACTGTTGCTTTCTTTGACTAATATGTTTAATTAGTTCATTGCTTCCTTTATTCTATGTAGCAAGTCCTTTTTGCCTGTACAGGTGAGTCATCTTTTTCCTTTTGAGATTAGCATCCACTTTGATCATTCTGTCTTGGGGACATTTTAATATCTACATCTAGAAAAGTTCACAGAAACTCCTTGGAGCATATTTGGACTCCATGGAATTTGTGGGTGTTATGATGTAGGTGAGCAATGATTCAATTGGCTTCCAACGTGGGTTGGTTAGATCACAAGTTATGGATGAAATGTTCAAACACAGCTCCAATGTATTTAACAAGTACCTCTGTTAAAGGCATGAATGAGAAAACCTTGCCATTTCCCAGATGTTTGATGACAAGTCCCTTCAGTGTAACTCAATATTATGGTAAGGAAACATATAGTTCAAAAGATCTGGAAGATCAAAAATTTCATGCCAGTCTCAGATAAAATTGTTCAATTTGTAGCAAGCTTGTCTAAGACCTGCTACCTCAATCTGCATGTTAGCTGTGGTGTGAAGGTTAACTTCAACTTCAAGGAATAGCATCTTTGATTGTACCAGGTGCACTATAAAAGCCATATTGTGTTTATTGTCAATAACTGGGATACATAATGCACAGCACAACTAAACATCAACAAATATTTTCAAGGACCATTTATGGTGAGACATGGTAGAATTCAGTGTCTAATGCCAGTTTTGTTTTCAGCACCAAATTGAAGCTATTTCTTTTGCCCAGACATTTTAAAGAAATGTCTTTACATTTTGTATTGCATACTTAAATGCATAGTTAAATGAAGTTGGAAAGTAGTAAAATGATGATTATCAATCCAAGTCTTCAAACTGATGTCAGCTAGATAAAAGTTATATATTCTTGCTGGACTTCAGCCTGGTGTATCTTTTTGTATCTCACTCCACATTTAGAAGTAGCCATATGGCCACATGACTATTGGGGTATGAAATAGCTCTAAGCTGCCCAGTCCACCAAACATACTGTTATGAGATTTCATGTTTCTTGTTACTAACAGGAATTATGCTGCTCTCTATCTATAGAGCTTTGTTTGAGTTGAAATTAGCTATGCCATCCTATTCTCCTTTTATTACCTAATTTCACATCAAGTGACACATATGGACTTCATTAGATTGAGAGAGGGGAAAGTGAGGGAAAGTAGAGTAAATCATTTTAACCTATTCTCTTCCATTTTCCCCAATTTCCCCCCATTTCCCCCCATCTGAAACCTGTTTGGAGTCGAGTAACACCCGACTCCTACAGATGAGCTCTGGGATCAATTTCAATGTGTTTAGGAAATTGAGCCCCACAAATTCCCACTGGAAGTGCCCTTGCATTATGTGATGGCCTCTGTTGGACTCCGTTGGGGCTCCGCTTCCTAAATGCATCGAAACGGAGCCTGAAGAATGACTGATAAGGTTTGTAGTATTATGCAACTTAAAGTTACTCTAAAGCAAGCATTTCTGATCCTGACCTGGACAGCACCAGTAGACATGGATAGAAGAGACTGAGCCATTTCCTCCTCTGACTTTCACATTTAATAATAATAATAATAATAATAATAATAATAATAATAATAATAATAATACTTTATTTTTGTATCCTGCCATCATCTCCCCAAAGGGACTCAGGGCGGCTAACACAGGGCCAAGAACAAAAGAATACAAGGTATAAATAAGTTAAAATATACTGTTATTGTTATTGCTTTTTCTTTATAACAATAAAATAAAAACAGATTCAGGCACGAATTATACAAGTAAAACCACAACACTCTATGGGAGTTTTTGTTTAGTTTGTTTTGAGAAGAAAACCTCATCCAAAAATGGATGAATACATCTTTTTACTCTCCCTGCTGTTCTCAAGACAGAACATTTCACAGAGCAAACATATGGAGCTACCATAGGGACTGGTTATCAGTACAGTAGAGTCTTGCTTATCCAACCTTCGCTTATCCAACATTCTGTCCTATCCAACGCAGTCTGCCTTTTAGTAGTCAGTGTGTTTGTAGTCAATGTTTTCAATACATTGTGATGTTTCGGTACTAAATTTGTAAATACTGTAATTACTACATAACGTTACCATGTATTGAACTGCTTTTTCTGTCGATTTGTTGTAAAACTTGGTGTTTTGGTGCTTAATTTGTAAAATCATAATGAAATTTGACTTTTAAAAGGCTTTTCCTTAATGCCTCCTTATTATTCAACATTTTCGAATATCCGATGTTCCGTCGGCCCATTTATGTTGGATAAGCGAGACTCTACTGTATATGCCCAAATATTTCCGCTGAGAGAAGGAAACACTAACCAGGTGAGGGGAGGCCATAGTTCTTTCTGGAACAAGCAAATACTCCTTTTACTGGCTCACTTAATCGCTGTCTGTTTGGCATGTATCTGGGGAGGTCAGGGTTATGTGCAATCCGGAGAAATCTGAGGCTGTTGCAATATCTTTGCTTTTACTTAAGTTGCGTACTTTCACTTGTTTTGGAAAAACAACTGCATATTTCAGCTGAAAAAAATAGGCAATGTATTCCAGTAATAGTTATTGAGTATATTTGCACTGTTTGTTTGATACAACAGAAATGTGACTGTTTCATTTACCCAAAATACAAGATATTCCTTAAATTTATAAAGTCTGTCTGAGTTTCAGCTGAACTTTACATGATATGACGCAGTTTACTGAAGGAAGAAGAATAAACCGGTAGAAACTGCCAGATCAACATACAGTTGAGCTGACAGCTGTTCCACAGAATCTTGGCTATAATATGACAGTTTCCAACATGTCACACATAATTCAGACACAGACATTCTCAGTAATTCTCATTATTGCTTTTTTCCGCCTAGTATAGTTTGGTTTGTATTTCTTTTCCTAAAAAGCTCTGCTCTTATTGAATTTGAACTGAAAAAATAACACGCACACTGTATTTCTCCACATCTCCCAGGAAGGTTACTAGAAGAATTGTGATAACAACACTACCAGCTTGTTTACACAAGCATTTGAATCTGTGACAGGCACAACCAAATGATGTTCTGGTGGGAAACAGGCATGTATTCATAAGACTTATATAGACCATAAGGTTACATTACTCATACATTCCCAGAATAGTTTGAGATTACACTATGAACAAATGCTTCCTACAATATCATAGTTACCTGCAAATGAGTCTTTATTAAATGATTCAGATTGAGTCAATTGTGTGAAACTTTGAAATTAGCTGAATTTATATTTATATTTTTAAAATCACACAGAGTTGCAAAACTGCAATTCATTGTATCTCAAGACAAGCAATTATCTCCCTGTTCTACTTTTTTGGCAAATCTATTGTCCAGTTCAAATAAGGTAAAATATGGGCACAAATCTCACTGTATAGTAAATTGGAAAACAAACATAAATCTTAAATGGATATAGTTCTGCAGCCTAGGACCACAATCCACAGGGATATTCCCCTGTAGATATCTTCTACTGGACTTGACTTTCTAAGTACAGTATAATCTTCTTGTATCAATGTAGACTTTTAATCCTTTCTATATGAAAGGTAGATATTAAAATTACTTCTATAATAAAGAGGTTTTTTAAAAAAACAATAATATCAGTGATTACTAGTATTGCTAGTTTTTTTATGTCACGTCTTCAGGGTGTATATCTGTCTCTAAATGGGAGTGGGTGGGGAGAGACTAATAGGTTTCCAGATTATCAAGGTGTAACCCATATTAACTAATTCATATCACTCTTGTAATATTTTGCTATATTACATAAACAGATGACATCAAGTACAACCCAACCCTTGTTATGATCTGTACTTTCATTTCATAATGTCTTATTTTGTCTCTTGACATACTCTTGATTATTTCCATATTTTTCTAGATTGGCTTAATGTCCCTAAAGGCTTTCCCTACGCTGTTCATCATTTTGTCTTCCTTCTTTTGTCTCTTGCTGCTAACAGATAGAAGACTGTCAACATTACACTGAAATGCTGCAAAATAGACTAGATTTCTCAGAAATGATTGTTACAGGTTTTGTCTGTAATTACATATTCTGCTCATGAAATATTCTTTGAAACACTGCTATACAATGGAAATGCTAAAAACATTCAGCGTGTTTTAGAAACTCAACATGCAGCAGCTTTAGAAGATCAGTGTAACCTTTGGGATAGTGTTCTTTTTCAAGACACTTGGCAAATTTGCTATATATGAAAAGACATGTTCTCTCCCTATTAATCTTCATATCTTTTTTAGTGAAACTTAAAGTGCCAATGTACACTGTTCAAGAAATGAAAACCCATAGTGAATTGCTAGCTGCTGATACAATACATCTCAATTTGGTGCTTTCTTTTTATCGTGAACATAGAAATGAAGAAAAGGATATTGTTTATTGTGGCTATAACTTTATTGTAACCTGTAACACAGAAACGTAAAACTCCATCAGGAAGACATTTAGAGACATGAAATCAGTCCTAATTCTAAAGACCCAAGACCTAATCTGTCAAGGTCTAGTGGGTCTGGAGCATTGAGGAAAGCTACTTTTGTGTTTAGTATGGTCAGCAGTAACTAACTAGTACAGTCTAGGACACGCAAGATGTTGCTTACTTAGATAGTAAGAAAAGCTCAAAAGAACCAAAAGCAAATAGCTTAAGCTAGGCAGAAGATCAGATTCCAAAGAGAAGGGAATAGAGCAGATAGTCAAGTAGGGCCCAACTGGACCTATCAGGGGTAGTGGTGGAATGACCTATCCCACTGCCCTTGCACAGTACACGTTGAAGCTGGGTTTTTGAAGACTTGTTCAAGTCAATTCAGTCTTGAAGATCGCCTGACTGATGGGAAAATCCCATTGCAACCTTGATGGCAACTCAGAGGGATAACCTTCAATCCAGCTTTTCTCAATTTGATGCCCTGCAGATGTATCACACCACTCAGCCTCTGCCATTCACACCTGTGTCTTCTAGAATGAGTATAATTTGGAAAGCACATTCATGTTAGAAATTCATCCCTGTTGGTAAAAATGTAAACAAACTAAGAAAGTCAAACAGGGCTGCTGAAAGTGGCTATGTTTAAAGTCCCTACCTTCTCTTAAGATCCCCAACTTGTTTTCTAAAGGATATCTAGAGCTAAAGAAGAAATCAAAATATTTCCAGTAGGCAGCTTGGCTCCCCAAGGTGCACTCCTGCATGGCCTATAACATGATTCCAAAGAACCACTCAACTCACCAGTGCATTACCAAAGGAAAATGCCCATATTGTAACCAAATATTGTAGAACTTTAGAGCCTCTTCAGCAGTAATGTTCATTCCAAAGCATTCCATGAGAAAATTGTTCAGGTATCACTTGGACTGGGGTGGACAACTTTGACAGCCCCTCCCATGCACATATTTATTTGATTGCTATAGAACAGCGGTTCTCAAAGTGTGCTCCGTGGAGCCCTTGGGGCTCCACAAAGCCTATTTACCACTGTAAGCCCCCTCCCCCCCCCAAGTTTCAGAATGTTTTGCTCATCCACTGATCTTTGGGAAATTTTGAAGTTTTTACAAACAACATTTAAACCCCTAAAAAAATGATCCCCTTGGATTTCTCAAAAATGACAACATAACAAGACATTATTTCTCACAAGTTTCAGAAAGATTTGCATATCCACTGATTTTGGGGAGGGATTTTGGCAATGGATTTTCCTCCCAGAAAACAGAAAAAAAGATAGTGTTGTATTTTGTAGAACTGAATTATACTTTTAAACTAGTAATAAGATTTGTAATATGGGAAAGGAAAGCAAATGAAGAGGTTGGTAGTTGAGTTGCACTTGGTACTTGTTAGTTCTAAAATTTACCCCAAAATATGGCAAAGAAAAGGAACAGGATAGTTTTCTGGAGATTCTTGTAGTTCTGAGAATTAAGGTTTTCCACCTCTGCATTGTTAACTCGCCTCTACCATCCAATGATCCTCCATACAGTCACCAACTGGCCAAGAAAAACATGAATGAAGTGTGTCAGCTTTTAGGGCCTTGAATAAAAAAGATATTTTATCTTACTTTCTAAGCTTACATTTCACACTGTGTTATTTCATCACCAACAATGAAAGAAAGAATGAAAATGTGAGTCTAGAAATATATAATGTCTTCCCATCTATATTATCAAGATGATCTTGTGTTCTAAATGTATTATGAATGTTTCATACCAAATTAGAAGTTCATCAATTTGGAATTTGTCACAGTTCTGATTTCTTCTTGTATGCCACCTGTGAAATGGTGGTAGTTGAACTTTACTAGCAGTAAAATTATGAATGTGATATTACAATGCCCCCAGGGCAAGTATTACTGTCAAATATTTAATTATATTTAACATGCATCCAAATTGCCCATGGGTTGCAAAAGCATGTAAAAAGCTCACAAAAATCCGCTACTTCACTTTAACTTTTAAGCAGATGTATTTTTTAATTTCAGTACATGTTTGTTTATTAAAGGTCTCCATGGCTCAAGTATTTTAGAGAACTGCTGTAAGAAATTTTATTATATAATTATACATCCCCCTGCTAAAGAAGGTGCACAAAAAAAATATCAACAGCTGTGCTCACTGGCAAAAGTATAGTACTCCTTAAAAGAACAGCATGTGCAGGAAATCCATCTCCAAATTTCTAAAAGCAAATAAAAACATATTTTCTTTAGAGGTATTTCTTGTCTAACTGCAGAACTTCTAACTTCTTTTTAATCCTACCATCAGAAGATACAGGCTGCCAGGGAAAATACTTCCAAAAGACTTCCAAAGTCTTTCTGCCGTAGGAATTTTCTATAAACACTATTGTGGGAAAAGAGAATGCTAAATGTATTGTTGAAGGCTTTTATGGCCGACATCACTGGGTTTGCTGTACCTCCACCAGATTTCTCACTGTTTAATCCTGATAAACCTTCATTTAGTTGGAGGAAATTAGTATTTTATGTATAGCTTGTGGGGTTAGTTTAGATAGCCTCTTCTTCCTTGCATTTGAAACCTCCCTCGCCCTGTCCCTTTAAGACTCCTCTCAGGGGTGGAGCCGTAGCCAAGTCCCTTCTAGCTCCTTGGGGAGTCAGGCAGT
The DNA here is from genome assembly GCF_035594765.1 of Anolis carolinensis. NCBI lineage: Eukaryota > Metazoa > Chordata > Lepidosauria > Squamata > Anolidae > Anolis > Anolis carolinensis. The sequence continues at coordinate 261,113,726 of NC_085842.1, read as the reverse complement.
GTGGTATCGGAAGGCAGGGGGTTGGACTAGATGACCCATGTGGTCATGACTGCCAATGTCCCCCAAACCCAATTTAATATAGAGGGTGCTGTAATGAGTGAAGGGGATCTGTAACATCAGGAAGCAGGGCACTGAAGGACCCTGTAACCATTCCTGATTTTGGCCAACAACCACCACACACTTGTGGAAGAAGGAAGGACATGCACCCTTCTATACCCCAATTGCCAGTATTACAGACCTTTTTCATTTGACACAGCTGCCTAGATTTTATGGTAGGGTCTGAGGACCAGATTAGGAGATTAAACATTGCTATGAGGTTGTGGCTACATGTTCAGTGCACAATCTCAACCATTACTTTTTCTGGAGACAGGAAAGATTACATCTTATAGAATATCCTACCGGCCTGATGGCTGGGGTATTTGGGAAATTGCAGTCTAAACAATAATAATAATAAACTTTTTTTGTATACCGCCACCATCTCCCTGAAGGGACTTGGGGTGGCTCACAAAAGCACTCAATAGAACAACATTATACAAATACAGCAAGTACAAACGTATAAATTAATAACAATAAAATTGACTCAATTACTTGGAACAACAATAATTTTAAAAGAACTATAAACCCCAGCAAGCTTCGAAATAGTGGTGGAATACTGTATCAATCCCTATAAAATGCATGTGAAACAAATAGCTAATCCTCGAATGTAGTGATTTAGGCCTTGATCACTAAACATGGTCAAAAGCTTGTTTTTTTGTTTTTTTTAAATAGCTTTGCCACATTTTATGAGATTCATGTTTGACTTGATAACTGAGGTCGATGATTGTAGTTTAAGGCTTCTCTTAGCTGTAACAGTCACTGGCACACTTACTGGCGTCTCTCTCAATATAGCTTTTTTGCCAAGTGACAGAAACTGAAACCATTTAAGTAAATAGGACAGGACATACGCTTCCCAACTGGTCTCTAGATAATGGCAAACTTTTAAACTCAAAATGTATAATAAGTACAAAATGGGATAAAGTCTTTTTATTTTAGATAATATTGTGGCATTTTACTATTACAAAAAGTGGAATAGAGCTACTAATTAATCTCCTTTAAAATAAACAATACAGCAACTGTTACAGTAAAGAGGTTTTAGGTCAAACAAAATAGTTTGACAGATTGCAACAACTGGCAGGAAGCAGCACAAGCTTCAATGTGAATTGGAGGAGAGTTGATAGCTGACAAAAATGAATGGCAGGTGGGTTTTCCTTATGATTGGTTCTGGTAAGAAAGAGAATTTCTAATATCCTTCATCAGCTTGTTGAATATGTGGAGCACTGGAAGGAAACTCAATGTTAGCACCTCTCATCAGATTACCATAACACAGAGCTACATGCCAAATCGAACATGTCTGAAACATTTTAATTGGCACCTTTGGTGCAAATCATTTTGCTAGAGCTAGTTTTATGCACTCAGTAGAATTTTCATTTTCAATATGATGTGCATAGTGATTGGTAATAAGTACTTCTGAACACATTATAAACAAATGAACAAACAAAGAAAACTAATTATTCTCTGCATTCTTCACTGGAAAATAGAGATGTCTCCTGATGTTTCCTAGAGCAGTGGTTTTCAAACTTGGCCTCCCAGATGTTAGGTGCCTCCTAGAATATTTAAGCATTGACTGTCCTGGCTGTAAATACTGAGACTTGTAGTCCCAAACCACCTTGATCATCACCCTCCAACATTTCTCAGATGAAAGGTAGGACACATGTGGCTATGAAACATCAATGTGTTATCAAGATAGATTATTAATGAGGAAGACCATAGAGCTAGGAGAAGTTGGAGCACTTTGAGTAAGTCTAAGATTTCACCCTTTCCTCTTGTTTCTCCTCTACTAATTGAATGCACACTTCTTTTACACTGTGAATGCAGTTTGCACCAATGGAAGTACACTGAAGACACAGAGGGATAGTGGGTGGAGGAGAGAGACGCTGGGGCATTTTTAAAACATGAAAATGTGGGACAGCAAAAGATTAATCAAGGACTACCCCTGTCAAACTAGGACAGTTGGAAGGTATGTAAGATAACCAGGTGTCAGAGGTAGCCAGAAGGGCCTCTGCACATTGTGTGCCAACTGCACCCATTCCTTGAGAAGTCAGATGTGGCCATGATGGACCATACCTTAGTTACATTCCATTTGGATTTTGTTTCGGGAGGGGCTGGAATTTTGGTTCGGGGGGGGCTGAGTCTGAGCGGGAGAGGGTCTACCCTAGCAAACCTTTTGTATTGTTATCCCAATACCCCCATGCATATGGGATATACTGAGCATGGTGATCAGATCATGATATGAATAAATGTAACAGTTTAAATAATAAATGTAAGGCCTTCTCGCAGACCACCCTGAGAATTTCGGGGGGGGGGGGCTGAAGCTCCTCAAGCCCCCCCCCCCCCCCCTGGCTACATGCCTGTATGTGAGGCTGCCTCTGAAGAGTGTTCAGAAACTTCAAATGGTCCAAAGAGCTTCAGCCAGGTTGCTAACTGAGGCTGGTTACAGGGAGCTGACAACTCCCCTATTGCAGCAGCTCCACTGGCTGCCAGTCTGTTTCTGGGCACATTTCGAAGTGCTGGTTTATGACCTATAAAGCCCTAGACAGTTCAGGTCCAGGCTATTTGGCTGACCACATCCCCTTGTACGAACTCTAAGATCTTCAGGAGAGGCCCTTCTCTCAGTCCCACCTCCATTTCAAGCTCGGTTGGTGGGCCTTCTCAGTGGCTGCTCCATGACTTTGGAATTCCCTTCTTCCCAGGGATGCCACAATGACCCTCTCTCTACTGTCCTTCCAGCGGCAAGCTAAAACCTTTCTATTGAGATAGGCTTTTCAAGATGGAGGTGTTTGAGATCTAGTCAGGGGGTAATGTGGCTTTTAATTTTTTAACTTTGAATTTGTTTTAATGATTTTTAGCTGGGAATTTTTTAATACTGTTTTATATTTAATCCTGTTTTAATTATCTCATATTTGCATATTTTAAATGGTTATGCTGATGCTTTTATGTTAAACCGCTTTGAGTCCCTTTCAGGGGAGATAAAACAGGGTATAAATAATAATAATAATAATAATAATAATAATAATAATAATAATAATAATAATAATAAAAAATCCCGGTGGTGATCGGCACACTGGGTGCCGTGCCAAAAGATCTCAGCCGGCATTTGGAAACAATAGACATTGACAAAATTACGATCTGCCAACTGCAAAAGGCCACCCTGCTGGGATCTGCGCGCATCATCCGAAAATACATCACACAGTCCTAGACACTTGGGAAGTGTTCGACTTGTGATTTTGTGATATGAAATCCAGCATATCTATGTTGTTTGCTGTGTCATAATAAAATAAATAATAGCAGCAACAACAGCAACCAGATGTAGAGATCTCATTCCTAACGATTGGTGAAGTGTGATCTTTCAGATGTTGTTGAACTCCAGCCCCCTTCAGCCTTCCTCATTAAAAATTATACTGTCTAAAGCTGAAGGTGTGTACAGTTCAACTTTATCCACTTCTGTCATGCATTATTTCTCCAAGCCAAGGCCAATCTAGGAGGAAGGCAATCAAAAAATAGACTTCAAAAGTCAAAATATGCATTTCCTCTTTCTGCTTCACACTATCAAACTTTTTATGTCTCCGAAGATGTTAGTATCATTTTGTGTCTATTAGTTTAGTTCAGTTTATAGTACCATGACATTCAATGATGCGTGTCTTTTCATTGCTAGATTTCTTTTAATTATTTTAGACACAATTTTTAAAATTGTAGCTTTCCTTTGGTGAAAAGTCAGTAAAGAAAACCTCTCAAGTTGCATCTTCACTGTATAATTAATGCAGTTTGACACTACTTGGCTCAATCCTATGGAATCCTGAATGTTGTAGTTTGGCAAGGCACCACAATTCTTAGGCAGAGAAAGCTAAAAGACATTGTAAAACTACAACTCCTATGACTCTATAACAGAGGAGTCAAACTTGGGCCTTCAACTCCCAGAAGCCCTGACCAGCTTGTCCAAGGGCTAGGAATCCTGGAACCTGAAGTCCGAAACACCTGGACGGTCACACCTGGAGGGTCACAAGTTTGACACCCCTGTTCTATAGCATTGAGCCATGGCAGTTAAAATAGCCTCACTTCATTCATTATACAGTGTAGATGTACCTTCTGTTAATCAGTCAAGGAAAAATAAATATTGAATAAAAGAGATTACAGAGTAAAGAACTATACTGAAGAAGCAACCATCCTGAACAGTCCTGCCTCTAGGTAAGCTTGCATATCATCCTGCATTATTTTTGCTGTTCTAGAGACAATAGTGGTGACACCACAGCACTGCTTGTCAATGTATGAGTTGTAAAAACTGCCATTAAATCTCAGGTGACAGTGCCTGGGGAGAAGCCCATTGTGGTATCTGCAGGAGGTATGAAAATAAAAAGAGCTTGGATGATTTAAAAAAAAATCCCATTTACCTTTACTGCCAGATCATAACAGATGGTAAGATCTAAGGAAGGCAAGCATTAAGGATTTAAAAGCGAGCTGTTTATTCTTCAGGGTTTCAAAGATCCCGTGCAGCAGAAAACCTTTCCACTGAAGTCTACTGAAACTGTACGATAATGTTTGACAAAAATAAAACAAATCTATAGCACAAATAACATGCAGAACACTGATAACAGAAAAGTGTGTGCTGGTTTAATTTAAAGTCAGCGAGATGGCTGCAAAGGCTATGTAGAATGGTATTAAAATACAACAGGTGAATTATGTGAAGGAAAATCAAGCTGAAATAGGGAATAACACCTGGCAGGTATGCCAATAAGCCATATGGAAAAACTAGATCATTCCATATTTGATGGCTATTTGCCCCAAGAGTGTTATCTGGAATCTTGCACTATCGAATTGTCCTAAATCATTTTTTCAGGCAGCAGGCTTGGTTGGTCAAAACACCTAACAGTTTGGAACTGAAGTATGCCCAGCTAAAAATATAGCTGCAGCTTCTGCACACTTAGAAGATCTCTTCATATGCAGAAGAATATATTGGTAAATTAAAAGTAAGTATCTTTACCTCCACTCCCAGCTACCAGAACCTATGAGATTCCAAAATGTTGAGATATTGATAACAAAATTCTAGTGTTATTTGTCTCATTGTCTGAAGAAGAACATTTGGAGAAGTTCAAAATTCTAGTGCCTATTTTTATTGAAACATTTTATTTGATATAGGAAGAAATTTACTCCTCAAGCACAGATGTGATAAAATCCTCTGTTTCTCAGCTTCTTTCTGTATAGACCACTGGGTAGATAAACAGATATATTGTTTGTGCCTTGTATCCGTGGAGGTGGTGGTAGGGGACAAAGGAAAACAAGAGAGACAGGATATGCTTGAGTTCTTAAGAGCATATACTGTTCTGGAAGCAACATTTATACAAGTTACACTTTTGAACATGTTTAGTGAGAGATTTGTGCAGATAAGCTGAGAAAGGGAAGAAATAGTAGTTTTTCAGGAGTTCCAGAAAATGGAAAAAAGAGAACAGATGGAGAACAGATCTGGGGTGGAAGTGGTGGTGATAGCAGGCTATAATTATTAAACCACTTGAGCTAAAAGACTTAGGGCCCTTCCACACAGTCATATGACCCAGAATATCAAGGCAGAAAATCCTACAATTGGAATATATGGCAGTGTGGACTCAGATAACCCAGTTCAAAACAAATATTCTGGAATTTTCTGTCTTGATAGTCTGGAGTTTATGGCTGTGTGGAAGGGCCCTGAAAAAAATTAAACCACTCATGATTTTAGCAGAATATTCTGATTTTAGTAGTATATTCTTTCCAACTTACTTGATTTGGCAAGGAAAATCCAAATTATACACCAATTGCCTCATGCTTTAAAATGTTCCACTTTTTATTTGCTCTTCTCACTTTACACCTTTCTCCAAGTGCAGCAGACTGAATTCAAAAAGGTTTTTGCATTAAATTAACTCAGTAGTAAGGCAAAGAGAGGAGAAGGAGGAATCTTGTTCTTTTCAGTAAGTTTTGGCAGAAGCAAACTACTGCAATCCCTCCTAGCTTGTGTGTTCTACATCATTAATAACATTTGCTGTCTTGGTCACACTTTGATATTTCTTGGGCAGGCATCATCTATAAATATTGGAGGGTATGTCCCAATGTGTTTGGATACTCATCCTCTTGTTTATTATTTCCTGGAAATATGTGCTGAAAGGAAATAAAGGCGATGAAAGCAACAATGCAATGATGTCAATGCTGTAGTAGTATTTAATCACTACCTTGCCATTTCCCTCACATGGAATCTTGAGGCAGCTTAGGACAAGGTTGAATTTTATTTATATTAGTGGTGTGCATTTGTATGGAATTGCTGTTCATTTTGTTTAGTTTAATTTGTTTTGTCTCATTTTCATATTTGTCCCCATTTCTGAAAAAGGGGGCGCCTATACAAATAGAATTTTGTCTCACGAAAAAAACGAAAATTTTTGGACCATTAGCAGCAATGGGAGGGCTTCCGAGGCTTACCTCTCGCTCAGTTTTAGGGCTATAGGGGTGAAATTCACCACACGGAGAAGGCATATCAACCCCTTTCAGCCCACCAACTTTTAAAACATTTGGATCTTCCCCCAGTTTTTAGCGATTTTTTCCTTTTTATAAATAAAATACCCTTTAAAAGCGTTTCCATCCCTTCTTCTCCTAGCGGGTTGGCTATGACAACTAAAATATGGGCCATGGCTTGGAGGAAGAGCTTCCTCCTCCTCCATCTTTGCCAGGGCCTCTGGACTTCATGGGAGCCTAATACCACCACCGGAAGACCTGGAGGCTTCTCATCCACTCTGCCTGCCTTGCCTTGATTAATATTAATATTAATAATAATATTATTTTAACACCCATTGGCACACATCAGCTGTAATGGGAAAGCAGCCCTCTGTCAGACCCTGCTTAGTCCCCCAGAGCAACTATTGTTATTAATATTAATATTATTATGAACACCCATTGACACACATAGCTGATGGGAAAGCAGCCCTCTGTCAGACCCTGCCTAGGGTCCCAGAGTAACTATTGTTATTAATATTAATATTATTACTAGCTCCCTTTGGCACACATCAGCTGTAATGGGAAAGCAGCCCTCTGTCATTACCTGCTTAGAGTCCCAGAGTAACTGTTGTAAGCCGCCCTGAGTCCCCCCGGGTGAGAAGGGCAGAGTAGAAATGCTGGAAATAAATAAATAAATTAAGTTATTGTTATGCGGCCAGAAAATGAAAGCAAGCGTGGTATCTGTGCAGCTTTCTCTTTTGTTTCACCGTTTGTTTCATTCGAAAATTGAGTCTTTCATTTTGTGCATCCGGATGGACGATACAAAATGAATACACGAATAAAAGGATGAAACAAATACCGTGCACAACTCTAATTTATATACATTTATTATTTACTTGTGGTCTAACATTCCTTTCTTCTGGCATAGGCAGCTATTTTGTCTTAGCCATAACTACTGTATACACCACTAACCATGTGTCCTCCTGCATATCATTTTCTTTTTTCCTTACTTACTTTCTTATACTTAAATCCCATCCTTCAGCCAAAAAGGCCCCTGAGCAGCTTACAAATCATTACTTTGACAGGTTGTGTCCTGATATCAGGCTTCTTTGTTGGTGGTGAATATGCATGATTTATTACTTTATTTATCTACTTTATTTTATCCTACCTTACTGTCAGGGCTTAAGGCACCTAACAGCAAACACAACACAATGAAAATGAAAAACAGAGCTGATGCATGTTGATAAGAATTTAAAAATGAAAAAATACCATCTTTTGTGGAATAATGCATACAATTTAAAATACAATGGAAACTATATTTAAAAACTACACAACTCTCCAAAATCCCACTCACACCATCCCCAGATGATGATGAGAAAAAGCAAAATAAAGCTAAAACTCAGGTAATACAATAGTTTTCCACAATAATAAGTTAATGTTAAAACAGCTCTAATTCAATGCACTATGCCTAAATATATTAAAATGACTATAAAGAAACCCTATACTACTCATGTCATTAGTAGACCTGGTTGTAGAAGTAGTCATGTAAATAGTAATATAATAATGTGGCTGTTGTCCTAATAATAATAATAATAATAATAATAATAATAATAATAATAATAATAAAACTTTATTTATATCCCGCCACTATCTCCCCAATGGGGACTCGGGGCGGCTTACATGGGGCCATGCCCAGAACAGTACAATATAGGAAAATATAAAACAACATATCACAATACAATTAAACAATACAATAAATAATCATATACACTGCAACACAAAATCTATATATATATATATATATATATATATATATATATATATATAACAGGGCGGGCCGCATGAGACACTTAATTAAAACTTGGGGTGAGAAAAGGATAAGAATACAATCATGGAGACCAGGGACATAAGATAAAAACAATCTAGAGGGTAGATGATGGGGGAGTAACAAAAGAAGTGTGTAGTAGTTACTCTCCGAAAGCACATCGGAAAAGCCAGGTTTTTAAATCTTTCCTGAAGGCTAAAAGAGTGGGGGCTTGCCTAATTTCGATGGGCAGTGAGTTCCATAAACGGGGGGCCACAGCAGAAAAGGTCCTCTCCCTTGTTCCCACCAGGCGGGTCTGGGATACAGGCAGTGGCAACAGGAGGGCCTCCCCTGATGATCGAAGAGATCGGGCAGGTTTATGGTAGGAGATACGGTCACGAAGGTAGGTGGGTCCCAAACCGTTTAGGGCTTTATAAATGATGGTCTGCACCTTGAATTGGGATCGGAAAGTGAACGGCAGCCAGTGGAGCTCCTTAAACAGGGGAGTAGATCTCTCCCTGTAACTCGCCCCCGTTATTAATCTGGCAGATGAGCGTTGGACCAGTTGTAATTTCCGAGCCATCTTCAAGGGAAGCCCCACGTAGAGCGCATTACAGTAGTCCAGTCTAGAGGTAACTAGGGCATGGACCACCGTGGTCAAATCAGACTTCACGAGGTATGGTCGCAGTTGGCGCACAAGTTTGAGTTGTACGAAAGCCCTCCCGGCCACCGCCGACACCTGAGCCTCAAGCGTCAACGCTGAATCCAGGAGGACCCCCAAACTGCGGACCTGTGATTTCAGGGGGAGTGCAACCCCGTCCAGCACAGGTTGCCACCCAATACCCCGATCAGACGAGCGACTGACCAGGAGAGCCTCTGTCTTGTCAGGATTAATCCTCAGCTTGTTCTTCCTCATCCAGTCCGCCACAGCGGCCAGGCACTGGTTCAGCATCCGAGGGGCTTCCTTGGATTCAGATGGAAACGAGTAGTGGATTTGCGTGTCATCTGCGTAGAGATGGCAACGCCCTCCAAAACTCCGGATGACCTCTCCCAGCGGTTTCATGTAGATGTTAAATAGCATGGGGGATAGGATAGACCCTTGTGGGACCCCACAGGTCAATGGCCAGGGGTCCGAGCAGGTATCCCCCAGCTTCACCATCTGGGAACGGCCCTCCAGGAAGAACTGAAGCCACTGCAAAACAGTGCCACCGAGCCCCATCCCAGAGAGCCTCCCCAGAATGGTCGATGGTATCGAAAGCCGCTGAGATGTCCAGGAGAACCAGCAGGGTCACACTCCCCCTGTCCAGCTCCCTGTGGAGGTCATCCACCAAGGCGACCAAAGCCGTCTCAGTACTGTGCCCAGGCCTGAAACCAGACTGTGAGCGGTCCAGAAAATCAGTGTCATCGAGGAACTCCTGGAGCTGCGTGGCAACCACCCGCTCTAGAACCTTGCCCAAAAATGGGAGGTTGGAAATTGGTCTGTAGCTGCTACATACAGATGGGTCTAAGGAGGTCTTTTTTAATAGCGGTTTTACCACCGCCTGCTTAAAGCAGGATGGAACTGACCCCTGGACCAGGGAGGCATTAATAATAGCCATAAGCCAACCCAACAACCCATCTTTGGCTAGTTTAACCAGCCAAGATGGGCAAGGATCCAGAGCGCAAGTGGTCGCCCTCACAGACCCAAGAATCCCCTCCACGTCATCAGGAAGAACAAGCCGGAAAGAATCCCATAAGATCGAACAGACAGGTACCTCGGTTACCTCCGCTGGAACTACAGTTAAGCTGGAGTCCAACTCATGACGTATCTGAGCAACTTTGCCTGCAAAATGGTGCGCGAAATCGCTGCACCGAGTTGCCAAGTCATCAGGAAGCCCCTGGGTCTCAGGAGGCCGCAGGAGCCAATGTATTTCCCAATGTATTTCCCTTGATTGTTGTGTTGATGAGAAGTGACAGAGGGACCCAGCAGGGCATTCTGTGGACTTGTTTTAGTATATAGTTCTACACTGGACTATGGTGAGAAATGTAGACTTATCTGTCACTATGTCACACAATAAATGTGTCATCTTGCAACACATCATATCTTTGTTGGTGGAGATCCTGTATGGCTAAGGAGCTAACTTGTGAGTAGTAAGTACTTGAAAACCAGATCCATATGGGTTTGGGCTACCTGCCATCGATTCATTGCCCTTGGAACAATGTGTGAAGACGCCACTGTTGGAAAATGTTTCCCACACACTGTTGAAGGCAAGTGTGATTCAAAGTTTAGTAAGGATCCTAAGGGAGAGAATGAAGAATTCTGGGGAAAAACATGTCTTGCCATTATTCATCAATGTATTTGACAGCTTTTGTGTTTGTTTCTCACAGCACGGATTAAACGTAGTAATTGAAAATGTCCATGGCTTCACTCTGCTAATGCAGTTGCATTGTACCTTCAAATTTGGCTAAAACATGATTAAATTATCAGCCACAGCAGTATTTCAATGCTATTTGGAGTGCAATACTTTAATCCATAATGCAATGCAAATCCTTGTCATATTTTGTTGTTGTTGAAAGAAGGGGAGAAAGGAGGGGGGACTATATCTCCTAAGGCAATTGCTGCTTCTACACATGCCAAAGCCTCACCCATTCATCTACCCAAACCTGGCACCAGTTGAAATATTAGGTTTAGAAATCTGTAACAAAAAATGTGTCAGATGCAATATAGATTAGCATAGAAAGAGAAAGATTTCCTTCCAACACAGCATAGGTAGCAGCACTCACAAAACTGCATGTAAGACAACATTTGAGAATTATTAGTTCAGCAATTCCGTGTTTGTCCAATGAGGAAAATGGAAGTATGAGGAAAATAGCAATTTTATGCTAAACTGTATATGTGTTATCAAGAAATTCCAGCAGAGTTTGAAAAACACATCCATTAACATTGCAAAAAATAGAAAGAACAGCTATTAGAGATTTTCCATCTACCAGATTCCAAATAATACCAACATGGCTGCTGAAAGCCCACTTCACAATAAGCAGGATCCAGGCGGGAGCTTCCACTGCTGGGGGATAAGTAGAATCCAGCAGAGGATGATTGCTTCTCTTCAGCACATCCCCTCCTATGCCCTCCATATTTGGCCTGGAGTGAATCTGTACTGTACAATTATAGCAGTTTGATCCCATACCTTCCCATTGATTCTTAGGATTTGTAGTACCTAGTATTTTCTGCAAAAGAACTCAGGACCACACCTCTGAGAATATCAAATGCCTCTCCAAAATACAAATTGAAGTGGGTTGCTCTGAGTTTTCCAGACTGTATGGCCATGTTCCAGACGCATTCTTTCCTGACATAAAAATAGATAGGATTGAACTATGGCAGTGAAAGTGGAACCAAACTGCTATGATTGTCCAAAGTGTGTGGACCCTGGAAAGCTGCGTGTGTGTATAATTTTTTCAGTAGTGTAAAGGGCTGTAGGAAGAGAGAAAGATTTTTCTGGGACTGCCAACACAACAATACATTAAGGAAATGGATATTAATGGATGAAAACAGAAAACAACACAAGCCACTAAGTAATAGAAGCCTGAAATTGACAACAATAACTATTCTTTTTCTTACCCACCTATCCTTGTGGCTCGAGGCAGGTCACAGTACACTCAAAACACAAAAGATAGAAAATGTAGCTCTATTATATTTAAATATTAAAATGTGTTTCTATAAAATATATATTACACACAGGACAGAGATTAAAACAAGACATGAGTTTAAAATTCAGGATTAAAAATGGCTGGGTATTTAGATCATTAGATGGTTTTAAATTCTGACACATCATTTAGCTATCAGAGCTTTTCCAGCAGGCTGTTCTACAGTCTAGAGGCAGCCGATGGAAAGGTCCTCTGGGTGATGGTTGCCAGTTGGGCTCTGGCAGGCTGGAGTAGTCACCTTCCAGAGGACCTAAGTGTGTGGGGAGGATTGTACAGGAAACGGCAATCCTGTAGTTAAACGGGACCCAAAACATGTAGGCTTTAAAGGTCAAAACCAACACCTTGTAGTTTGCCCAGAAAATAATTGGCAGCAAGTGGAGTGACTTTAGGATAGGTATAATATGCTTACACCTGAATGTTCCCATAACCAATATGGCTACTATATTTTGAACCAGCCGGAGTTTCTGAAGTTGATGCAAAGGCAGCCGAATGTAAAGCACATAGCAGAAGTCCAACCTTGAGGTTACTAGTGCTTGCACTAACATCTTTTGGTCCTCCAAAGTTAGGAAGGGGCACAGTTGGTGCAACAGCCAAATCACATAAATAAGCACTCCTGACTGTCGCATCTACCTGGACTGACATTTGGAGAAATGGATCCATGAGCACCCCCAAGCTGTGAATACAGTTTTTTAGAGGGAGTGTAACCCCATCCAGAACTGGTTGACTCATTTCCATCCTCAGATTAGGACCCTTGATGGAAAGAACCTCTGTTTTCTCTGGATTCAGTTTCAATTTGTTTTTCATTACCCAGTCTATTAACTCCTCCAGGCATTCATTCAGAGGAGGCAAAATATCTTTAGCTGAGGCTTTTTTTGAAGGTATGGAGAAATATATTTGGGTTTCATCAGCATACTGATAAAACCCTGCCCCATGTCTCCGGATGATCTCTCCCAGCAAATTCATGTAAATGTTAAAGAACATTAGGGATAGAATGGCACCACATAACCACTTTTTTAAAGGAGCAGTTATCCCCAAGCATCACCTCTGCAACACAGTGACTCCAATTCCCAGCCCCTCCAGGCAGGCATGTAGCCCGGGGGGGGGGGGGGGCTGCTTGAGGGGTTTCAGCCCCCCCCCCAAATTCTTAGGGTGGTCCGAAAGAAGGCCTTACATTTATTATTTAAACTGTTATGTTTATTCATATCATGATCTGATCACCATGCTCAATATATCCCATGGGGGTATTGGGATAACGATACAAATGGTTTGCTAGGGTAGACCCTCTCCTGCTCAGGCTCACCCCCCCCCCCCCCAACCAAAATCCCAGCCCCTCCCAAAACAAAATCCTGGCTATGGGCATGCCTCCAGGTGTTTCAGAAGGATACCATGGTCGATGGTATCAGAAGTGTCTGAGAGGTCTAGAAGCACCAACAGGGACACACTCCCCCTGTCGGTGTTGAGATTAAGACTATCCACTAAGGTAACCATAGCACTCTCAATTCTGTATCCTGCTCCGATGGCAGTTTGAAATGGGTCAAGGAAGTGTGTGTCATTCAAGACTGCCTGGAGTTGGACAAAAACTGCCTTCTCAATCACCACATCCAAAAAAGCAAGGTCAGACACTGGTCTGTAATTATTAAGGTCCAGGGGGTCCTTTTCAGAGGCCCTTTTCAGCAGTGGTCTAACTACTGCTTCTTTTAAACAAGATGGAAAGTTTCCCTCCCTGAGGGATACATTAATAATTGTTGTAAATCAAATTGCATCTCCTCCTTAGACAACTACCCAAGAGGGACAGGGATCAAGAAAGCAGGTTATCCTCCCTACTAACCCCAGCAGCTTGTTCACATCAACAATACTCACCAACTGAAACTGATCCAGTGTAATCCCACTCACAGTGTTCCTGGACTGGACTGGTCAGGGATTATGTTAGGCAGCGAGGTGGATGGTACATTAACAGAATCTCTAATCTACCTATTCTAATCAAATTCAGATAAACACACTCAATGCGATTCAGCTCCCTGACAGGTAATCTGGTCAGGTTAATATGATCTTTGTAGACCACAGCTACCCCCCCCCCCCCCCGTCAATCCAATTTCCCTCACCTGCTCAATGACACAGTACCAGTCTGGGAGGGCCTGAGTCCAGACTGGCCTGCTATAATCCCGCAGCCATGTTTCAATGAAACATGCCAGTGAGGCATGACTATGGTGTAAGAATATCTGGCATTCATCACTATGAATGAGTTTTTTCATATACTTGGTGGAGTTCCAGTATATGTTTTATTGCAGGGATAAGAATTATGTAACCTTCTGACTAAAGTGTACCTCCCAGGATTTTTCAGCATTAGCATTTCTTGCTAGAACCACTTGGAGTTATAGTCCAACAGCATTTGGAGGACTGCATGATTCCCAGTTCGGACCTTTGTGTACTATAATAGTGTAACTGGATGGTTAGGATGCCTTTTTTTCCCTCATCTGCAACTGAGACCAGAAGAAACTACCACCTGTCCGCTGGAGTCCATTTCAATGCAACCTTCTCCACTTCTGCATTTTGAACCCTGAGAAGAATTTCTACCCACTGACTGCCTTACTGTGGGTAAGGTCAAAGGATACAGACTTTACATAAATGCTTAGGGAAGTGGAAGTTCTGAACTTGTGGTTTTGTTTCTTTTGATTGGTACATGGTTTGTTATTTTTTTTTAATTGTTTGCACAATGAAGGAGAGGCTGCTACCCAGACATCCTGAGTTTGTGGGGGGTTTTCCTGACCAGATAATTGAATTAAAATGTAATAGAAAGGAAGAATAGAAATACACTTGGCCCTGATGAACCTGGCTGACTCAAAAGTTACCTATCTACTTACTACACCCAATTAGCAGATTAATACAGTGTTTTTGTTACCAACTTGCTGAGACATCAGGATTCCGTTGGAAGCTTTCTGAACAGCCTACCATGATCCAGCAGTCCAGATGTATACATAAAAAGTGGAGTTTCCCACTGACTGCACTAGCAAGAAAAATGCATTTGCTCTTTGATCCATTATAGTGTTCAAGGAAGCGTAATGGATAATATGACCAGAATTCAGAAGCATAGCTTACACAAATTCATGCGCCCTTTTGCCTTTGTCCATTATATGATTTCCAAAGCACTGATACAGCTGCTTGGCAATGCATTTCTCAACATCTGAGTTCCATCTGCTACAACAGTGATCTATATTAACTAGGGAAAGAACCTTAGTTCATCCATGAATTTAGTATATACTAACTTTGGCTCAGGTTTCTGTCTCAAAACCAAAATTTCCTACCTGTAAAATGAATTAGCATGAGCAACTCCCAAGAAGAAATATATTATTTTAAATAAAACATGCTTGAAAGATATTATAAAACTAATATTGTTCCATGTTTATTAAATTAGTATTCTGACTTTGGCATCATTTTTACAATTTTGGGTCTGATGGAAACTTAAACTGGAAATCATTCTTCCTGAAAACAAGCTTCCATAGCGTGGAATTTCCTATATAAAGACACGTTTGTGAAGTTAGAAGCCTTGAATCCCTTTCTGGGGGGAAATGGGGTATAAATCAAATAAAAATGATGAAAGATGTATATGTCTCAAATATTAGGTGTAATGATCAAACTAATTTCCCCAAATAATTAATTTTTACAGAAAATGAATCAGTTGCAGTTGCCATATGTTATGGTTTATATGTTTTCCACCTTTGTTTTTCCACAGAAGTACATTTCACATAAAGAAATGTAACATTACAAAGACCCTCAGCTTCTTTGTCCGCTGACAACCTTTTCTTTCCCTTTTCTGATAACAAGGTTTTATTCTGCCATTCCTTGTTCTGGAAACCATTCACAATAAATCTACTCATTGACCACAACTAATTCACATTAGATTTAGGCTGCATTTATTTATTTCTTTGTAAAATTGACCTTTGGTTTGAATGGGCACTTTTTCCTCTTTCTATTTGAGACACACACCAGGGAATGCAATCAGGAGATTCCTATTGATTGTTCTAAAGCAATTTCGTGCTGGTCATGGCTGTACTGGATTTGCAATCATTCTGAAGAGAGGTGTTATTGACTGCACCTAGTAATTACCACACTCACCTTGCAGCCTGCAATGTGCTCCTTGTCCGGGTTACTATAGTGAGAGCCCTTCTTTCTTCTAATCACAGCCAAGGTTAGCACGGTATATTGGCAGCCAGCATTCTCCAACCTTTTCCAAATCTACGGTGTGCCTTTAACCTCAGTTTATAACAATACCTGCTTTTTTGTTTTTCTTTTTAAAGAAGCATACAACCAGGAGCAACGAACAGACTTTATAGAAGAGACAACACACCTCAAAATGCCCAGAATAAATGCCCAAAGTATTTTGTCCTACATATATTCTCAAAGCCTTCAACACCTAAATTGTGCATTGCTTAAAATCATTATAACATTTGCCCATTGCTAGTAGCCTATGTACTGTCTTAGAATCAAACTACAGAGCTTTCTGAACCAGGAACCTTTATTAGAAATAATGAAAACATGTAATAGTATCTTCTGAAGAAATGCTTGAGACTATACACAGGTCAAAGTCTTTTGGACTTTTATATCAATACAAAACCACATGTTGAGCATTTTAAGATGTGTGCCCTGTTCCTTTTTTCTTCTAAAAACTATACAT
Source organism: Anolis carolinensis (assembly GCF_035594765.1). Lineage (NCBI taxonomy): Eukaryota > Metazoa > Chordata > Lepidosauria > Squamata > Anolidae > Anolis > Anolis carolinensis. Next base: position 261,097,020 of record NC_085842.1, on the reverse strand, counting down.
ATCCACCCAGGCCTGTAGCCAGGATTTTGATTCAGGAGGGTCTGGGACTTTTGGTTGGGGGGGCTGAGTCTGGGTGAGGGGGGATCTACCTTAGCAAACCTTTTGAATCATTATCCCAATACCCCCATGCATATGGGATATTTTGAGCATGGTGATCAGATTATGATATGAATAAACATAACAGTTTAAATAATAAATGTAAAGCTTTTTTGCGGACCACCCTGAGAATTTCGGGAGGGGGGGGCTGAAGCCCCTCAAGCCCCCCCCCCCCGGCTACATGCCTGTATCCATCTTTGTTTGTCTCTGCCCTCTCCTTCTGCTTAAAGAAAGCAGCTACTGTGTTGCTAATGTGACCAACATTAAGGTTGATCACAACCATGGCACATATGCCAACTTTGATCTTTAAATATAGTGTTCCTCCAAGGTCCAAACCACTTAAGATGTCTTATCCCCCTCCCTACCTTGCATGCTAGTATAGGGTACAGTAATACTTTTGTGAAGGCAATATATATTTGAGAATACATCAGCCAGTAAAGACAGATGGAATAGATAAATGGCGAGATGGTGTGTGCGAAAAAGACCTTGGAGTCCTCGTGGACAACAAGTTAAACATGAGCCAACAATGTGATGCGGCTGCTAAAAAAGCCAATGGGATTCTGGCCTGCATGAATAGGGGAATAGCGTCTAGATCCAGGGAAGTTATGCTCCCCCTCTATTCTGCCTTGGTCAGACCACACCTGGAATACTGCGTCCAATTTTGGGCACCACAGTTGAAGGGAGATGTTGACAAGCTGGAAAGCGTCCAGAGGAGGGCGACTAAAATGATTAAGGGTCTGGAGAACAAGCCCTATGAGGAGCGGCTTAAAGAGCTGGGCATGTTTAGCCTGCAGAAGAGAAGGCTGAGAGGAGACATGATAGCCATGTACAAATACGTGAAGGGAAGTCATAGGGAAGAGGGAGCAAGCTTGTTTTCTGCTGCCCTGCAGACTAGGACACGGAACAATGGCTTCAAACTACAGGAAAGGAGATTCCACTTGAACATCAGGAAGAACTTCCTCACTGTGAGAGCTGTTCGACAGTGGAACTCTCTCCCCGGGGCCGTGGTGGACGCTCCTTCCTTGGAGGCTTTTAAGCAGAGGCTGGATGGCCATCTGTCGGGGGTGCTTTGAATGCGATTTCCTGCTTCTTAGCAGGGGGTTGGACTAGATGGCCCATGTGGTCTCTTCCAACTCTACTATTCTATGATTCTATGATTCTATGATTCTATGAGATGGCACTAAAAAGGTATTTTTTTTCAACTTCTTCACTAACATGAAAATTTGGATTAAATTCCCTCTGCTAACGTTTGCATTCAAAAAGCACAAAGCCCGAATGAATGAATGAATGAATGAATGAATGAATGAATGAATGAATGAAGAGGGCTTATTGTAGAACTTTCAGTTGTTTTTGACTTCTTAATTGTTGCACTGATAACACCAGGAATTCTGCTAGAATTGTTCTTATTGTTGGTTATGTTAATATTACTTTGCACGTATCTATGATTGGTAAAAATACACCCATCTTGGTATAGATACTCTTTTTGCTTTGGAGTTGCGGAACAAATATGCTGTTCCCTATAGTATTTTAAAATGTAGATCTTGCATGGTCCAGCAGCTTTATGAAAAGACTTGGAAGAGAAGGCTGTGATTGTATCTGTTTTGAAACTGAAAAATAGGAGGAAACAGACAATAGTAATTAGGTTGAGAATAGTGGATCAATATACACAAGTTCACTAGGAATAGGAGATAGATTTGAGACTGCTGCTGGTGTTGAAGAGGCCAGAAGCAAGAGCGTCACCATTCAGCTCTCTGTTGCTTGCTTCTGTACTTCTCATGAGTAGACTGCAGTCCCAGGCCTACCCCAGCAGGGTGTGACTCAGCAATCTCTGAGGAGCTTGAGTCCACTAGACCTGGGAGGACTTCTTCTATTTTAATGTGTTATATGTTGTGTTTGTAGAAAATCAGCTCAGTAGGTGGATATTGGTCACTTTGGGACTGTTACTCCAGCTGGTGGTGAGAGAATCAGCTGGAAGACTGGGCAGTAGTGAGAGGGCTAACCAGAACCATCTAGTTAGTTACAAGGTGGAGCAGGGTGCTGCTGGACTAGGAGCTGTTATGTGGCATCCCACAAGGTGCCTTTTTAAATCTCCAATGATTTTTTATATTTACAGGAAACCGCTGAGAGAGATCATCTGGAGGCATGGGGTGGGGTATTATCAGTATGCTGATGATATCCAAATATATTTCTCCATGCCTTCAAGAACAGCCTCAGCTAAGGATATCGTATGTCTTCTGAATGAATGTCTGGAGGACTTAATGGGCTGGATAAGGAAAAACAAATTGAAACTGAAAACCATCTAAAGACCTATCTTTTCCAACAGGCCTACCCAGCCAGTTTTAAGCATGAATTTTAAATTCATGTCCTGTTATTAAGCTCTCTTCTGTGTATTTTAGGGTGTATCTTATAGAAATATGTTTTAATGTGTGTATTTGTGGAATTTTTACAATGTTTATGTGTTTTAATTATTCTGTTACTTGCATCAGGTCATGAGAAGAGGCAGATAAGAAATAAAATAATAATAAAAATAATAAAAGTAATACTAATAATAGATCTATTCTATTGTTTCTCAAACTATGCTCCTCCAAGTGTTTTGAACTTCAGCTCCTACAATTCCTAACAGCTTAACAGCCAGAAAACTGGCTGGGATTTCTGAGAGCTGAAGTCCAAAAGACCTGGAGGAGCACAGTTTGAGAAACAATGGAATCTATTCTAATGTACCTTAGCTTTCTTTTTATCCAAATAACATAATAATGTGAACTTTTTTTTCTGCTTTCAACATAGATACAACAAACTTTGAAATGTAATTTGAAGTCTAATCACCAACATGCCTTTCAAATAATCTGTACACTGTACCAGTAGGATAAAATAAATAACATTTTAAAGCAACAAAGGCCTTTAACAACACAAAAGTTTCTATATGCATTTATATATGAATATATGTCTATCTTTACCTATCATTATCATTTATCTGTCTAATAAAAAGGTCTCCAATTTCCACTTATTAAATTGCCCGTCTGGTGGTCAGGTACCAGCCTTGTTAATCTGATTTTCACCAACTTTACAGAATGATTAACCCTTTGACAGATTCTTGTCATCTGTGACCTAAATAGAGACTGTATAATTAAGGAAGAATAGTTAAGGCCCTGTCAGATCTGGCTGAGAGGTTCTTCCTCTATACACATCAGATTTAAGAAGAATGTTATAGAATGAAATGGTTTGGTCTTTTTTTGTTTTTGTTTTAATATACTGAGCTGAAAAAAGAGGCAATCGGACACATCAGTGCAGTTATAAAATGCAAAGCAATTCACATAAGAGAGCTAGTATAAGGTAGAGGTTTGAGTGCAAGATTAACACTTCCCAGAATATTTAGATGCCATATCAGCCATGGAAACCCCCAGATGACCTTGAGCAAGTCTTATCACACACACACACACACAAAATATATATAGTCAAAGAAGGTATGAAAATATCTCAAAATCTAAAATACTGAATGCTTTTGGTCCCAAGCATTTTGGATAAGGATCACTCAATCTGTAGAGTTGCTTTTTGAAAGAAACTGTGCAATGAAGAGCACTGAAGCCCTGGAATATGTGCTGCTGATGAAGACAAAATAGATCTGTTCAGGCCCTGTAGGTTCTTACATTTTCTTGACGAGCCAATTAAAAAAAGGAGATAAAAGCAAACTGAAATATGTCCAACTTTCATCTCCCTGCTAGTACATAGCGGAGCCATATATGCACAGCACAACACTCCTATTCAGTATAACACAACCTTATTTATTTGAATGACATGTAAGATAGCACAACACCTCTGACTAATCAGACATTTAGAAAAGCAAGAATATACCGGAGAAAGCAGTATACTGACAGGAAGCTACATAGGGGGTTCACAATGAGCTGGGATAACAAGGACTTTGGAATAAAATAATCAACATTTAGATAACAGCTTTATTACAGTGGCATATCACAGGTGCTTCTAGACAGAATGCCTCCCCTCCACCCCACCCCCCAAATTCCTCCCAGCAAACATCTAGCTGTAAATGCCGCTGTATGCTGTAGGCTGTAATGAGTACTCATAGGCCTATCATAGGTTGAACATGAAACTGTGCTCATGTCATTAAAATCTCAACTAGGCAGAAAGCTCAGAATGGAGCTGTTGACAAAAGGAGAGCAGGGAGCTTTGTGGCTTATCCTTAATTAGGTGTTGGCACTGGTTCTTGTCAAACGAAGGGGAAAGAGGGTCTGCTGAAACACTTGGGTGCAAATACACAGCACAAGTCACACAGTTGGAAGGAATACAAAGTGCATTCAAGCTGGCACTGAAATGGATTTAGGTAAGCACTCAAGGTAACAAAAATAAAAAGAGAGAAGGGCTGATAGCAATGGAAGCTTTGGATGAATTGCAGTGGCGCGTACCTTTATTACAGCTTATCAGTCTCTAGCCAGCAACAAACCAACTTTCTGAGAGCATTTCTCTTCTTGGTGTTCCAGATTAAAGGTCAAAGGAAGTCAGATTTATATGTTTTCTCCCGCTCGGTGCAGCTCACTTCTTGCTTCATTGGTATGCTAAGGATGAAATCTTCCACTCTGGATACAAAGGCCTTCCCCCTTGTCAAAGAGCTTCTCCCTCCCCCCCCCCCAACAATTATTTGCTACAAAGAGGGTACAAACAATGTGATATTAAAAGGTCACCACAGTACTTCTGGCATAAATACACATGTGGTCATGTGACAGACCTAATTCCTCTTTGGTTGTAAATACAACTACTCTTTACATTCATTTGCTATCTTCAAACTGCTAATATGTGGATTTTATTAAAAGGCTGCCCATGCGTACTCTGAAACATATACAAAGGCTGTGTGTTTTCATAGCGTGCATCATCTGTGCCCATTTCAGCTACCATATGGTAGGGAGTTTCTTTATCATGAAGAAAAATAAAAGAGTATATGTCTGTGTTTGTATAGATATAAGCATAGCCATATATAAAATGAACATGATAAGAAAAAAAAATATCCTACTCATTACAGCTTACATTACCCATCTACTTAGGCAGGAAACAGCATATGTTCTTCTTCTGTGGAAATGGATTACTTAGGGGTGGGAAAAACACAATTGCGACAAAATGTAGAGATGTGATATTAAACATGTGTTCCATAAAAACACCTTTCAGACTAGTAATGAAAACTGATGTTTATGATACCATTAATACAGGAAGTTTGAATATGTCACTGAACAAGATGCATATCTTGTAATTGCTTCCCCCTTCTGTTTTTAAAAAAATCCTTTTGTATAGCAGAAATTACCTATTGCCGGCTTGAAAATCAAATCTGTTTTATATAAAGGGCTCATAGCCTTCTTTTCATTTTGCCTCATAGCCTTCATTGATTCAAAGAAGAGGGATTATTGGAAATTTAGTTAATATATGGTGGAAATTGTTTATAGTGTTGTGATTGAGCTGTGTATGTCTTTTTGCCAAGGTTAGTCAAACTTCTATTTTATTTTGCTTTGGGACTAACCAAAGCTACCTCCATTTTTCTTTCCCTTCCTGGAAAGATTCAGTTACGTCTAGAAGGCGGTGTAAACATCAACTGATGAGCACTTTTAAACATATTTTTGTTCAGCATAAGCTGCCTCACCTTCTCCCCCTCCTCCCCCTCCTTTTCAACAGCCGAGTAGAGATTCTAGGCGGCTTGTCTGTGCTCCAGCTCATTCCGCCTGCAGCACTGAGTGGTTGGCAGCCAGCCAACCAATCTCCATTTCCCAACGAAGCCCTGATTCCATCTGCTCCAAGAGTGCAATATATTCCACTTCAGGTCAAAAGCAGGGAGCCAACAGTATTAACTTTACACTAATCTGTAAAGACATTTTCACTAGCCTAGATAGGCTAATGTTACACAGAGCTTTAAAAGCTGGGAGGATAAGGAAAAGCAATAATTGTTGGAGAAATATGTTGCACGTAGACTCTAGCAGTTGAGCATACATGACAAGCTGTGGAGAAATGAACTAAATAAGAAGAAAGCGTGGCACACATGGGCAATTAAAATATTAATATGGATTGGATAGGGAAGCAACATGAAGACTAAACATGCCACTAAAAGAAGCAAAGAATCCAGCATATTTTAGTGAGATATTTGAAATTAAAATGCTGATGAACATGTTAATAGTCATAACCACCCTTCAATAGCCATGTGGTCTTATTTTCCAAATATACCAGACTTTACAATCAATTGTTCTCAATTATGATATATGGTTTATCTGAATTTTTTTACAAAAAATTCTAAGGAATTATACAAGCAATACTGTAAAATTGGTGAATGCACACAATAGAAATTCAATATTTGCAATAAAAGCCAGACCTATTTTTCAACATTTTACATCCTCAACTTTTCTCGTCAAAATCTAGTTTAAAATTCATGGCTTTAAGCACATCAGATTCCATTAAGAATTTCATTTCTGGAAATATGAATGTAAAACATACAATTTAAGCAGTTTTAATTTCTCTCCCCCATTCCCCATCCCCAAAGGGAGAAGTAGGGGTGAAAAGATACAGAAAATTAGCTACACAAGGATCAGTGTTGTTACATACTCATTTTGTTGTGTGGGGCTTGACTCAGCTGTTACGGAAGTAAGAAGTCATATAAACAATTATGCAATAGAGTTGCTATTAGATTACCTGAATTTATAATGCTCTGAAAATGAAGATTCAATCATCTTAGAACATCAGTGACTAATACATGATATATCCTAAGAACAAGGGCTGTTTACATTGGGGGAAATTTATTTTCATCAGTTTGGCTTCCTTGTTGTCTTGTTTAGGTGTACGTTAAAGCTTAATGGTCTGACAGACCTTTGTTTTAATTATGTCCCCTAAAATGTAAATTTCTGTTAATCAATGTTTGGAGCATTGTACAAAATGGGAGTCTATATTCTACATTGGCTTAAACAGAGTACTTCAAGAGTGCCAAATATGTATGTTCGTGTTAGATATACATGGAGTTTCAATTGAAATCAAGGAAAAGATGGTTTACAAGATTTTGATCTGAGCGGAAAGCCCTGTGGCAAGTTTATATAGAGGACATTGACTTCTATCCATTCAGTCTTTCCGAATGCTTTATGCTCTAATCACGGTACTAAGCATCTGTCCCTGACAGGCCGTCGGTTCAGTCTAGCAGATAACAAATGTGGTTTGATGGCCACTGGGCCAGTCATTTTGCCTGTTCTCCAAGTTATAGTATTCCATTCCTCTGATTATGCAGGCAGCTAGAAAGGGCTCGCAAAGCTGTAATAGCCTCAGTTATGAAACATCTTCACCTGTTATCCAAAGCCGAGTTGAATCATCAGAAATTGGAACAGTGGCTGTTTTCATGCCAGATTAATTTGAGCTGATACTGCTGTTCACTTAACACAGATGAATAGGTGTGTAGGACAGTGCTTAAAACAGAGATGACGCCCCAATGAATATTTGCTGGCATGTGTACTGCAGGAAGCCAGGTTGAAGAATGGGCAATCACTAAAAGCTAAAGGGGAGGGAGGGATGGAGGCGATAACACAGGAGACTGACATTCTGCCATGTGTTATCCAGGACCATAACTAATTACATGTTAGATGGCCTTTTACATCTAATGTCTCTGGTTCTCAAACTGCTGGGGCAATAGAGGCTAGATTGAAATGAATAGGAAGTAGTACTGTCGAAAGAGAACCAACGTTTTAAAATTCCCCTTTCCTCCCTCTTTACTAGCTGCAAGCACATCTGCAAATGCAAAGTGACTTCTATGCCTTTGCCGTAGTGTGAGAAATATTACCCACACATCAAGCCTGGCCAGCAATTCACTTCGTAGGGAGTCAGTCATGCCACTAAAATTTAATAGTCGTCTTTCGTTTTCACCGCAGTGTGCTTTGCAATCAAGTATAAATTACAACATTCTGCTTACTTTTGACTAAGTAACAGATGTTTCAGCATTTGATTTAGAAATAATATGTGCCTGACATAGGAAACAAATCTTGCAGTTGCAATTTATCATCTGGAGGATAGTGTTTCAGCAGAAAATAACTTCATTCATGAGCATTTTCTTCTCACTCCCTGAACTATAATTGTAGTTTGAATATGTGTTTCTGATATTTGGATGGACATCCAAGTGATGTCTGGGCTGCCCTAATAGCAAGAAATGAGAAAAGGAAAGAGAAAATGGTAATGGTGGGAGAATGTACAGAACATATTACAGGAGGAAAGCTCAATTTGATCCATCCCATGTGGTGGTGAATTCTAAAAGAGATGAGACTAGCTTCTAGGAATATGTATACTACCATACTCATGGGACCAGTATATGGAACCAGCTTATCCATGCCTGGCAAAATATGTCCTGTCCTAACATTTTCTAGGTCCTCCAACACTATGGTATTCTAGGTCCAGAAGTCCTTCATTTCAATAAGCTTTGCTATTATCCAAGGTTTTGTATGCTTACCTGACATCCATGAATGTATCCCTTGTAAATATGAAGGTCATACTGTATAAGGAAGTTGGCAAGTCCATTTTACAGTTTCCCCCTTATTTATATTTATGTTTTCCTGAGCTTAATGGGTTTTCTTTGGATGTCTTCTCACTGAGGAACACTACAAATCTATCTCTCTCCACAACTAGTTTTTACAGGTAGCTTCCTGTTCTGAAGTCTTAAAGCTACATTTTTTCACCTCTGTAGACAATACCTGAGTTCGAAGTATAATAAACTCAGCAAGAAGCTGGAAGAGGAGAGGAAGGATAACTCTTACCTGCCTCAGTAGACTCAGGCAAAGCAAACTGCTGCAAACTCTCCTAAATTGCATGTTCTTCCTCTGATGTTTCATCTGTAAAAAATTGAGGTTCAAAGAGTAGGTGATAGAGGGGGGATTTGTCAGGCACCATAACAAATTTGGCGAGCAGCGGGGGAAACCGTCTTCCTGCACCCTGCATCGCCTGCATTGTCTCCTTACCCATCTTATGGGGAAAGCCCTGCTCACCCCGTTCTCTTCTATAAGAACACAGAAAGCCTCCTGTGTTCTCTGGATGCTGCCAGGATGCTGGAAGCATGGAGCCCCACTGGAAATAGCCCTGAATCATCTGATGGACTCTGGCTTCACCCTCCCAGTGTCCTGGAAGCATCCTAGGATGCTGAAAACATCAATGTGATGAGGTTCTAAGTTTCTTTTGGACCCTTCTCTAGCTTGGATCAATTCAGGTAGAGAAGGCTATCTATCTAAACCCCAAGCCAAAATTTATTCATCTTTAATTCAGGATGGCACAGCTTATGGGTTCAACTCATGTGTTTTCAGCTGTGATCACAGGACCTGTGGCACCATTTTAGGTGATAATGTTGGGGACAGCAATGGTAATAGTTCAATAGCCACAGAAAGGGATTATTCTCAGATATACTACCAACATTGTAATATTTTAAGAGTTCTTGACAATTTTTTTCATGCCTGCTAATAGATAAGGCTCCATGTTCTTTTCAGTGATTGATCTGAAAACAGTGGACAATATGAACTGTTTTGTCTTACCATGGTGTTCTTAGTGGCATTTTGCTGAGTTACTCAAGCACTGTAGTTCATAGGAGTGCATGAGAGCTTTCTAGCAGAGAATTCTAAGTACCTCACCAAACTATAATCCAAAGACTGTATAAGAAGGAGTCAAGATTGTTAATCTGGTATTGTACTACTATGTATATAGAGTAACACACACACACACATGTTCATGTTTAATGTTGCTTTGTCTATGCATTGAAACAAATATCTCAAGGAGAATTTTTGACTTGAAAATCATAAGAATGAATCAGAAAAAAAAGAAAAGCATATGTACACAGCCACCTTGTTCCTTATAATGCTTCCAAAGAAGCATAGTGTTTCAGTTATGCAAAATGCAAATACTTTTCTCCAAATTGCTTTCATAACAGCAACCACAAAAGTTTTTCAAAACTTCTTGTTTAACAGAGCAAGCTCTTAGTTGTGAAATGTGTGATATGACCTCTAACATAGAATGAGATAGCTTCTTCCCCACCACCATCCTGAAAATGACAACTAATTAAAAATGAGATTGTTAGTCTTGACAGTTGCCAGGGAAAAAGAGAAAAACTCACTGACAGCCCTTAAAATGAGTTTCTGCTTTAAAAAAATGGAATTCAGGTGGGATTTACTTCTCAGTGGGCTTGTTCTTATTTTTTGAAAGAAAAAAAAGAATTAGGTTGAGTGTAGCAATTTTGTTACTTCCAAACTAGCATCCAAAACATGAAGGGAAGCATACCGTGTTGTTAATTAACTTGTGCATAAGTTACATATACAAAAATGTATATTATGCAAACTTGTGATATCTGTAATCCCATAATATTTTAAACAATAAACATCCATATCAAGCCATCTGCTTTTTCTCATTATTCGAATCACCTTCATCAAATCATTGGTACATTACATTGGTACATCATCTGACTGCATTTTGTTAATATCTATCCTCCTGAACTATAAAGCTGATTTTTCCTACAGGTTTACCACTCATCCCTACCCAGTATTGGTGCTTTGCCCTTGACTGACCTTCCTTAACATATCCACGGGTCATACCAAAATCCATAATGTTGACCCCAAAACCTATCCTTGATAATACATGAGATTGACTTATTCATGAATATATATGGTAATGAAGGAAAGGCTATTATGCATATTTGTCTAGGAGCAAGACCCAATGAATTCAAATGAATATATCTAAATATGTGTAAGATCGCATTGTCTTCACTACAGAAACGTTCCTAGATGTTACTTGCTTTGCCTCAATCAATGAATATAAATGTTTTCTCCTGGGGCTAACGATAGCTGTAAACTCTCTGTGTTTTTGTCTTGTTTTAAACTGTGATCAGATTGTGTGGTTGTTTGCTGCCTTCGCAGGCAGCTTACAGGGAGAAAGGCAGGATATAAATAAAGTTAATAAATACATAATAATGTCATTGAATCAAAAGCAAATTATATAAGGATGTGCTCCTTTGAGCAGCATATGGGCACAAGTGTTTCTTGTGACAAATGGGGCAAAATTAAACATCCTGATAGAAACTGGAAAAAAGATAATACATATCCTTTTTATAAAAAAAAAACAAACAAAAAAACTCTTTTGATCTTGGAAGCTAGGCAGGGTCAGCCTTGGTTAGTACTTGGATCAGAGACTTCCAACAAATACTAGGTGCTGTAGACTATCTTTCAGCAGAAGAAACTGGCCAGAGTATCAGCTTAATAATCATAAACTCAGTTTTCCTGGCCTAAACTAACCCTATGAAATTCATGTGGTTGTCATACATTGACTTGAAGACACACACTCTCACACACTGGAAAATCTAGTTTTGATTATTTCTGTAGCACACTCTAGAGACCTGAACTGGTTGTCCAGTTGTTTCAAATCAACATGTAACAGTTCTCTGTTTCTGTAGTTCTTGATCATGTAACACCTCATTTATCTCCCCAATACTCCTTCTTCAGAGCCACCTTAAGACATTGCTGCATGAAGCTGAATATCACAGGGTATTTTCCTACTAAACCACTCACTCTGCTATATCTATTTCTAGTTCACCCCCTCCCTCTTAACAGGTTCAAACCACATTTGAAGAGAGTAGAACAATGATGACGGATGATGGCAGCTGTTAAGACATTACTCAGCCAGGCTCGAAGTTGGAATAAATCATGGCTCACAATTGGATAGATTTTGCTGCAAAAGTAGTAGTTTAGAGTGGAAGAGCAGTTTCTTATTTTAAAGAAGAGGGGCTGGTGGAATCCTTTGGTTATGGACTATGTTAGCAAGGCATCAAATGGAAGGGAATTCTAATTGTCTGTTGACTATGATGACATAAAAAAATTATTATGTTTAAACTCTTACTTCTACCAATGACTATAAATGGTTCTGCTTATGTTGAAATCATCAGCATCAATTGACAGATGAGTCTTTGGCTCTCACCTTCCACCCTCAATATCCCTATGAGCTAAGGAATCTTTTTGTAGTTAGGCATTCTTAAGCATTTTGAGCCAAGTATGACCTGTGTCCAAAATGTTGCATAAAGTGTAAGCACAATGTTGTTGGCATGTGGAAGAATAATGCCTTCTCATATAGTACTGAGTGCTTTCATTTGTTAATTTATCATGTTTTCCAGATCCTCAGATTGAGATGTGAGAATTAATTTTATGTAAGATTTTGATAGTTCTAACCATTTTTACCACTGATGCAATTTTATATTATCCCACTGTATCAAGCACTAATTTCAAAATAAAATTATAAATACAATAAAATAAATATTGGATATATTGGAATTGCTTTTTGACTATTTGAGGAAAGTTGATCAATTTAAGATAGATTGCCCTGTTCTTTAATGTTACAAGAAGGCTGAATGAGAATTGAGGAAGCCATAGCTTGTCATTTTAAGTTGACACCATTATCTTTTGGCATTGTCCTTTGATTATCCAAGTGAGAAACATACGAAGACACTGCTTGACATAGAGCTATAAATCCGTTCAACTCTCTCTGTCTTACAAACTTCTTCATTTTTTTAGTCCAATCACACCCATGATGTACTGTATCTGTGAAATGCATACATACAGGATGGGTGACGCCTAGCTCGACAATAGTACATCTGAAAAAGATATTGGAGTCTTAGTGGACAACCAGTTGAACATGAGCCAACAATGTGATGCAGCAGGTTAAAAAGCCACTGGGATTTTGGGCTGCACCAAAAGAAGTATAGTGTCTAGATCGAGATAAGTAAAGATGCCTCTCCATTCTGCTTTGGTCAGACCTCACCAGAATACTGTGTCTAATTCTGGGCACCACAATTCAAAAAGGATATTGACAAGCTGGAACATGTCCAGAGGAGGACAACTAAGATGATCAAAGTCTGGAGACCATGCCCTATGAGGTGCAGCATAAATTGCTGGGTATGTTTAGCCTGCAGAAGAGAGTGCTGAAAGGAAACATGATTGCCATGTTTAAATATTCAAAAGGCTTTCACAAGTAAGAGGGAGCAGGCTTGATTTCTGCTACCCAGGGGACTAGGACTCAGACCAATGGGTTCAAATTACAGGAAAGGAGATTCCACCTAAACATTAGGAAGAACTTCCTGACTGTACAAGCTGTTTAACAGTGGAACTCTCTGCCTAGGAGAGTTTGGAGGATGGATAGCCATCTGTCAGGGTTGCTTTGATTGTACTCTTCCTGCATGGCAGGGGAGGGGGTGGGCTAGATGGCCCATGTGGTCTCTTCCAACTCTATTATTCTATGGTTCTATATTCTTACACTAGTACCAAATAGTAAGACCTTATGAAATAAGAAAAAGATCATTTTAGTGACTTACAATTTTATTTAGAATTGTATTGATATGGAGAACACTCCATAGTGCTATCTGGAATTTCTGAGAAATGAGACAGTATCTTCATTTTTGTTTTTGAGTTTGGCAATATCTATTTTAGAGCCCAACTATCTAAAGTGGATATTACCAAAATCCTGTATGAATCTGGATGCTAAGGAGGGTAAGCTTTGGTTAGTAACTGAATGAGAAAATGCCAATGACATCAAGATGTTATAACTATATTTCTGAGGAAGAAACTGATAAAACCACATCTGACTATTCCTTGCTGAAGAAAAAAGCCTATGAAATTCATGGGGTTGCCATAGGCTGACTGGGGACTTGAAGGACTACAATACCAATTTTAACTCTCTCTACTAAAAAGAATTAGTCATACCCCCATATAATCATTTGTGTTTCAGCCTTCATAACTTCTAGTGTGTGAATAAAATCTGAATTTTTCCTCCACCTCTGTAAGAATGTTCTTTACATATTTAATGAGATGAGAAATTGAAGCCCATAAAGAGGTAAGAAGAAATTTGCTAAATCAGAACAAAGACATATCTAGCCCAGCATTCTGTTTCATGGTGGCCAATATCCAGGCTGGAACACATGGCCAAGTCTGAACCAATGCAGTTTGCTTCTTGAACTGAAGGACAAGAAACCTTCTTCCAATTCCATATTCTGACTGGACTGCCGAGTTCTTGCTAATGTGCTTTGTGCCCCACGTGAAGAGTCATAGTGAAGATAGCAACTTTATTTTCCTATCCTCCATTAACATAGCTCCCATCACCATAATTTCCATTTTATTGAGGCTTAGAGGAAAAGTTAATTGGTTTTTAATGGATTACTGCAGAGAAGTTTTGCATCTTTAGAACAGAATCCAAACCTGTCCAGATCAGCCCAATATGGGGTGAAATTTATCCAAACCAAAAGTGACTACAACCATTCATATCTATACTATTGCAGTTTCTTTGCTTATACCTATAAAATTTAATTTGGATCACCTGACAGTTTATAATTATCAACTGTCACATTTGTTTAAACTGGATTAAATGTTTAAGAGTTCCAGTTATTACATTTAATGAATGAATACAAGAGAGCTAAAATCCATGTTTCAGGAATGCTTTTTTAAAGGATGAAAGAAATGCAATCCACATTGTAGTAGGTTGGAGTAAAGAAGTAAAACATTCTAAGATAACTGTAGAATTTAAATACATGTTTTTCAGCATGTTGCATTTTGTTGATATTTTGTAAGTGTTATGGAACAATCCCTGAAATTTTAATTGATGACAATTAAAGGATGAAGAGTGTTGTCCTTTCATTGCCCTCTCCACCTGCTCACTCTCTAGAGTTGATCTTCTGGGTTTTTAGCTTATAGTTCACTGTCTGAGATGGGTCCCCAGCTGCCACATCCACCTGTTCAAAGCTATTCTCTAAGAGACATTATGTATGCACTGTACAAGCTCTTCCTACTCCCATTACACTCAAATCCTCACTTAATAATCTAGAGTGGTATCATTAGCATTTAAGGAATCTTTATGCAGTGATCAGGAGAAAATAGTTTGAAGTCATAGTTCTTAACTTTTGCCTGGAAAAATTTAATTAGGCAATCAACTAGTATTTGAGAATAACATTTTTATTGGCAATTATTGTGGGTAGCCAGATATCAACATTCTGTCACTGATTCCTGCCTCTAAACCCTGTGGCCCTCATATATTTTGGGCTACAACATCCCTGCATTCCTGACCATTTATTTTGCAGGACTGGACTGTGAAAGTTGTACTCTGAAACAAGAGGGTACCATATGCTTCAGCCAATGCAAAGTTGACTTGTTGCTATTGTTGAACATCAAGTTAACTTTTTTCATTCTGATAGGATGAAGATATAAGCACACTATATATTTCTGATTTCTTTAGGAAATAAAGGAAAGGTGGATATTCAGATTCATGCAAGACACCACAGTTCTCAGGCTCTTACTACAATCAAACTTCTTCCTAGAAAATAATGCATGAACATGCCATAAGGTGGTCTCATGCTCATTCTTGGAGAGCTATACAGGGAAGATATCTGCTATACATGAAAGATATGCTCTGTCATTTCCAAGTTAGTGCTTGGAAAGGCAGTGTTACTAATGAATAGGAAAATGGAAATAAGCCTATCCACTGGATGACTCTGGACAAGTAACATTCTTTAAGTCTCAGATGAAGGTAGTGATACTAGGGGTGTGCAGGTATCCATTTTGCCTTGGGAAGTTCTGCTAATTTGGCATTCAGAATAGCCAAAATGAATTGGGGAGGGCCACTTGAAATCCTGACTCATAATGGGTCATGAATAGCCAAATCTTTCAGCTAATGGGGGCTCATCAGCACTAGCAGCACTCTACCTCCTTTCTCTTCCTTTTCCTTCTTTGATTAATGTTTTTTTTTGTCTCCTTTCCTTCCTTTTCCCTTGATTTCTTTAGAAGACTAAGCTCAGTGCTTTCCAGCCGCCTTCCCAAAGACCCCTCCCAGGCAGAGTGCAAGATGAGAGTTGGAGTTTTTTCTTTGTTTCCAAGTTTCTTTCTCAGACAATCAGCGCTGGTTGGCTGGTTGAAAATTTCTTCCCGATAGGCCTAAAACTGACTGAGAAACAAGCCTCTAAAGTTTCTCCATTGTCTCCAATGAGCCAATGAGCCAAATCTTTCTAAAATGAAAACGGCACATCCTCCCTATTTTGGCAACAGCTCAGAAAATAGAATGGGGGATCACCTAAAAACAGATCTGAAAATGGTAAGTTTTTGGGGGCGTTATGCACAACCCTAAGTGATACACTTCCTCGCAAAGAAAACTTTCTGCCTTAGGGTCACCATAAGTCAAAAATACTTCAAGGCACACAACTATAAATAGGAATTCTATGATAAGTTTAGCAACAAACTCAAGAGTGTGCAAGTGACACATTACAAATCATTGTGTTATTAGTAATGTGTTCCATTTTCATATTTTGTTTCCTCCCATGTACAAGTCTGTTTCATAGCTTAGCATTTGCACAAAATTGTGATATATTCCTGGCAGTATAATTGGGATTGCTACACATTGCTAGAGCATTTAACTCCTTTGGAATGAATATATTACTTGCCCATATTCTTTGTCTCTACGATGATATTTCAATTTCAATTTAAACACTTGGAATTTGAATATAAGCATATTTATTCTTATATATTTATCAGCAAATATATGTAAGAGAGACACTTTAGGTATCTGAAAGACCATCTGTCTATAAATGAATCCGCCCGAGAGGATAGCATTTCCATGGTCTCATCTGGTAAGGATCTGTCAGGGGGTCTTTTTTGTGTTTTCTCTCAAGTTGTGGAATTCTCTCTCATGAGAGGCTAGATTAGTCCCTCTCTGTTCTCCCTGACAAATATATTAATACAAGCTTAAAAGGAAAAACAGGATGCAATGATCATCATATGAACATAATTTTTACTCTTCCCCTGCATTCCTTATTGTAAACATGATTTTCTACTGGGTTCCTTTGCCATCTGTTTCAGCTTCAGGCTGAAAGATGGAATTGTGTTTCCAACCTGCCAGTGACAACTCTCTTAAAATATTTTAAAAAATCATTCTAATTCTTTCCCTAGCTGGAGTGAGTAAAATAAATCAAATGTCAATACATTCAGTTTAGAGAATCTATTTGAGGCAGTTGTTGCTACGAGTTAACAGGATAAAAATGGAACTAGGTTAGGCACTCTAGAGAGAAATTGTGGAAATGACTTGTCGCTAAGAGGATGTGACCCTGTGCATAATTCATAATCATTAGTCTAAGTGACACTTCTGCAGCATATGCACCAATGCCTACCAATACGGCAGGTTGAGGTCTAAATGCCTACTCAGCAGCAGTCGTTCTGTGATCAGGTTTCCCTGAAAGGCAACACTGAATGCTGCATCTGCCATGTGTGCTTCTCTTTCTTAAAGAATAAAGATGCTGGTTCAGCTTCATCGTCTTGGCAATTTAAGTGTTGCTGAAGTGATTCCTTAAAACTGCATAAAAGCAATACAGTTGATGGTCTTGCTCGCTGTATTATTTGGTGCATACATCTGCATGATTTTTCTGAGCTAATTCAAATTTAATGCATTGATAATTCCACTTCGGCAGAAACCACCCAGGAGTAATCCAAAGGTTACTAGGCAATATTCCAGCTCCTATAATACTTTTAGAGCAGTATAAAGTGAGAGGCAGGATTATAACAGACTGAATTAGGAGGCTTGGACCATCATATTTCTGTTCTCTTGGCAAACTTAACTGTAGCAACAGCTAAATATTATAAATGAAAAAAGGCAGAATGGGAAAGAGTGGTTTATTTTTTGGGGAAAAAAAGAATTTATGTTGAATGCAAACAGTGGAAAAAGTAAACAGTGGAAATATTGGAAGCCAGTTGGAAAGGATAGTGTAGAGGAAAAAAATGATGTTAGCATAAGATCCTCCTTCAATTGAAATTGTTATATTTGCTGATTTCCTTCTTATAAAAAAAAACCAATGTGTATTTAATGAGTCATGTAATATATTTAAGATAGATAAGTCATGGATTGTATTGAAAGAAAGTCAGACATCTATTACCAGTCTCTTGAGTGTTTCATACAGTCTTGGGTTCTTAAAAACACGTAGTTGCAACCATGTACAGTAGTACAGTATGAACCCCTTATCCATTGACTTGATATCCACAGATTCACCTATACATCTTACATGAAATATCACCCTGGAAGTATTTGTGGGCTTATCTAGATCTTCCAGTGCTATTCTATAGTATATTCCAAGCATACTCAAGAATACCACTGAATGACTTAGAGAAGTCCACAAATAGAAGTGTTTGTGGGCCTCTCTAGATCCTCTAATGCTGTTTTTGGTATGCTTCCATCCCAAGTATAGACAAAATACAGGGATCATTATTATTATTTTATTATGACACAGCAAACAAGATAGATATGCTGGATTTCATATCACAAAATCACAAGTCGAACACTTCCCAAGTGTCTAAGACTGTGTGATGTATTTTCGGATGATGCGTGCAGATCCCAGTAGGGTGGCCTTTTGCAGTTGGCAGATTGTGATTTTTGTCAATGTCTATTGTTTCCAAATGCCGCCTGAGATCTTTTGGCACGGCACCCAATGTGCCCATCACCACCGGGACCACCTGCACTGGTTTCTGCCAGAGTCTTTGAAGTTCAATCTTGAGGTCCTGATAGCGGCTGAGTTTTTCCTGTTGTTTTTCGTCAATGCGACTGTCACCTGGGATGGCAACATCAATGATCCACACCTTTTTCCTTTCTACAACTGTGATGTCTGGTGTGTTGTGTTCCAGAACTTTGTCAGTCTGGATTCAGAAGTCCCACAGTATCTTTGCGTGCTCATTTTCCAATATTTTTGCAGGTTTGTGATCCCACCAGTTCTTTGCTGCTGGGAGGTGGTACTTGAGGCATAAGTTCCAATGAATCATTTGGGCCACATAGTTGTGCCTCTGTTTGTCGTCTGTCTGTGCGATTTTCTTACAGTAGCTGAGGATATGATCAATGGTTTCGTCAGTTTCCTTGCACAGTCTGCATTTTGGGTCATCAAATTATTATTATTATTATTATTATTATTATTATTATTATTATTATTATTATTATTATTTGACACAGCAAACAAGATAGATATGCTGGATTTTGTTGTTATTATTATTATTGTTGTTGTTGTTGTTGTTATTATTATTATTATTATTATTATTATTATTATTATTATTATTTGCAGTTTCAGCTATCCACGTGGGGTCTTGGGATATATCAGGCTTTATCAGACTAGAGTCCATCTTCTGCTGTATGTATTTTTGAAAGCTGTTTTTAAAAGTTGTTTTTCAAGTTTCTTTTATCCTCTTTTATCTGTTTTACTTCAGTTCAGGTTTGATTTGCTATCAGATCTTACTATTTGTCCTTTTGGTAGTCCAGGTTACCTGCAGAACCCTTCTCTAGCACTACATTTCAAATACGTTACTTCACTTTCTATCAGATTTCTTCCACTTTCATAACCATCCACCGAAATTAGAACTTGGACAATTCTGACTTTGGTATTCAATAATACATCTTTCACTACAGGATCTTGCCTAGGTCCTTCACAGCTGCCCCCTGAATTCTTGACTGCAGTCACATTCCCTGTATACTATAAAACTACAAAAAATAATATATAAACTATAAACATAATGGTTCATAATGAGTTAAATGTATATACTAATGACTCAATTGATCCATCAATATGTCAAAAATACTGCTAAATTTCTTTCTAGATCAAAAGGTTTCTTCTCTTACTGTTTGGGTGACAAAGCATAGCTACTCACATGCACATGAAATGTAAAGACTAGAGATTAAAATATATTAGAAGGAATGGGAAAGCATGTTCAAACTGGTAAATTTCCATTTCCGCCCTCTTATTTTATTTCCTCCCATTTCTTCTTGACATTATGATAGAAAAACATACAATTGTAAAATTACTCAACAAATGTTTTTGGTATATACAGAATTATTCCTAAAGCTAAAAAACAATTTGCCACCTTTCTCCCTTTTACAGATGCCCTGAATCTGAGCCCTTTACAAATCTGGTATTAATTACATGTCAGGCATACTGTGTTAGTGGAAAAAGAGACATTTTACTGAATGACTTGTGAATGTCAAGGATGACTTATTACCTTTAGCAAGTTTAAAAGGAAAGCTAATATGATTTCTTATAGTAAAACCCCCTATGACAGCTGTTCCATAGAGTCAATTACACTGCTGTGAGCTTTACAACAGACTTATTTTTCACACTCACAGGGAACAGAGAACATGATGAACAAACATCTCCATAGTGATCAAGTGCTGAATCTGCACCCCCTCCCACTCTTTTTTTCCAGGCTTGGGAAATAGTGTACTTAATAAACCAAAGGGAGAGCAGAACATCCCTTTTCTCTGCATAGATGTTTCCTTACTACATGGTTTGAACAAGGCCTATTGAGATTTACTTTGTTAATATGAATTATTATATACCATTATGTCCTGGGAACACAATGGTATAAAATATTATCTGAAATTCTCTGTTGAACTCTGCTTTGATTAACTGTGTGGATACTTCGCTATGTATCAGAGATGCTGAGAAACCTTCTTAGTTCAATGTGTTGTCAAAGGCTTTCATGGCCAGAATCACAGGGTTGTTGTGTGTTTTCTGGGCAGTATGGCCATGTTCCAGAAGTTTTCTTTCCTGATGTTTCACCCACATCTGTGGCAGGCATCCTCACAATCTCACAACCTCTGAGGATGCCTACCATAGATGCGGGTGAAACGTCAGGAGAGAATACTTCTGGAACATGGCCATACTGCCCGGAAAACACTCAACAACTCCTTCTTAGTTCCTTAGCATTTTAGTTAATTACAAAGATACGTAATAGGACACCAGAAAGAGTGTCCCAATATACATTGGACTGTGCATTACTACCCCCTAGCCAGGGCCCTGATGTGCATTGATCCCACTGTGTATAGAGTCCTATTGTATTCAGATGTTTATTTCATTGTGCATTGGGTCCTATCAGTCCTGTCATGCATTGGATCCCATCTACACTGGTCAATTTGTTGGCCCTGCTATGTAATAACATAACACCTGTCCCTTGTTTAATACACATTTTGGAAAACTGGTCAATTCTATTTCCAGCAGATATAAGTCTTTTCAGTCATATCCTGTAGCAGCCCCAAAAGACTCAATGGTAAAGAGGATCTTCTTGCCTGCATGCAAGCATAATGCATGGCTGCCAGGTAACCTCTGTTTTTTCTGCAGATACTCTCCCATGAGTGTCTTGAGCAGTGAAGCAACCATCACAACTTTTGTTCTCACATTTTGGAAGTTGAGGATTTGGTGTGAGTTTGCCACACATCCAAGGACCTTCCCCTGTGCCATCAGCCCAGATTGCTTAAGCTTCCTTCCTGTTGACTCTACATCAATTGAAGTTTTATTATGAACTTTAAATGAACTATCCAAAGTACAGAACTATGGGAAGGATTGGGATTAACACATTGGATAGTTTCTTAATGTTCAGGATAAAACCTAGAGTAAAACCACTGTCCCATTGGCATAGGAGCCAACAGTCACCGTTATTCCCAGTCTTAACTTAATAGGGAGTAGAAGCATTAATGGGTTGAGTCCCCTTTGGGGTGAGAAAGGCAGGGTATAAATAGGGCAAATAAATAAATACTAAATAAATTGAGGCTTGGCCAGCAGGAAAGAAATAACACTCCATTATTGGCTGGTGGCTCTCTGGTTAGCAGCCTCATATATTCCCATGGAGATGCACCATATGTCAATGCAAGAACAATTGTTCTCAATTTACTCTAGGCCCTTCCACACAGCCATACAACCCAGAATATCAAGGCAGATAATCCACAATATTTGCTTTGAACTGGGTTATCTGAGTCCACGCTGTCATATAATCCAGTTCAATGTGGATTTTATACAACTGTGTGGAGGGGGCCTCATTTGAGGCATTTGGAAACAGCTGTAAAGGGTAGAACTAATTATGGAGGACATATTACCAATAATTTACGCTACAGGCTTGGTACTGAAATTGGTGTTTCCCTTTTTCACATACTATTTTATAGGTTCCCACAGACAACTCACAAGAAGAATATCAAATAGGCAGGACACAGGAACCAATGGCTTTACTTGTGGATTTTGTGGGTTCTCTGCTTACCAGATCCGAAATCCAAGTTCTTCCTCTTTATGAGCTTTCCCATGGACCTGCTTTATTCTTCCAACTAATTTTGATATTTGTGCTGTGAAACCATGCCCTTCACCTCTCATGTAACTTCCCAGTTTTTAACAAACTCAGTAAGAGGTAGCAATGATGAATTGGTTTGGGAAATCTGATCTCTGGAATTACATATGAAGTTTAGAGTCATACTTCAAATTGAAATCTTTCATTAATACAGTATGCTCCTTTTTGGACTACAACTCCAGTGGCCGTTTTCGCTGGGGGGATCTGAGAACTGTACACTCAAAAAGTAATTTTTATCAAAGTGCACTCATTAGTTGAGTTACTAGGCACTCTCTCTTCGCTTTCACAGCATTGCTTCTTGTGCAAATTCATTCAAATATCTTAATGTGCTAAACATCCAACAAATAACCAATCTTATGACTAAGGGCCCTTCCACACAGAGCCCATAATGTGGGAGCTCCTGTGATTTTACCAGAGGCATTGGCAAAACAGTATTAATTTGGGACAAAACAGGAAAACCCTGCTTTGTCCAAAATTAATTTGATACTGCATTAGACCCAGATATTCCTGAAAGACCCAGATTTAATGCAGTATGGCCCCTGACCCCTTAGTAGTTTTGGGACTACCGAGGGGACAGTCCACATAGTCCTCTCAGGATTTCTCGGCTGAATCAGCCAAGATCACCCCCAAAAGACCTTAAAAAATTAGATTACTTACCCAGCCACCATTAAACTGCTGCTGGAGCTCTCCTGGCATGTAAAAATGATGTGCCAGGAGAAGGGGGGGGCGAGTGAGGAGTGATTTTCCTTCTCCCCCTTCTCCTGCCGTGTCATTTCTATGCTCCAGGAGAGTTCTGGCAGCAGTTTAATGGAGGCCAGGTAAATAATTTTATTTTTAAAAGTCTTGGGGAGGGAGGGTGGGATATCTGGGTGTTGTCCTGGAAGGTACTGAGAGGACATCTAGACACCCCTGTGGAAAGTGTGGGCTTTTGGAGCTGGTGTGTGAACTAAAGTCATCCCCCGTTCAGCACAGACATTTCTGCTGGGTGGAACTGGCCTGAGGACAAACATCCAAATTCTATATTGCTTAACTGAAGCGAGAAATTAGGAGAACAGAGCACGGCAAATCTGAGAAGAGAACAAATGGCAATTCTTTTGGTAGTTGTTTTTTTCTCAATGCATTCTGAGAAGAGTAAAAATCTAACTTCTTCTGAAATCTATGCTTCTATGATCTATGACATTATGCAAAGACTATTGCTGGAATCATGTTGGGGAGTTATGAATGTGTAAACACTGTATTTATGGTGCTTTACAGTGAATCCTATCCCCAATCCCCTGACCTGCAATTACTGGAATGAAGACATTGCAATGGATAGTAGTCTATTCCCATGTCTCTCAGAAGTGGTGTTCCTACCCGCTCCCATGAGTGATCCCTGGTGCAACAGACAGAATTTTTGCATGCTGTCACAGATATAAAGCATTATTTTCTTCGTATGGCTAGCAAATTGAACCCAAGTCACACTGGAAACTGTTTTTAAAAATCCAGAGAGGTTTCAGAAATAAATGCTGGTTCTTCAGCAAGCTAACTGCCAGAAAATTGCTGGCTAAGTAAGTGCTATAAGCTCCTCTGTGCTTCTTTGGAACTGTTTTCTACAATGGAAAAATCAGTTCATTTCAGGTGAAGTAAAATTCTATGCTGTTATTTTTTTCATTTCTTTTTCTTTTTAAGCTGTTGAGCAGATCTCTCAAGAGGCTGATAGAAGTACTAGACTATTTACAGAAATGAACTGTGGGAGCAAAAGAAATTACCCTTTCCTTAGCTGATATTTGTTCTGTAGCTGCAATTTGGTTATAGGAGGCATGGCTGTCTGTTTGCATTAATAGCGCTAAGTGCTTATGCCTGTGGTGAGGAGCTGACAGGATTTAGGCCTGATCAGTAAAGGGAACGGGGCCAATATGACTTTTGGTGTTGTGGAAAAATACTTAAGGCATTAGAAATATTCATGAGTAATTTGTATCTCTCCAGTGACAGTTTCTGAAGCTCTGTCTATTGACCTTGGACTGCTGTGGCATTTAAGAATCTTTCATTTTAGCTCCTGAATTGCACTGTGCTGATTAACTAAAGGCAATATAACCATGTCACTTATATAGAAATATCCACTACGGCATCTCAGGCATAAATGGACTGAAAAAGAACATGAATTGGAGTGTCACATTTTTAGTGGGGTGTAATTATTTGTTGGCACTATCTTGTCGTCATTTAAAGTTAATATGAAGGGTTTATGACTTTCTAAATTTGCTGGATTTTATTTTGTTAATCCTGTTAAGCTGTAAATTGCTAGTTTTGAACTAACTGCTCCAGTTAAAGTTGATCCCCATCTAGAGTTTGACGATATAAGTCTTGCTTGACTATACATCAGCCTCATTATCAATGTTTACAGCAGTACATCAGGTGCACAGTTATACATCAGCATAACAGGCTTTGTGGTGACTCAATTGGTGTGCAAAGAGAAATTGCATGAGTCATTTTTTCAGTGCCATTTGGGACATTTTTATGATTATTTTCCTAAAAGGGAGGAATAGCTCATTATTTTCCAAATATTTTGCAGAGCAATGTCATTCCTAAATCAAACATATCTCTCCAGGGACATAATTCTTGAAAGGACCCACAAAGCAAATGCTAACTTAAAATCAGACAATTATCTGTGTGGATCATTGGTTCCTCTGGCTCAGTAATGTCTACCCCACTTGGCTATCCGAGTCTTTGGCAGAAGACTGTGTGATAATCATTTTGTGCTCAATGGATTGGAATTGCTAGAGGTTACATTTGAGGGACATTATGTATGCACTGACCTTGCTTTCAGCGCAAAGCAAGAAAATGCTGCTTTGTGCCGAGATTATTTGATAGTGGGTTTGATTTGTGCCTTCTCGAAAGGCACGGGTCAAACCCACTATTTACACTGTCTGGACTGCTCTCTCAAAAGTTCTGGACTTCTGAGAGGGCAGTCCAGACAGCCCTCTCGGATTTTTCCAGGCTGATTCCTCCTGGAAAACCATGAGTGCACCAACCTCCTCCCCAAACCCCCTTCAAAAAGCCTTTTAAAACTAAAATAACTTACCAGCCTATTGAGGCATTTTGTGAACTGTAGTCCAACAACATAATGTTTCCAAACTTCAGTCAAAATTTGGATATGTTTATTTATGTCAAGTCAGAAAAGCTATTCAGCAGGGGGAAACTCAATATAGGTGTACCACGTCTAAAGGCAAATAAAAAACTGGGCCAGTCATTCTACAAGAGATAAGAGTGAAGAGCTATCTCAAATAGCATGTTCTGGGTGTCAAAAGAGGACAATCTATAGAAATTGGAGGAGGAAGAAAAAGCAGCAGCAGCAGCAGCATAGCTCATCATAGCTTGCCATAATCACATTCATCAAACAAAAATAATCAAATTGAAAATAATGTTATTAATAACTAATAAACAGGTTCAATAGGAGGTGATTCTGAATTGTTTTGTTTCACATTTTTAAATAATGTGGCTGGCTTTGGATAATATGTGCATGGTGATTGCTATTTCCTACTCCATCTCTGGCAGGCAAATGCTTGCTCTCACACAAGCATTCAATAAATGGGATCTGCCAGGTGGTACAGCCTGTCCTGAGATGAGCTCACTCTAGTGTTTTTTTCACCACTTTTAAACTAGCTTTGACTAAGGAACCGGACTGGGGACATCATAGACAAAGTAAGTCCTCTTGCTTTTTTCAGAGGGATTTTGATGATTTACAACAAATCTGCATCTTCTGTAATTTCTAGAATCTCAACTTCAAACAAAAAAATCTGCAAAATTCAGTGAGTAATGGCTTAATCTTTTGTTCTGCAGTGCTCAAATTCCAAGGTGTGAAAAAAAACCCTTTCCATCATAGACCCTTGAACTAATTTAGGCTAAGGCTAGGAGGAGGAAAAGATGGTACTTATAGGTTTAAGTAATACCCAACCTGCATTGTCCCCCAAATTTGAGTTGTATCTGGGTTTGTTGTGTGTTTTCCACGTTGTGAAGGAACATGAAAGGCACTACAGACTAACTCAACCAGAGAAGTCAGCCATAGCAGAACACTTGATGAACCAACCTGGATGCAACATATTATTTGAGAACACAGAAATGCTGGACCACTCCAACAACTATCATGTCAGACTACACAGAGAAGCTATTGAAATCCACAAGCATGTGGACAATTTCAACACAAAGGAGAAAACCATGAAAATGAATAAAATCTAGCTACCAGTATTTTAAAAACTCTAAAATCAGAACAGTAAATAAGGAACAACACTCTGAAAACAGAGGAATTCCAGACATGAATCAATCAGGGGCAGCTAACAACTCTGAACAAAGGATTCCCCCAGGCCAGAACATGAAGCTTGCAAGGCCATTTAATGCTAATCAAGGTGATTAATTACAACATTCACACTGGCCTCCAAGAGACAAGAGTCCTTTTTCCCCACCCTGGACCTTCCACAGATATATAAACCTTCCTTGCTTAGTTTCTCCATATACCTCACAACCTCTGGGGATGCCTGCCATAGATGTGGGAGAAACATCAGGAGATAATACTTTTGGAACATGGCCATACAGCCCAGAAAACACATAACTCTGTGATTCTGGCCATGGAAGCCTTCGACAACACATTGAGTTGTATCTCTTTACCTTTTCTAACATGGCCAGCTTTTCAGCTTATATGTGCCTTTGCGTTATACTACCTACTAAGGTCCATATTACAATCAACAAAGACCAATAAGATTTAAAACAATAGCATGAAAAATGAAGGGCAAAATCAGAGTCTGAAAAAGGTGAGGGGTTTTTGTCAGGGGGGGGGGGGTAGGGTAGGGGTTGTGGTTGAGTACTATAACTCCACACCTCCCAGCCAACATGCCTCCTGCTGACTGAGGGGTTCTGGTCGTCAAAAAAGGAATTAACAAATTTCTCATAACTTGTAAAGTCTACAGGGCTGGAAAAGTCACAAGCATATTTTCTCATATACTTTTCACCATCTTCACTCATGTACCAATTCCAGTTCTTATTCTGATAGGGAGACTTTTTCATTCCAATGTCAATATAAATAATTCCCACCATAGATGTTTATGCCCCTCTCATCCAAATATTATGCTTAAAAAATAAAAATAGCCATTTGTCCACCATCTTAAAGTAGAAAAAGGCAGAGAATGAACACAGAACATCACATAAAGTGAATGAACCACATGCATGCAAAACAGAGTGTAGATTTTTGGGGCCTTATCTGTTTTATGAAATAATATAACCTCAAAACAAAACATAACATGTTTAAATTAAAACAAGAAGCCAAGTACAATTAAAGTTATTCTGATTCTGCACGGTGCTGATGTTTTTTCTTCTTTTTTTCATTTGTATCCTGAGAGGAAAGATAAATTACATTGCATGTGCTTTGGTTTGCAAGCACTTCAGCGGTTTCTGTTTGATGAAACAAATCAATGAGCGTCTTGGAAACATCTTACAGTGGTTGAATATATTAATGCAGCAGTAGCATGTAGCCACACACTGCCTGGTTGACATTGGCCTTGTAAGCACCTGCTCTGGAGTGGAGAGTACCAAATGGATGATGTTATTGAAGTAGAGAGCAACACAAGAGGAGCTGAGGGAGAAGTAATCTGGCATATTGCATGAGAAAATTACATTATTATCTAAAGTAGATTGGTTTACTTGCCCTGTACTCACAAACCTCTCTCCCTTGATAATCATCTTCACAGTCAACTGCACTTCATCACTTGTTTACCATGTTGCAATGATATTTGATCCTTAAGTTTATTTAATGCTGGCCATTTTCAAACATTATAATTTAAATTAGTTCCTGTAACTAATGAATATATGTTTCTTAGTGAACAAGTAAATGCCATTTTAAAGTCCTTTTGTTTTGTTTTGTTTTTTTAATAAAATTGCAAAATTTAATCTCTATGTTTGTAGACCAAACAATGCAGTGCCGAAGCCTTATCCTGAATATCTAGATATATTGAAGAAGACAGAACCACTGACTAGAACAGGATTTGCTTTCTTGTAGTTTTTTTAAGTCATGGTAGAGAGCTTAGACATTTCTCTTGGACTATTTAGGTTTTGTTTATAAGATGGCTGGTAATGCAGAAAGTAAACCATCTAATCCCAAACCACGAAGCATTGAGTTCAGTAGTGAAATGAAATAATCGCAGAAGCCAAAAAGAGGAATAATCAGAAGGCTCTCAACTTGATCTGATCAAAATGTTGGGTCTGATGTATCCTGAACAATAAAACAGGTTTCTAAAATATAGTAATTAGCATAATGGATAGTCACACATTTGGACTTAGTTAAAGTTACATCTGACGTTTGGGTCTCTGGTGGTAAAAAACAGTAATTTTCTGAAAATGAGTACTGAGATAATTGGAGTTTGACTATTATTATTTTAGATTAGGAATGGATAGGTGTGGCCCTCTAGATGCTTAGACGGCATTTTCTACATTTCCTCACCACTGCATACGCAGGCTGAGACTGACAAGAATTGTAGGGAGGCCAGCCCTGTTTACTTTTGCATTACTATGTGCTCATCATTCTACTGGAGCTTTGGAATTTGCTGAACTCTGCTCCTTCCTACTGAAATCTAAAACTTTTCCCCATTGTTACTGGGTACATTCAAGGTGTAACTCATGCAAAGCATTTGCCATGGGGGAACAATGTACACATCAAACACCTAGACAACCTCAAAATTACATACTTTGAAATATATATGTACATAGATTTAAACTGTTGTGTCTTGTTTAATATGTTTTATCTTGTTTAAATTATTTATGGTTTTAATATGGAAGTATTTTAAATTGTCTGCTGCTCTGAGATCCCATGATAAATGGTGCAATATAAATATTTTAATACATAGAATAAAAAGGAAACATAGAGCTGTGTCAAGGCATATCCAGACTGATTTAAAAAGCCAGAAAGTTTCAGTTTTTGTTTCTTCTGTTTTTATTTTAGAGATACATGGACTTTTTGCTTATCTCAGAATATTTTCTATTGGCTCCTAGTATGATTCAAAGCTTTTTATACCAGCTCTCCAAATTGAATGATTTCAACCCACTAGAAAAGTTGGGAAGGATAGGAAGAAAACCTGGGACTTTTCATTCCATTTGGATAAGTCCTCATTGTGAGCTGCCAGGTGCAAAGTAGCTCAAAATAAACCTGAGTATTATTCTGTAATGTATGCAGTTTGTAGCCAGTTTGCTGCAATGCATGTGGTGTTGATACATATAAAATCTACTGGAGTGGATCTAGTTTTCAATGTCTGCAACTACCTGATATCTTTAGTGCAGTGGTTCCTAACCTTTGGGCCTCCAGATGTTTTGGACTTCAGTTCCCACAATTCCTAACAACTGGAAAGATGGCTGGGATTTCTGGGAGTTGAAGTCCAAAACACCTGGAGGCCCAAAGGTTTGGAACCACTGCTTAGTGTGTCCCTTGGGAAACCAGTCGGGAGAGCCTCCTAAATGAAATGCAACTGAGGATATGGGAAGGAGGAATCTAGTAGCACCTTTGAGACTTACTTGTTTTATTTCAGTATGAACTTTTGTGGATATTGATCCACTTCATCAGATGCCTTGATGGAATATAATATTACACTCTGTCAGAATGGAACCAGAATATAATAGGATACAGAAAGATGTGAATTGTGATCCTGGCTTCAAAAATAGTGTAAAATGTCAGTCTCATTAAATCCTAATTTTTTATCTTTCCCAAATTGTTCTTTTAGCTGGGCATACTGGGATACCATGATGCAAAATAGCAAGAAGGAAATTGCGAGAATATACAAGAAGTTACTAGAATGGTCTACAGAGATAGAATATGTAAAAATATGTGCCACAAAATGGGCAAAGAATATTGGATGTTCAATTATGATGTCAGAATGGGAAGCAATATGGAATATAAAACAAAAATATACGTACGCCTCAGATTTACAGGAAAACTGGCTCAAAATGTTCCATAGATGGCACATCACACCAAAAAAGATAGCAACCATGTATAAAAACACAGACAATAAATGCTGGAAATGTAAAAAGCAAGAAGGGTCATACTTTCATATCTGGTGGACATGTTCGGAAACAAAATCATTTTGGAAAGCAGTACATGAAGAAACACAGAAAATACTACAAAAATCATTCCCAATGAAGCCAGAGTTTTATTTACTTGGGTTGACAGAGAGTATAATGAAATTGAACTCAAATGAGGACAAAATATTTACATACGCAGCGACAGCAGCAAGAATAACCTTTGCAAAATATTGGAAACAAAGAGAAATACCAACAAATCAACATTGGTTGGAGAAATTGAATGAGATATATGATATGGACAAATTAACATATCTAATGAAAATAAACAGGGGTAATACAATAAAATCAACTAACTGGGAAAAATATGTAGAATACAAGGAAAAGGCAAAGGAGAAATAAGCAAAGAAGAATCCGAGGACACTCACAATGACCAAAACTAGTCCAATAAATGTAAAAAAGAAAGAAATGGAACAAAACCTAGCCCACAAAGAATAGAAAGCGGAAGGACTTCTGTATCCCCTCCCTCCCTTCCCCTCCTTCCCTCTTCCTTCCCTTTTTTTTTCTTTACCTCTTCTCCCCTTTTCACCAACCCCTGTGAACCATCTCCATTTTTATTTTTTACTGTACTGTATGTATGTGTAAGAAAATCTGAATAAAAATTTATTTTAAAAAAAATAGTGTAAAATGATACAGGCATTTCAAGTAGCTTGCCCGTAATAGAGAGGTGTGAAAGTCATAAATCCACTTACTAAAAGACAGCTTCCTTGGAAAAGCAAAACTGTTACAATTAGATCACTGAAATAGCAATGTGATTCATCATTACATTGCAGCTATAATGTAAGTAAATTATGCCTTGGTTATTCCATAAAGGTCATGGTCATCTAGTTGGTTCCCAGCATTGGGATAGCTGTGTTGCAATGAGTGCAAACATTGAAGATATTTCCACTGGAAGTTACAATGGGGTAATAAGAAAATACATTCTGCATTTCTACTTAATATTACATTGTATTGAAAGTTAATTTCCTCCACAATGTTCAAGTCCACACAAAGTTCCAAATAGCAAGGCAGATTTTTTTTAAAAAAAAATAATAATAATAGCATGCTTCTGATTTAACCTTCTTGGCTACTTGAATTCATTATATTGTTTCTAATTAAATGCACCAAGACTGTATAAAGGGTTTATTATTTGTCAAGCTCAGTAAGATTTCACAAAGGCGTTTGCATTGATTTGCAGTGAAAGGCCAAGTTCCAGCACTTACGTCTCATTAAAAGCAACAGAGCATGACAAGATCAGGATCTATCTTGGCCATAAGTAGAGGACTTTTTCAGGACTTTTTTAGGTTCATTGTCCACTGGCCATTCAATATTTCTTTCACTATCATTTAAAAAAAATCAAATCACGTTTTTTCTCACCATTTCATTCATTCTTTTCAACATTGGTTGCCCTATTTAATGAAGTATGTGCTCAAAAACTGATAAAACTATTTTTAAATGAACTCTCCTCTCCCTTGATTGAAAATCTCATAATAGTTCTTAGCATGATTATAGGACACAGTTCTGCACCAATAATAGTTTCATTTTTGCAGTGCTTACAATTTGTGAAAAAATGAGAAGAATAGTTTTGCTAGATCCGTTTCTTTATCCTCCCCATCTACTGCGTAATATTCCCCCAGCATATGAAATGAACAGAATGGTGATAGAAGACTACTTGGCCAAATCTTTATTTGTATTTATTTAAAATACTTCTATCCCACACACTATATAAGTTATTTAGAAGCTCACAATAAAATCAATTTGAAAAGGCCAAGATCACATATCACATTCATTTGCATAGTTATGCAAATATAGATACAAATAACCCAAAGAATCAATAAAAATAAAAGGAGATTAAAGAACTGAAAATATTAAAACCAGATTAAAACATGCTTTATAAAACAGTAACAACCACATTGACACAGGAATTAATATGATCCAGCTTAGGTGAGGCATATCTTATTACTCAACATGGTAACTCATAATGTTAAGTCCATTAACCTCCCCATACCAGATCATAGAGTCTCTTTAGTAAAAGCTTTTGCACTAAAGTTACTTGTTAATTATAATTCCTGGATATCACTATTAAAAACCAGCATCAATGAAAACAACAGTGTGTAGTAGAGTAGGGCCCGAATCCTGTTTCATCTGTTTTTTTCGTGGTTTTGTACCGTTTTGTCCATTCAGATTGCACAGAACAGTATAACCCCACAGGAACAAAAGAAACAGTGAAACAAAAGGCAGAGGGGAATGGTAGCCATTTGGTTGGCTGATTTTTGGTACTTGGCTGTAGGCCCTGGCTTGCAGGGCCTTCAGCCAAGCACTGGGCACTTGATGCTTGTAGGTTCTGCCTGCCATGCAAACAAGGCCTATGGGCTATCGAGCACTCGATGGCCTGGCTCACAGGGCCTACAAGCGAGTGCTGAGCACTTGATGCTCATAGGTCCTGCAAGCTGGGCTTACAGTCAAGTACTCAACAATAGGCCTGGCAGTCAGGACCTATGAGCATTGAGTGTTCAATGGCTCATAGGCCTGGCTCACAGGACCTGGTGCTTTGCTGGCCATAGACAGTCATTTTGGTGTAACCTGCTCTGATGCTATCGCATGACTTCGCAACTTAGACAGGGTCTGCCATGCATCATCACACGACGCATGGCAGACCCTGCCCACTTTCCTCCCAAAGTGGAGGGGAAGCACCAAAAGACATTTCCTCTACCACTACCATTGTTGGTACCAATTAGGCCTTCAACAAGGCAACACACAACCAGGGAACCTCACCTCAGCTCAGTAAGTATATT
Source organism: Anolis carolinensis (assembly GCF_035594765.1). Classification (NCBI taxonomy): domain Eukaryota; kingdom Metazoa; phylum Chordata; class Lepidosauria; order Squamata; family Anolidae; genus Anolis; species Anolis carolinensis. The sequence goes on along the minus strand of NC_085842.1, from coordinate 261,063,917 downwards.
GGTCCCACTAGTGGTACACAGATGAGGGTATACAGTAGCTAAAGGTTAGGTTGGAGCGGGTTGGTGTGGGAAGAGATGTTATATAGTTCCATCAGATCGATCTTTATGCTTTTAAATATTAAAGATACAGGTCTCTGTTGCATATTCAGAATGGTAGCTCTAATGAGGCATATCTAACTAGAAGTGAAGCTAACAAGTGGGAGCCAGACTTGTTCTTCCATGTATTGAAAAGCATCTTCTTGGACTGAAAAGCAGCAAAAGGGTGAAAAGAAAGATACTTTTTGCATAGTTTTGCCTATTCACCTGGACCATTTAGAATAAATTCTCCAGGGCAACATGTAGGTAGGATGATAACACTAAAGTAATCTGGAGTATATCACCATGTAACATCATTTTTGTTCCTGGGTTATATATGTCATTTCCTTATTGGTTCTATCATGACAACATGGAAAACTTTGTTTTTGCGGGTCATTCTGCAGCACATTTTTCTATAGCTTTTCAATGAATATCCCATAGAATCTCAACCAATTCAATATAGTTTGTGGCAGCCACAAAAACAAAGTTTCTGGAGTATAGCAACTACTTTCAAAGTAAGTACTGCACAATCAAACAAGAAATAACACTTTCAAATTAGGAACAGAAATTTTTTCAAATTCTGTTACATAGTGCAATGAATGTCTCCAAGGTGCATTGTCCTCAGATAAATAGACACAGAATGGATATTATACATATATAAAAATGCACAGAACTGAAAAATTATGTATCATTTTGAGTTTGTATGTTAACATGAATTTCCTTGCAGTAATCATTTCCTTTTATAGCAGTGTAAAATGCTGTGGCTTTCAGAGGCCCAATTTTGATAGGCAACATCCTACCTCCAAAACCCCTAAGAAAGAGAGCTTCTTCACTAAATTGATGTTCAAATTTCCTGAATCCATAAATTGAATGAAAGAGGTACGTTGACCAGAACATAATTCAATTTAAAATTGGCTCTCCTTTGCTTTCAGCATAATTTTCCAATATGATGCATTAGATTAGATTAGAAAGCCAAGAGACTTGTAGCATCTTAAAGACTAATTTATTGTACCATTACTTTTTGTGGGCAAGGGTCTAATTCATCAGAAGATGCAATTAGGCTTTCAGTGTTTGCACATGCAAGTTTCCATATGCAAGTTAAGCCAACATGAGCTGTTGAGTCAAGCCTAGGATTTGAGTGGGATATTTTTGAACCACAGCTCTCAGGATGTATCCCTCCCTAGTCAGTAAGAGTATATTTTCCATTCAAACAATGCTGTAGTGGGCTTTCAATTTTGCACTTTGCTTCTTGTTATTTCATTTAAGTATCTTCCTTCAGGATGGTTTATTAACTACTACAAGCTGACAACTACATGTTAAGATTGGAAAGTAACAGGATAGTGTTGGCTGCAAAGTCCTAGGCTTACCTTAAGGGTGAAGTCATATGGGACTGGGCATCTTGCTGAATGTTATTGTTGTAGGAGGTGGAATTGTCTGACTATTCAGGAAGGTTTGAAATAGAATATTTGTAGAAAATATCTCAGATTCTTTCATGAAAAGTAGACTCAGGATGCACCTACACTGTGGATTTAATACAGTTTGATACTACTTACACTTCCATTGGTCTATACTATGAAATCATTGGAATTGTAATTTTATAATATCTTCAGCTTTCTCTTCCAAAGAGTACTGATGTCTCATCAATCTACAAATCCCAGGATGCCATAGTGTTGAACCATGACCAAGTGATGTCAGAAGACATTAATGTAGAACCAGCCTTACTGTAACGTTGATAGGAACGTTTATAGCCTGCCATCTTGTTAGTTACATGTGCAGATATAAGTTGTGAAAAGCATACACAGCATTTTTTTCCAATGCAAAATGCTAATACCCAGCTGATGGCAACATAAGTCGATCATTGCACATGTGATAGTACATTAAAGTACATAAAGTAATGTGTGGCTGTAGAGTATAAATTTGCTGGGTGGTATTTACATAATGTTGAGGAGATATACTGTAGGATCTTAGCTATAAGTGGTTAATATTGATGGATGAAGAATGAATTCAAACTGATGTAAGACTGGAATGTGGAGTAGCTAGCATTATAGCCCCTATTTCTTTCCAATATTAAAGCTGCATAAGCAGTGCCTGAAATTCCTATTCTGCACATAGACAGTTAAGTTAAATTTTATCTAATATTCCCCTGACATTCATGAACAGAAGCTTTCAAAAATGTTCAAAGATCTATCAGAACATTCTTTTCTGAGAAATTTTGGTTCAGAATTACAGCGTTCTGAGAACAGAACGTGCTGCCTTGTAGAGGCAGTCATGCTAGCAGATTCTTCTGTTCCTAATCACCATTTCTGTGATGTGCTCATTTACCCTCCAGTTTATGGAGGAACGGAGCCAGGTTGCTTCGATGCAATTCTGTCTCTTGGCAGAATGTCATATTGCCAGGGTAGCAGAGCCCCAGTCGTTGGCAGGCAGGATGTTTCAAGTGTGACAGTGACATTGTATTCTTTTGAACAAATGAGAGGCAAAGCGCACAGCGCTGCAGAGAGTGCAGCCGAGTGAGTCACGGAACCAAGCCGAACCTGAAAACTTACAAAAGCACAGTTGTCCTTGTTCACTCTCTGATTGAACTTGTTATAGAAAACAATCAGTTTGGCTGAGTGTATCTTTATCCAGTTCTAATTGTATGAACAACATTATTCTATTTGGTTATAGAGTCAAAACAGATCTTTAATCCATTTTATAAACATAATCTTATTAAAGCAGGGCTTGTGTCAACCACAGCCTTTGTCCTTAATTAACCTGAGAGATGATACTGAATAGGGGGAAAGAAGCAAAACATTTTTCTCAGATATGCAGAATAATCTCCTTCCATTTTTAGGGCCCTTCTACATTTACCTAAAATCTGAAACCCACCCCCAACTCAAACTCCGGACTTCCTCTTGAGGGGTTGCTAGATGCCAGCCTAAATTAACCAATGGTTGACCCAGGATGGCATCCTGCTCCCCATTCCCCCCCCCCCCCAAAAAAAAACTTCCTAGAGGGGCCTGCAGGCAGCACAGGCCCATCTGCACAGTACTCCCCTGACATGAGACCATGATGATAAGACATGGAGGAAGGAAGGGAAATCCCTCCTCCCCTGCCACATCCTGATGCACCATTTTCATGCAGCAGAAGTATTGCGTAGAGGGGCCTGTATTGCTGACAGGTCCCTCAAGTAGCTTTTTTGGAGGGAAATGGGAGGCTGGAGAGGAGGGGGTGGGCACTCTCCTGCCCCTTCAGGCTCCAGGAGCCCAAAGATGGTTGTAGGGAGTCAATCCCCACAGGGGAAACACCTGGAAAGATCTGGACCTTAGCTTAAGGTCCAGAATTTTCCAGGTGTTTAATTAATGTGGAGTAAACTGGGAAAACCCAGTTTTCTCTGCATTAAGTTGCTTTTACCTGAGAACACTACAATACTAAGAAAAGACTGGATTTATTAACCCATGTAATTTAAGGTCCTGGTGATAACATTTAAAGACCTGGCTCTTGGGACCTTTATATTCAAGAATGTATATTTATTTCTATATGGCTGACCAAAAGCACAGAGGTCTCTTGGAAGGACTCTTTGCTATGCCCCACCAGTGGAGACAATATTTATTTATTTTATATCCCACCCTTCTCCTACTACAGAGGGCAATACACTTGGAAGGCCAGGGAAGAGAGTCTTCTCTGCTGTGGCAACCCAGACAATATAGGAATAATTGATATCTTTGGCAGAGTGCAGCATAGCTTAGCCAGTGCTATGAGCTTATGGTAGGAAACAGAGGAGAAAATATGCAAGATGCTATTGTAATATTAAGAAATGAAAAGATACCATTCTTTTATTGTTGCAGGTGATATATCTGAGATAAAAAAGTTGATAGGCAAAAGAAAGTCACCTAACTTTGGTAGAAGAATCTCTAATGCTGATTCTCATTTCTGTTTGTGTAAGGCCTCTTGAGACAAAGAAACCTCATGGTGCTTCCTTTTCAAACAAAAAGGCAATAAAATATACTAGGGACTTCTGAGAGGAAAAGGAAAAGGACTAAAAAATTCAGGAAGGAAGCAAAATAGATCTTGGAAACAAAAGTGGAAAAATAAAATAACAGGTATGCACTACAGGGTTCCCTCTGCCCCAATTGCTTTAAATACAAGTGTTGACGCTTCTTCACTTCAAAAAGAAAGGTCACCCTCCCCGCGCCCCACAAACAGTCCAACTAGTGTCATTCATTAAATTGTTTAACTGGTTTTGAATTGTTTTGTTCAAAATGATAAATGAATTAATTTACTTTTAGTCTGTTAAAATTATTGTTATTGCTTTAAATATTTAGAAATGATGTTATTATATGATGACACCCTCTGATATAGGTTGAAATATAATATTTAAATAAATAAATATAGGTGAGTTCACAAAGAGTGCGCTGATTGGCCATGAGCATTGATGGGATGCTACAGGGATAAGCACAATTGTTTCTTTGCAACAATAAATCCATGATAATTTCCAAGGCAATGAGGTTGGGGAAGAAAGGGAGGAGAAGGGGGAACAAGGATTGATTTGGTCCTGTTCTCAATCCCTTTGACTAGGCTGGTCCCCAAACTCCAAACCCTAGGCATTCTGTGTCACTCAGACTTCTCTTGCCCCCCAATTGGGGCCGGGCTGTGGCGCAGCTGTTGAGCAGCTGCCTTAAATCACTCTGACCATGAGGTCATGAGTTCGAGGCCAGCCCGTGGCGGGGTGAGCACCCGTCAATTAAAAATAAAAAATAGCCCCTGCTCGTTGCTGACCTAGCAACCCGAAAGATAGTTGCATCTATCAAGTAGGAGATAAGGTACCACTTATAAAGTGGGGAGGCAAGATTAACTAATTTACGACCTGGAATGAGGAAGTGCCATCAGTGTGGATGATGAAGCAGCTGCTCCCCCCTGTGGCCAGAATCGAACATCCCCTCAGAAGAACGTTAACTTGCCTCTGCGTGTGTCTCTCAGTCTCTGTTTGATGTGTTGGGCATTGAATGTTTGCCCTATGTGTGTTATAATGTGATCCGCCCTGAGTCCCCTTCGGGGTGAGAAGGGCGGAATATAAATACTGTAAATAAATAAAATAAATTAGTCTCTTGTTGGATTAGATTACTGAGTCTCACAGTGACCCCTTTGCACGTGGACCTGTTGTTGCTATCTTCTGTGCAGTTTTTAGTTTGTTATATATGACCCACAAAAACTCTTTCAAACCTTGGATTAAAGCAATATTGATTCAGGTCTAAAAGTTTTGGTTCTTCTCATGAGCTAGCACCTTTATTTCCACCTTCACTTCTTGTAAATGAACAAAGGTAATACAGGTTGAATATCCCTCATCTAAAATGCTTGATGCTAGGATTTTGAATTTGTATAGATTTTGGAATACTGTCAGCCCTCCATATTTGCTTATTTGCAGGTTCAACGTTTATAAATTTGATCATTCATGGATTTAATTAATATAGTCTTCATAGGACTTGCTTGGTCCTTGAATGGAATTTGACCAAAAATTGCTGGAGGACCTTAAGATTCTCAGAGAGAACACTTTTATAGGCATTTCTAGAAACAAATCTATCAAGTTCCAGCAGACATTGATCATAGTCATGCTGGCAGATCAGAAATTCCTAGAGAGGCAATCTCTCACATAAAAAGTAGGGTTTTTTTATTTGTGGATTTTCCACTTTCATTGGAGTCTTGTGTCCCTAATTCCAGTGAATGCGGAAGGCTGACTGTACCTATATTTACATATACTGTATATACATAATGAGATATCTTGAGATAGAACCAAAGTCTAAACACAAAATGTATTTATGTTTCATATACTGTTATGGTTGAGCCTTCTGGCTCCGGTACTAGGAGACGTGGTCGTAAGACTCCTCGAGAGTCAGACTCTTTTGAGGAGCGTGAAAGGAAACGGCTCCGGGACTTATTTGCAGAACCAACAGATGAAGACTCATTTGAGGGTTTTACCGAGGGAATGGAGGAAGAGATGGTTAGCTCAGAGGAGGATGACATGGAGTGGACTCGTGTGAGGGAGGATTTGGGTGTCACCGGCAATGATAGCATGGGAGGCAATTGGCGGGTTGCAGGATCAGACCCATGGACGGGCTGGAGGGATGGAGCGGGATCCACAGCTAGGGATGCTGTGGGGCGTAGTCAAAGGTGTTTTAGCTCCGATGAGGATGATGATGATGAGGCACCTGGAATTAGGATAGCAGCTGACAGCGATGAGGAGTTATGAACTGGGATAAAATGGGGTTTAGGATCAATGGCTAATTGCGTTGGGCAAGGTAATCTGGACGAACGCTTGGGCTCTTGTTGGGGAACTTCCTGAAGACGGGTGTGATTCGTTGCTGGATACCTTGGACCTCCGTCGTCTTTTTGACGGACATTAATTACCTACTCTGGATTGACGCTGGACTGACTGACTGACTACGACCCTGGACTATCCCTTCTGTGGCTATCGGTGGAACTTGTGGACGTTTGCACTTGGCTTTCAACCTTGGACCGGATTGGGACCCACGCTGACCGTCGTTACCCTGATTGATGTGCCTGGACCCGGATTTCGCTCGTTGCACGGAGGAGTAAACAGCCTGAGTTACTCATCTGTAGCTTTTGAGTAGCAGAGAGGAATCTGCTGCCAGTTTTTTGTGTTCATTTTGACCTCTATTTTCCAACTTTTGTTTGTTTAAATTGTCAGGCTGAAGTAAGCACTTTTGCTTTAGTTTGGATTAAACTCCTGTTTAATCCGGTTTATCCTTTTGAACCGTTTTAATTCAAACGGAGCTGTTTCTGTTACTTTCACACTGAAGACAAGTGTTTGCCTAGTCCTTTGCTTCCTACGGGCATTTCTCAGTTCTGTAACTTTAATAAACTGTGTTGTACTCTATTTGGTGGCGTTCTGTCTATGACATATACACCTTATACACATAGTCTGAAAGTAATTTAATACAATATTTGTTAATAGGTTTGTGCATGAAAAAAGTCTATATAAATTGAGCAGACAGAAAGCAAAAGTGCCACTATCTTAGCCACTAATGTGGGCAATTTTAGATTTTGGAGGATTTTGGATTTCTGGATAAGGGATACCCAACCTATAACAAAATTGAAGCAGCCAAATCTCTATCTCCATGATTGTTTTGTTCATTTATCCTAGGCTGAGGAAGCAGCAAGAGCAGAGGAACAAAACTAAGGCTTCAGACAGTGTCTGCTTCACTGACATGCTTGTCATTAAGTGGCGAGAGCGAAAGAACTATAGATCAATGGCACAACACAGACAGTTGCACAATCAATTCCTGGCATCTTTGGGTAGTGTTAGGGAGCACTGACGGTTTGGAATGTAATTTTCAATAACGAATTCCTTTTTGTGTTGAAGGACCCTTAACAGTAATTATCATTACTTATTTCACATCTTCAGGACAAAGTGTTCCATTTCTAACAACGGTATTGTTACATTATTCATTATTTCTAGCATTGTGGCAATCTAAAAACTTCAGCTGAACATTTAGAAAGCCATTTTAAGCATTCAAAGAAAAGGAATCAAGTAAATGCAAACAGTCAAATAGAAATGGAAACACAGCAAGGAGATTTAACCACAGCAAACAAAAGAGCTCTGAGTATGAATGATAATTTTCAATGTCTAACTTTTCGCAAGGCTAGAAATATGGGGAATGAAGGGAAGTTTCGGGAGGGGGCCAGAGTGTCACTTTGGTTTAATTCATAGAGTCCCATAGGAAAAACAGCACAAGGAACAACATGACCCAGCACTTGAAATTGACACCGTTTCTTTTCCTACATTTACTGAGGCATAGGACTATAATATTGAAAGGATCTTAAACAGAATTATGCAATGAAAAGAGTTGTGCTTCATTACATTCCAGTTATTATGTCATGAAAACATTCCTTTGTTCAAGTGGAAACAAACTTATTAAAGCAACTGGTTATTTATATGTAGCTACTTTTAAGTTCTGAGTAGGTCTTACTATGAAGTGCACATTTTGCTCACTTAGGAAGAGTTATGTAAGGACCTTATCAGATGGCCAGGGATAAAGTGGGGAACAGCAGGGGAAATCATGGGGCAGCGAAGGAAACTATCACACCCTGTTCCCTACTGTCAGGGTCCATCCTCTGCCTTTCCATGAGGTTTTCCCATCTGTCCCCCTTCCTCTTCAGTTTGGGTTGCCTTGTTCAATGAGGAATCAGATGTACACCCAACTCCTCTGGGCTCTGCTGCCACAATACTGCCAACTACAGCATTGTCAAATATTTAACAAATATGAGGGACAATTTTCTGCCATGGGGCTTTTTGAAGTTTGTAAAGACTGCTAAAAATAAAGGAAAAAGTAGAAATTGCCACTATTCCTCTTTTATAATTGAAAAATAGGCACTTGGTTCATGTTTGGATTAGAAAAAAGTGATACTTTAAACCAGAAGTGTGCAAAAAGTGGTCTGTGGTGTGGATAGAGACTTTGAGATTCCAAAGTGTGGACCTTGAACTCCCCTGAAGCACTACATGTCGTTAGACCTCTCATTAATATATTTTTTACAGGTGATTGCTTGCCCCAACTTCTTAAAATAGTTCAAAATAACTGCTAACTACAATGGTTCTGAATTTCTGCTTCCCCAGTCCGCCAACAACCCACTAGGTTTGTTAGAAAGTGAAAATAACCCATAACTGAAACTGGAAATGGTAATGAGGGACAAGGCGAGTGCACCCTCCAAGAAGTCATAAGGTCAGCGTTTCCCCCTTTCCTCTCCACAGTCCATGCCCCTGTTATTATAATTTTATTAAGAGTTTTTATATTGACTATACAAGGAAAGAGTGAGAACATTTTTTTTGAAAAGTCAGAAAGAAAGTATGATAGAAAAGATAAAAAGAGAAAAAATAGAAAATATACCAAACAAAATGTGTTGGGCTTTTGTTCAGCTTCCTACTGTTCCTTTTTCTTCAGCATTTTAATTTGTATTTTATCTCCCATTTGTTCAGCTCTTGTTTTAAATTTTTTCTTTCTTCATTAAGGGTAGTAATTCATATTTGTATAGTCCCCAAATGTTGACCAATCGGTCTTTTTTACACCCTTGTCTGTATTCTTTTTCAATAAAAACGTTAATTGATCCATATCATTTATGTCTAAGACTTTGTTTACCCAGTCCTCTTTCTCTGGAAAGTTCTCTGACTTCCACATCTTAGCATATACCATTCTTGCGGCCATTGTTAGGAAAGTCATTAACTTTTCTTTATTAATATCATTGAAGACTTCTTTATCCAAAATTTCCAGAAGGTAAGTTTCCAGTCTGATCTGATAATCCAATTTTATTATTTTCTGACACTCTCTGTGTATCATGTTCCAAAACTCTCTTGCTTTTTTGCATGTCTAACAACAGTGATAAAATGTTCCCTCCTTTGTTTTGTATTTCCAGCATTTATCATTAGCTTGTTTATACATTGCACTCAATTGTTTTGGTGTTAAATACCATCGGTGGATCATTTTTCACCAGTTTTCTTTTAAGTCCATTGCGTATGTAAATTTCATTCTTCTTATCCAAATTTCTTTCCATTCTGACATGAGAATCGGTCTGCCTATGTTTTTAGCCCAATTTATCATCAAATTTTTTACTTCCTCCATTTCTGTTGCCCATTCCAGCAATTTATTATAAAATATGGTAACTAATTTCTTTTCTGATTGTAATACAATGTCCCAGAAGCCCCCTTTTTCCTGAAGCCCAGTTTTTTATCTGAATTAAAATGTTCTTTTATTTGAAGGTATTGCAGCCATGTCACTTTATAGTCTCTTTTGATCATCTCATGACTTCTTAGTTTATATTATTCTGTTCCTCTACCAATAGGTCTTTATAAGTGGGCCATCTTATCCAGCCTAAAAGGCATCTTTGGTTAGCCTCTAAAGTGGATAACCATCTTGGTGTTCTTTCGTAGAGGTTTCTTTTGTGTCTTTCCCACACTCGAATCAATGATGATCGTATAAAGTAGTTTCCAAAAATTTTCTTTTTAGATGTCCTACCATACCAAATGTATAAGTGCCACCCTTTTCGCAGATCAAATCCTTCCAGGACCAAAATTTTCGGATTCAATAATTTTATCCAATCTTTCTATGCCTCTGTTCTAAGCACTGCCAGGTATGTTTTTTCATTCTTGCCTTTTAACCCAATTCAGCAAGGCTGGGACTCTTGTTTGTAATCAGATAGCAAAATCCAAGCCTAGAGGATATCACATGTAAGGCGGGCACTAATACCGCCCCCCCCCGCCCCCCCCGTTCAGTCAGAGAATGAGTGGCACTGAACACTATTATTATTATTATTATTATTATTATTATTATTATTATTATTATTATCCTGCTTTTTCTCTCCATACGAAGACTCAAAGTGGCTCACAACTAAAAGCATTTGAGTACAACTTAAGATATACAAATATACAAGTATTAAAACAGTATTAAACAACATTAATATTAAAACAATCCAGGTTAAAACTATAAAAGCATATAGAATCATATCACAAAAGCACAGTAGCCCTTGATGGTCTTAAACACCATCCTTAAGTTGATATGTATGTGGATACTACTACTTGGTATGTATGCATCGCCATGCAACAGAATTCGTTATTCCTCAGGATAAAATCATTTCAACTAATACTTGATTATATTTTGTGTTTCCTAACATATTACTTCCAAGATCAAGTTAATACCTGTAGAGTTATTCAAGCTGTATCTACAATGTAGCATTATTGTTTGACACCACTTTAATAGCCACGATTCAATGTGATGGAATACTGGAAATGTACCTTTACAAGATCTTTAGCTTTTTTCTGTCCCACATTGTTGGTGACTTATCAAACTACAAATCCCATAATTCCATCACATTGAGTCATAGATTTAAAGTAGTGTCAAACTGTTTCAGTTCTACAGTGTAGAACTAACCTCAGACACTCTTGGTCCATCTAGTATTGGACTAAATGGACCAAAAATCTGACTCAGGTCTCTTCTACACAGCTATATCCACATTATCTGTTTTGAACTGAATTATATGGCAGTGTAGACTCAGATAACCCAGTTCAAAGCAGATAGTGTGGATTATCTACTCTGATAATCTGGATTATATGGCAGTGTAGAAGGGGCCCCAGTATAAGTTAGTTTCTATTGTTCCTAAGAGCTAGGAAGCATTACTTTTGTGTCTGCAATTTTCCAAATCCCTTAGGCAGCATGGCCCCAAATGCAATATTTCCAGCTCTTTTTCTAAGGTAATTTTACAGCATGACTGAAGAATGAGAATGTTCTTCTTTTGTAATACATTTCTCTTGCCACCAAATGTTCCATATATCTTCTTCTGTGCCTAAGAGATAATGCACAGTGAAAAAGATATTTTTATAAGGATCCATGTGGCATTTGTCATGTGTTGACCCAGTCATCTGATCAAATTTGCAAAGAAACCAGCTCATCGCACACCCCCTCTTTACTATTCTTATGCTGAAGTTATCCTCTGACAGATTTTGGGGGCACATCTCACTCGACACTCTCCTCTCTCAACAAGCTAAGCAGTACTATAATAATTTTAAGAAGTCATGATGCATTGTTCCTTCTTATCTCTAAGAGCTCCTTTGAAAGAAAGAGTCCTTAAAACGTAGTTAACATGAAGAGCAGCTTGTGGCACAGTGGAGAGAAACTGATCGCCTTCCTCTTTATAACAGCTGTAGGCGATCGAGCTTGTATAATGAAGCCAGTTACTTCATCCTTTTCCCCTTCTAGGGTGAACAACTAGCAAGAGTCTTGATTTTTAAATTGATGTTTTACACCCTAATAATTCTTCATTTTTAATTCAATCGTGGCCTGTTAGATGCCCAATAAGAAGGGAACTGCAAGATAAACGGCTCTAATTACAGTGTCATGAAGGGAAACAATAAACATATTAAACTATGAAGGGATAATCGTTATCATGGCTTAAAGAGAAGATCAGGGTCTGAAGCAGGGATTTCTAACAAGGTTCATTAACTGTCCTTACAGCTCTTGGAATATTTTAACTGTAGCAATTAACATAAAAATAGATTTAGCGACAGCGGCTTCTCATTACTGTCAGCTTGTATTTGGGTTCATAAAATATAATTATAAATAAAATACACTTTCCCTTCTTAATGCTTATTAAAAGGGGGTATTATACAGTTTCTCAGAGCTACTAATGATCAGCACTTTAATTCAATATTGTAAATTGCAGCATTCATGTGCACAAACATATACAGACTCTTTGCAAGCACATCTTGTCGGAGGATTGTTTCACATCACATTCTGTTCAGTTATTTTGTTTCACTGTTTTCTTTCTCCCTTCCTCCCCGCAGCCTATAGTCTAAAGTAATTTTCCATGCTATACATTTTGTTCTATAATTTGATCCACAAAGATCAATGCTTTCATTCCAATTGTTGCATTTTAAATAAACTCAATGAAATAAATCAATCTTCATACAAATAGTTAATTAATAAAATGATTATTTGAGGGTTCCATCTTCAAATATATGAACCATCCTCACCAATATGCACTAACGCAGTGGTTCTCAACCTGGGGTCTCAGATGTTTTTGACCTTCAACTCCCAGAAATCCTAACAACTGGTAAACTGGCTGGGATTTCTGGGAGTTGTAGGCCAAAACACCTGAGGACCCACAGATTGAGAACCACACTCTGTTCCCTGTTGTCAGGGTTCGTCATCTGCCTTCCCAAAACATTTCCCCACCTGTCCCCCTGTGATGACCCATGGGCCTTGTAGTCCTGCTCAGGACATTGTGATTCCTGATGAAGATGAAAACTTGGGTTTTTTACCTTCCCAGTCTGAACTGGATTCCTCTCAGCCAGATCTTTCCCAGGCAGATCTGGGAACCTTGCACCTGCAAGAAAGTTGTCTCCCAGAAGTATGTCAAACAAGCCCAGAGCCTACTTCTCCCGTGTTCTTGCGCCGGGAGTTTTGTAAACATCAGAGAAGTTTGGATTCAGCTTCGCGCAGGAGTGCAAGGATTGCAGCTAAGAATGTGGCCAATTAAGACTGCTTCTCGTGAGAATCTTTGGGGAGTCTCACATCTGGTCTCAGAGTTAGCTTTCGGTTCTGATTCCCAGAGAACTGTTTCGGCGGGAAAGCTAGACTCTATTTAGGTGTTTTACCCGCGTAGTAACTTCGCGGAGTCAATTCGTCAGCCTACGGAGCGAGTTGTGTCTGGACAGCGCGCTCCGATTCAAGCCTCGCTCCTGCTCAAGCCTTGCCTAGCTATCCAGCCTTCGCCTTGCTTCCCAGCCTTTGTTTATCTACGGACTTTGCCTTGTTTCCCAGGATCACTCCTTGCCTTGTTCCACGGATTTATCAAGTTATTCCACGGACCTTGTTCTTGTTCTTAGTTACCTTGTTCCACGTTCAAGCCTTGTTTCAAGTATCAAGTTATTTCCTAGCCTCGCTCAAGTTTCATGGACTAAAGGACCTTGTCATCTCCCCTCACTTTGCTTGGCAAAGTGAGTGTTTCGGTTATTGGATTACAACTTTGGACCTTAATATTTCTTATTGGACATTGCTTTTTTGGACTAATTCTGACATTTCCTGAAAGGTCTAATTCTGAACTATTTTCTACATTTGTTTTTATTAACTTTATATATTCCTTCAATAAAGATATTAGATAGGTTCTGGCCTCTGTGTATGGTTATTGGTGCTCTGCAGCCTGGGTCGTGACACCCCCTTCCTCTTCAGTTTGGGTTGCCTTGTTCAATGAGGAATCAGATGTACACCCGAGTCCTCTGGGTTCCGCTGCCACATCGCTGTAGCACGGAGCCCCATGGGATCCTGCTTTAAGTAGCCGTGCATCAAGTGATAGGCTCCAGGGTACTCCATGCTGACAATGGAGAGAAGCGGGGAGATGATGTTGTCAACACGGATTCCCCTGACACTTCTCTCACTGCATCTGATTAGGTCCATAGTCCTATTGCTTCATCCCATTTTTATAGTAGGTGTCATCTGGATGTGCTAAAGGAGTATAGCTTATTTAAGAATGAGTCCAAGATAAGGGAGTATGTAAAGGAAAATCTTCAGGATTTCTGCAAGGGAACAAAGTTAAATTGAAATAAATCCAGCAGATTATTCTGTTGCCACAAAAGCAGAAAGAGATTAAAAATAGGTTTGGGAAATAAAATCTTGATACTAACCTCTCATGCATTACTCCAGCCATATATTCAAATATTCTATACATTTGAAGCTAAACACACCAGTATGCACAACGCAACAGTGAAACAGCCATAAATAATGAGTGATGCATTCCCATAGTGTGTTAAATCTAAGATTCTAAGAACACTTTGTAGTCATTCATGTTTATATGTTCTCAATACCCAGCAGAATTTCTCTTTACGGAGCAGTTAATTCAAGCACAGAGTATAGAAGTGATTTGTGTAAAGTCAGGCAGTCAGTCCAGCCAGAAACACAAACAAGACTCTCTGACCTCCAGCCTTCTCCTTAAGCTGTCAGGTCTTTTCCCCTTTCCTTTGCTGGTGGCCAACATAAGCAAAGAAATTTGAAGAAAACAAGCTACATACTATATGAGAAATTAGGAAAGAAATAATAAAAGAAAGAAAAAATATGGTTGTGTTACCATGACTCTGTTTGTATTAACAAAGTCAAATAGCATTAGCAACTTTGCAGGAATTATCCAAGGGTTAGTGCCTAATTTCTGTTAAAGATTTAGTACTTCCTTGGGATTTTGCAGCCTAGTAAATATCTTAAAGACGGTGATCCTGTCTGATCTTGGAAGCTAAGCAAGGTCGTCCCTGGTTATAAGGAACCACCAATCAATACCTGGTGTTTTGGGCTATACTTCAGGAGAAGAGACTGAAGTATTCCTCGCCAATGAAAACCCTATGAAATGTATGGGGCACCATACGTCAACAAGTGATTTGAAGGCACATACAGACACATACATCCAGGAGTTTGCAAAGAGGCAGAACTAGTGCACTTGTCCTGATCTCCTTCCATCCCAATTCCATCCCTTCAAAGGTAAAACTTACACGAGGAGAATTTTCTCAGGGTTGGTTTTTATTTAGATATATTAGACATATGGACATTCTATTTTAAATTACAACAATGTGAAGGCATTTACTTCTTCCGTTTCAATGAATGAAAACATTGAAGGCACAGCACTTGATTGTGTACATAACAGTTCCCACATTTCCAACTATGAACCACAGACTGGAATGCTGGATCTTATATCTCAGCGTTTCTTGTCCTAATACATTTGTTCCATGCTTGTACTTCTAATATTTTATTGGTTTTAAATGTACAGAAATTAATAGCAGATTTGGGTCATCAGACATATCTCAGAATTCATAGTCTTCATGAGTTTTTTTCCTTCTTTATATATCTTAGAGGATTCATTTGCCATGCATATTTTGTTTTGTCCTTATACAGCCCAGATTTCATTGATATTACTAATTATGACTACATCCACAACAATTGAACACAAGAAAGCTTGGCTCTGTGCTGGATAGCAGAGGCAATGTATTTAGATTGGAAAAGCAGATTTTCAACATGGAATTATAATCTTGGTTATTTCTTTATTTAGAAATTTTATCTCATTCATTCAGAGATCTTGGGGTGATGGTGGGGACAATAAAACCAGACTTACATATTTAAAGAGCATCAATACAAAAGTAATTTTTAAAAGGCAAAAAACTTAATATTAAAACAAGTTACAGTAGAGTCTCACTTATCCAACACTCGCTTATCCAACGTTCTGGATTATCCAACACATTTTTGTAGTCAATGTTTTCAATATAACATGATATTTTGGTGCTAATTTCATAAATACAGTAATTACAACATAACATTACTGCGTATTGAACTACTTTTTCTGTCAAATTTGTTGTATAACATGATGTTTTGGTGCTTAATTTGTAAAATCATAACCTATTTTTATGTTTAATAGGCTTTTTCTTAATCTCTCCTTATTATCCAACATATTCGCTTATCCAACGTTCTGCTGGCCCGTTTATGTTGGATAAGTGAGACTCTACTGTAACAAATTAAAAAGTCAAATTAAAATGGAAAAAGTATTGTGTTTCCTGCCATGATTTGACATTTCAGATAACACACTAGCAGTGTAGTCCTCTGGATGTCTACTCAGAAGTAAGCCTCAACCGGTTAAGAAGGAATTACTTATAGTTCAATGTATATAGGATTGCAGATCCACTTACTGGAGATGAACCCCATTGAACTCAACATAAGGCATGTACAACAGAGCTATAATGATGTAGTGGTTTGCCTTTTGGATTATGACTCTGGAGTCCAAGGCTCTTTTGGCTATTGAAACCCACTGGGTGATTTTGAGCAAATCAGATATTCTCAATCCCAGAAAACCTCATGATAGGGACATCATTAATTGGAAACAACTTAAACGCACATAACAGGAAGAAAGCACGTACATGATTGCACAGTCCACAGTAATAATGTGGCACAGTCTGGTTGTGTGGCGGTGTTACCAGCACTGCGTTTTGATCATGTGGTAATGTCAAGAGTGTCTCCACACATTTTCAGATAGTTCAGATATGTGATTCTTCAAATGATGACAGACAACAGGCATGCAAATGATAATGATTTTAGCAGACTAAATGTATGTCAGGATTTAAATCTCACATGCAGGCTTGCACAGACCAGTGATTCACTTATATTTTGCATCCCAAATACATCTATCTCATTCATGGGTTTGTCAGCTTTGCACCTAAAGAGTTAAGCATGTATTTGTGAGTATGTCAATCATCATCAGTCAATCAATCATGCAGCTAATTCCTTTAGGGGTCATGGTTTCAACAAGGACAACAGTTGACAGCAGAGCTGACAGACCGAGGCCTACCATCTAGATAATGGTTTGTTAATACCAAGTCTTTCTTGCACAAACAGATGGTACAGTCCATTCAGTATGAGCTAATCCCTCAGGCAATTTTTGACATTCTAACCCAAACAGTTCCAGAATGAAGGATGGGATGGGGAGGAAGGAGGGAGGGAAATAAAGCTTCTTAGATTTCACTGCTTACTATTTTTCCTAATAATTGCCACATTTCACACATAATCCAGTCCTTTGTTGACATACTCAAAAATTAGAGAGTAGAGTTCCCACCGTTATTTAAATAAAGTATTATCAGCATACAACAATTCTAGAATTTAAATATACACATGTTTTACTTTTTGCTTCCTGGAATTATGTTACTTAATCCAGAAACACAGAGGAAAAAGTTGCTGGATCCATGAAATATGGAGAGTGGAGAGAAGATGACTTGTTTTTAGCAAGTGGTCTGAGTTCATTGGTTTCAGTGACCTGCTGATTCCAAAAATGGCACCAATTTTCCTCTATCAGCTCTAGTTTTTTGGAGATATAGGATGTATGCCATATACCAGTCTTCATCTACTTTCCCATAGAAAATCCTGGTAATTAAGAAACTTGAGTGATATTTTCTATCCAATGTAATGTCCTGAATCAGTGCCTCATATAACTCCAGGAATAGGCCTAAAAACCAAGACATCAAGATTTTTTTGTTGGGCTGTGTTACCTATACAGTAATTGTTTCCCAATCGGATTGTTGTAATATGGTCTACCCTTGAAAAGTATTCATAAATGCTGAAACCAGACTGTTTTCTGGTGTGTGCTGGAATCCTTTTTTTTAAATGGTGGAATTTGTTTGATGTAAGCTCCCCTGTGAATTAGACTGGTCTTGCAAGCACGATTATGTTATGGTGAGACAATATCACTATACTAATGCCATAGGCATAATGTCATTTTAAATACCTTATTACACCAGAGATTGTAGGTAGGGAAAATGTGATGATGACTGCAAGTGTTCCAAAATTTGTTACTATACTACTGGAAAGGTTTACACTTGACCCTTGTTAGTGGCGGATGGTCAATTTAAAGGGCAGGTGTACATCTTGACACATTCCCCAAAGCCACTGCAAATATGAAAACAATTCATAACATTTCCTAACTGAACTTACTGGAACCTGCCAATTTTGCTTGGACCATAATACTTGCACCTAACAGCTTGGAACGAGTGTATCAGACAGATAGTTTTCTTCCACTCACAGCTACTAGAGACTTAATATGTTTACTAGTGGTTGCTGACCAGGTGCTTTTGCCTTTTCTTCTCTTTTTTTTATCTCTAATCCCCCCCCCCCCACCTTCTATGGTATAACAGCTATGGCACACCAAGCCCTTCCTTCAAACTCATATATTTATTTCTTTACTGGATTTATGAATCAGACAAAATCTGTCCTCTTCTCTGATTTTTATAATAGGTTCACCCTTTTTAATTGGATTAATTGTGTTGTAAAATGTTTTGCTAGCTAGCTCACTATTGTTAATTGATGAACTGTTGGTGCACATTTTATGAGAGAGGGTTCCTTTGATTATTTTCTAAAATGTATGTATAAATAAATATAAAAGATCATGGTGCAGTTCTGTTTGGATTAACATGGAAGCAGATTGTATTGAACTCAAAGAAGATTGCCTCTGAGTAGACATGGTTAGCGTTACATTGCACGTTGCTTTTAATTTCTATCCTTCGAAACCATAATCACCCAATTTATCAGTCTGCTCACAATAGATGGGGAATTTGTCATTTCAGAATTTGTCATTTACAATCTATTTTGTAAATACTGGGGAGGAAATGACTTGGAACATTTCTTACAGCTTTTAATTAATTGCAGCAATGCAAGGTTCTGATCATTTCAAGCCTGATGTCAGCTGAGTTATATAAGGCCACATCACACACTACTCCAAGCAGTGGCACTGAAAGGGAGCTATATTTCACAGCTGTAATATACTAGCACTGTGAATATGACATCTTTAGAACAGAAAATGAATCTAAAAAAGGATTTACATCATTTTGAGGCAGCATGACTGTAATATTAATGAATCTAAGTCAATAACATAATACAATATTTGGCTACTTTTTCTTCCAGGGGTATTCTACCAGATATTCATAATATTAAAATGTCAGCTTTAAAGGCAGGGATTTTCATGGTCTTCAGGATCCACAAACTGTTTACCATACTATGTATTAAGAATGGTGTGCATATGGTTATTATGCTACTCTTTATCTTTTCAAGACCAGATCTTTGTGTAATGTGTTGATTTTTTTTAAATCAAATTCTTCAGGGATAAAACTTGAGAAATTGGTGTGATGACGTGACAATGGAACTCATCACACTAGAGCTTTTATCCACTTTAAATTTGATTACTGCCTCATGCAGAATTCTGGGATTTGTAGTTAAGGGAGGGGCTTTTAAATTGCTCATCCAGAGAGGTCCTACGCTTCACTAAACTACAAACCCCAGAATTCTGCAGGAGGCAGCAATTAGATTTAAAGTGGATAGGTGTGATGAAGTCCTCAAATAAATTATGTACATAAAACACATTTGCATATATCTGTTACCTAACTTTATTAGTCATGAGTAGGATGTCCTGATATGTGAAACTCCACAGCAAAATCACTGGAAGATGTACTGAGAAAAGTCTATGCTCAGAGTATGGGTTTGAAATTTTTTATCAAAGTCCAAGAAAATGCTGAGGTCATGCATTTTGCAGCTTTCTTAAACTGTGATAAAATTGTATGGTAGGCAGAATTGACAGTTCATTCAAACTCTGGGGATAAATAAATAGTTGGTTATTAAAAAGACCTTGTCATCCATTTGTTATTTCAATCCTGCTTTCAAATGTTGTTTACTTAAAAGATGTACAGACTCCCCCTTCCCGAACGTATAGGTTTCATCTATTCAGGCCACATCTACACTGCCATATAATGCAGTTTAACTGCATTATCTGAGTCTGCATTGTAACATCATGCAGTTTAATGCATATAAACTGCCTTATGAAACAACATCTTATGGCAGTGTTGATGTGCTCAGCAATTGCACATAAGGATGCTTTCTCAGTAGCAGTACAATAGGAGCAACTTAACTGCCTCCAACTTTCCTTAGAATCATTCTCTATGCTAGCTAAGAAAGGCAAGATGACAGACTACTGAAAACACAACTGAACCTACTGATAACTTTTTCAGCATGTATCCCACAACAAAGAACAACATGCAATCACAGGCTTGGGAATTCTGGACAATATCCTTCTAGTGTGTTTGGCCCATATCTTTCCTTTTTTTTAAAAAAAAAGGATGCTCAAAAACATAATCTGTACTAGATTAATTTTTCTGTACAAACCTGGACAATAAAAATGCTCTAAACCTCCAATACAACTCTCTGGGGTTATGACAGCTATTATCCCCTATTGAGTTAGTACTTACTATTCAGGGCTTGAACAATTCATACAGAAAAATAAACCATAACATTCCTGTTTATTATTGCTTTAGCCAAGAGGCGCTGACATTAAACAGTTCTGCACCGCTGCTATAAATCAGCATGCTGCGGATGTTCCCAGCATGAAGCTGGAGCTCCTTGGTAACAGCTCTCATCAAGGCAACCAGCTGCCAGAATTCTTCAAATTAAACTGTTATTACTGCAGTATTCATTAGTCAGTTACCGACTATTAAGATATTTTTATATCAAAGCCATTGACACTGGATATTGCTTTTTAATATGCAAGTTATATATAAACATGATTAAGAGGCTGGGGGGAATGGACGGCTTCTGTTATAGCTTGGGCTCTCCCCTCTGAAGGGCCATGCGGCTAAAGACACTGGCCCAGTCTCTGCAAATTAAATTTCTCTTTTGGCGGTGATTGATGGATAGCACCCTCCAAGACAGCTGCTGGTGCGTCAGTCAAGATGGACTGTTATTACACAGTCTCTTGGAGGAGTGGATATTAATTTCTAGACCTGAAAGGAAGGCCTCGGATTTAGCTCAAATTCACCTGAAATCTTTCAGAGGCTTGTAAAGATCTTTTAAAGGATGAGGAGGAAGGGCAGGTGAGAAATAATGAATCCTTAAGTTCAACTGGAACCCCAAGGGCTGGCAACTTTATTTTATGAGCTAGCAAATGGATGAAGGTATGGATGAATCAATTCTCTAGCTCCTAAAAGGAAGCTGGCAACATGAATTCAAACAAAATAAGATTTCAATTCTAACATTTTATATTGAGATGTCTATATTGTATGCTGCTTTAGGTCCCATATAGAGCATGAATGCATGGATTTAAATTAATTGATTAATGAACAAAATACAGAAAGTAGTTTAAAAAGTAATTAAATAAGCTATCATATTGAAACCAAACACTGGATAAAAGCATGTAAAGACTTAAAGAAAGAAAAAAGTCCTAGATGCCTTATGAAAAGGCCTTTCTTTAGCAACTAGCTAATGGAAAAAAAACAGTTAATGGCCTAAATAAAAAGTCTTTGTCTATTGGTGGAAGGAAAATAGAGAGGAGGCCAACTTTCAGACACTAGGGAGAGAAGCTGCACTAAGTACTCATTTATGGCAACCTAGTCTGTTTAGCTGATGGGGAAATGTCAATTGCTTATATATTTGTGTGTGTGTTTGTGTGTGCATTTCCTCCATCAGGGTGTCACCTTAAATAATGAAGTCATTGTGTATACAATCTTTTGGCTTTAAAGGCTGCATCCAATGAGGAATGGGAGGCCAAGAGCTGAGCGGCAACAGTGGTTTCTTTCCACCACTGCTGGTAATACCGAAAGCCAATTTCTCCCCCTCTCTTTCATATATACAGACAAACCCAGCTCTTTCAAATGCCATACAGTTAATATAGTATTTATTAGCATTTGCTAGTGGATGGTGAACAACTACCAGTCCTGTCCCACCCTTCATAGAAGATCTAGCACAGTAGTTCTCAACCTGTGGGTCCCCAGGTGTTTTGGGCTTCAACTCCCAGAAATCCCAGTCAGTTAACCAGCTGTTAGGATTTCTGAGAGTTGAAGGCCAAAATATCTGAGAACCCACAGGTTGAGAATCACTGGTCATAAATGAAACAAAACTTGTTTCTGAAGACACATAAAGTCAATTTAGCTACAAATATTAAAGGTAATATAACTTCTCATAGTGAGGTGGTCCGTAACATGAGCTGCTTAAAGATAGAGGGCAGGGGGAGAGAAAGAACCGCTGTCTTTGAAACAGATCACCAAAAACACCTCAGATGAATTGCAGATCAATAACCCAGACTATACAACATGCTATGTCGGACTGCAATGCAAGTGTAAGAAGCATATATAGGTTTTATTTAACAGGGTTTGGGAGATATTTTAAAAAAAAAGCAGAGTAAATATAATGACATGTTGAACACCATCATATCACAGCTTCAACATATTCATTCTTTTTAAAAGCTTCCAAAGTTCTTCTTCTAAATCTATGAGTAAAAAAATGTCTTAATCCCCTCTTTTAAGAAAATCCTTCCAATGTCATTACAAAGGAATAAAAACTAAAGTCTTATAAAGAACAGAAGAAATATTTCACAGAAGTGTGCACTCATTTGATCTGAATTTCTAATGGGCTTACTTCACATACACATATGATTAATGAACTGGGGAAAAATACTTTGATGGAAATTCAACAACTCTACTTATAATATTTTGCTATCTGTAGGATATTTTTGTGTGGTATGCATATATAATTTTGAATCTCTGTCAAGGTATTTTAACTCTGAAGGGAGTTACAATACCACTCCTAAATACAATTGAAGCATCAGCACAAAGAGAGCTTAATATTGGGAATGTGGCATGATAGCCTACAGCAGAGCCCGTTTCCTCTGATCCCAGAAGGGAATGTCCTTCTATTTTTAATTATTTACACTTGGTTGCATTTATATCCCATCTTTCCTCGAAGAAGTCCAAGTGGATTAAATGGATACTCTCTGCTTTTAGCTTTACAAGAATTTTGTAATGTATACAGCTGACAAAATGTCAAGCTGACAAAATTACCACTCTAACACTATCAAGTGAGTTTTGTGTCTCTTCATAAGACTTTGAATCTCCTACACCACATTGGTTTACTAGTGCTTTAATAGTATTGTTTAAATTATATAGGTAGTGCCTACTAAAGGTATTGATGCATCAATTTAATTGCCATGGGTCAACACTGAGGAATCATGGGTGTTGTAGTTTGGTGAGCCATCAATATTTGGCAGAGAAAACTAAAATGAACTACAACACTCAGAATTCCATAGCAGTAAGCCAAGACAATTAAAGTGGTGTCAAACTGCATTGATTCTACAGTGTAGATGCCCCATAAGTGTCTCTCTTGGGTCAGTTTTGCTCTAAGATGACATTGGTGTGGCAAAGAACAATACTACACATATCTCCAACACAAATGGATACTTCTGGTATTACAAGAGCAGCATGAGAAAGATGTAACCATGTTTCTCATATCACTGCATTCTCTAAAGCAGCTGTTTCATAGTGCCATGGAGCCCATCACACAGTGTGGGCAATCCATTTGTTAAAGTACTGTGCATAATATGATCACCTGTTCCTCTGGGTCTCCTAATGGCAACATGAAATGCCAATGTGCTTTTATTTTCCTTCTGAACATCCCTGCATCAGATGAGGCAGGAGGGAAATGACTAGCCCAAAATACTCAGTCCCCCCCCCCCCTCACCAATGAAGTCGACTGAATTGTACTTGGTAGTTGATTGATATTATTAGCTCTGTATTAACTCCTGTTTTATTGTCTTACTGTGTTTTATTTTTTGTATATTGTGCAATGTATTTATGCTGTTCTTTTTGTAAATTATGTTGGTCGGGTCTTGCCCCATATGAGCCGCCTCGAGTCCCCATGGGGAGATGGTGGTGGGGTATAAATAAAGTTTTATTTATTATTATTATTACTCAGTGGGCTTCAGAGAAAAATTGGGAAAATGTGCCATTCAGCTCTGTGAATTAGACAATGTTCAGAGTGCAACATACAAAAGAAATACCCAATATTCTCATAAGAATATGCAATAGAAGGAGACATGTAGGGCCATAGAAATGTTTGATGACGGAACTCCTCTCTCTCAGAAAAAAAATCAGCTTATGCTTTATTGTGGCTTTTATTGTAAAGCAACATAAAGTTTTAAAAATGTCAACAAAGTTTTCCTTTCCTTATGGAAGCAATAAACTACTGCTATGGCAACACTCAATACTGCTGCCTCCGAGTGCTCAGAGAAAGGCTAATGAGGAATGATTTAATGAACAAAATGACTGGATGGATGGGGCATCAGCAAAACTCAGAAAGAGGAAATAGGATTCATATAGTCCAAAAGGAATTATTTTTTCTATGTGTGTTTGAGCTCTTTCCAGATTAATGCAATTAGCCTTTGGAAAGAGAAGTGCAGTCGTTGTGCCTGGAAGAAAAATGTTATTTTGAGGGACGAGGCAGGAATTCCTCATCATCATTTAGTAATTCATAATTAGATTTTCAGCTGTCCGTTTGTAAGATTTGCATACACAAATACATAAAATGTATTTAAAACGTGATACCAAAAAAGGCATAGATGTCTCAACAGATGTCTCATGCTGAACCTTGAGAATAATTTTTACTGAGTTCATAGAAATGATCTTTAATCCATTCTCTTAAACAGATGAATCCGTAACCTGACAAAAATTCCCTTGTTCCATTTTCTCTTCCAATATTAAACTCAGTATCCACTGCATTAGTTCCTAATGCCTCCTCTTCCTCTCCCCATAAACCTTACCTGCTGCTATAGAATCATATAATAATAGAGTTGGAAGAGACTACATGGGCCATCTAGTCCAACCACCTGCCATGCAGGAAAAGCACAAAGTGCCCCTGACAGATGGCCATCTAAGCCTCTTTTTAAAAGCTTCCAAGGAAGGAGCTTCCACCACATTCTGAGGCATAAAAAGAACAAAATGTGGCAATCAAAAATGACTGAATATATTTTTAAAAAGAGGTTGTGAAATTTATCATGTAAGACAAGTACATACAGAACTTTTATTCTCTTCCATAAATACACATGAAAGGGGAAAAGATGATATGCAAAATTCCTCCTAGTACAGCAAGGTTCTTTGGACTTTGTGGGAAGATAAGAGCAAAATCCTTTGAATCTAACTAGTTCTGTTTAATTCAAACCGCAATGGATGATGCTATATAAACATCCCTTCTCGAGCATAATTGTTAATGGCATAGAGCTGTAGTACTTGTAAATCAGTGTTTTTTTCACCCTTGTATCAAATTCAAATCCCACAGCCAGGATTTAGAGCAAGGGACCTATGCCTGCCATTAAAAAGGCTGAGGTGGTAGTTTGCCCAGAACTGTAGAATTAATTGGGTAAAAAGCATCTTTCTTCAATAACTTCATTTGTTTTTGACAGAGGAAAGTTAGTGAAACTAGCGATCTCATCATATGGGCTGCTGGAGTTGCCATGCATTGTGATGAATCTGGCAGTGCCTGGCACAGGGAACCCATCACCCCATGCTCTGCATCATCTGGCTTCTCCCCTACCACATCCCACAGGAGGAAGTGTCTGCCTCCCAGCTTCCCCCCCCCCCTTGACTCCAATTGAACACAGGACATCTCCCATGTTGCCACCATGGCAGCATGTGCTGGTTCCTCTATAGTTTTATGATGGATCCCTGCTGGAAGTAGTTCTGCATCATGGGATGGGAGCCAGCGGGCTCCATAGTAAAACTATAGAGGAAGTGGCACATGCTGCTGAAAAGTAGCCCATCTGATGAGGTTGTTGGTCTGCACTTTATGGCAGATTGTGTCCCTGGGACTGCATGAAGCCTCTGAAGCTAGTTTTTTTCCTGGTCCTGACCTCCTTGTCCAGACTGTCTATTTTCTGGGGGGTGGGGGGAGGTAAATTGTCTTTTCTCAAATACTTTGTTTTACAGCATTCCTGGACATCAAGAAGCAAGTATTTAAGTTTCTCAAGTACTTAAGTTGTACAGCATTCCTGGACATCAAGAAACACCCACTTTTCAAAATCTTCATATGTAGACAGACACACACCTTTTGTCCTTTGTTATGCATAGTAGGCAACACCTTGAAGGATCAAACAACATAGTCAACTTCTTCCGGGCAACGTGGTTTTCTAAATGTTGGAGGACAACTATCTTTACTCCTCACATCATCTATCATATCTAGGGATGATGGGAAGTGCAGTCCAACAACATTGGTAACGTCTCAAATTGCCTCCTCATATCCTGCAACATTCTGATTGTTAAAAAGGTATCAGAGATGTCAAGAATTACCTATATATATACTGGGTTTTGGCTCCACAATACCTGTGGAAAACAAAATCCATAGATACTTAAGTTCCATTATAAAGAATGTGATAAACTTGTATACCTTATATAAAATGGCAAAATTAAGGTTTGCTTTGTGGAATTTTATTTTTTTAGGAATATTTTCAAGCCATGGATGTTTGAATCCAAAGATACAAAGGGCTGACTTTAGTTTTTATTTCATATTGTGTTAGTTTGACTCTTCAGTTGAAAAGTCAGTCAGATGTTATGAAAATAATGTACAGGATTATGATTATAGGTATTGATATTAAAATTCATCCGTTTGGAAATGTTGAAATCCACCAAATGTAAAGAGTGTAAGATATGAGTTTCAACCCAAAGTGCATGATTTGTGGGTCATGGAAGCAGCATTTTCATCCTTCCCTGTATTGGGTCGTGCATGGTGTGTGGGAAGTAAAATTGTTTATATCGCTTCCTCTTCGACATTCTTGGTGCTAATTCCATCCACTATTGGGTCATTCCAACTGCAGCCTCAAAAATAGCTGAAGAGTAAACTGAGCACTCTTAGCTATCTCAGATCCTAGGGGCAAGTGACCATGTGCTCCTGCAGTTCGCCATACAAAGGAAGGCTGAAACTAAGACAAGTCAAATACGCAATCTGGACTTTAAGAGAGCTGACTTCCAAAAAATGAAGGAAACACTGAGCGGCATTCCATGGACACCAATACTAAAAGACAAGGGAGTTAAAGATGGATGGGAGTTTTTCAAAAGTGAAATACTCAAGGCACAAATGCAAACAGTGCCAACAAAGAAAAAAAATAAAGAAGTGTGAAGAAGCCAGAATGGATGTCCAAATAAATTCTTATCAGGCTAAGACTCAAAAGAGACATGCACAAGAAGTGGAAAAGGGGAGAAATCACCAAAGAAGAATTCAAAGGAATAGCCAACTCCTGTAGGGAAAAGGTTCACAAGCCTAAAGTGCAAAACAAGCTCAGGCTTGCCAGGGACATTAAAAACAACAAAAAGGCTTTTTTGCTTATGTCAGTAGCAAAATGAAGAACAAGGAGGAGATAGGGCCTCTGCGAGGAGAAGGTGGGGTGATGGTGACAGGGGACAGGGAAAAGGCAGAACTACTTAATGCCTTCTTTGCCTCGGTCTTCTCACAAAAAGAAAGCCATCTTCAACCTCAGCAACATGGAAGGGACAAAGGATTAGGGGAAATCCAATCCCAAATAGGGAAACAAGTTGTCCAGGAACACCTGACCGCTCTAAATGAATTCAAGTCACCAGAGCCAGATCAACTACATCCAAGAGTATTGAAGGAACTAGCAGAAGTTATTTCAGAACCACTAGCAATCATCTTTGAGAGCTCTTGGAGAATGGGAGAAGTCCCAGTAAACTGGAGGAGGGCAAATGTGGTCCCTATCTTCAAGAAGGGAAAAAAGAATACCCAAACAATTACCGACCAGTTAGCCTTAATGAAGAGAAAAGCTGCAGAACATTGAATCTAGTGGTTTGAAAGTGGGGGTAAAAATACTTGTGATACTCTACTTCGACAGTCCAGTTTACCTGTGATACTATTGGAAGCTATATAATAGCCGTGAGAGTTATAATATAGGGAGTATTTTCAATTTCTAAATGCAAAGAAGTCCATATTTTTGCATCCAGATACAAGAGCATCCATCCAAAATATATGCAATTGTCATTTGGAAAAACTGTGATTCAAATTTCATGTGGTTATTAATGCTATAAATCTTTCAGAAAGATTTGAGATGATATCTCTGGCAAACTAAAACTAAATTAAACATGACATAGATCTTCTGCAAGTGACATAATTGTAAACAGCAATGAAACAACAGCAACAAATATTAAGCTATTCATTACATCCAGCCTTAAAGGAAATGATTGTTGTAAAATGTTTTATTTATTTTCAACTACCAGGCAAAGTCAAGGTTAGAAAACATCAAATAAATTTCAAGCCAGTAATCATCCATCCTTGAGTATTGCTTGTTTTCTAGAACTGATGAGGCTACTGAAAATTCTGTATCTTTGCTGCTTTTAAGCAATGAAGTGCAATGAATAGGTGGTGAATGGACTTACTTCTACTTCCCATCATGAAGGATCATCATTCCCAGGAATTTTTCAGATCGCCTTATGGAGATCAAGCTGATGGCACATGAAAAAAATTGTGAGGTGCACTGAGAAAAATTATATGAAATAAAAATTGTAAGGAAAGTGCAGAAATGACCTTCCTGGAAGAAGAAAGTTGAGCAGGACTGAACCAATCAATATGTCTGCTTTGTGTCTTTTGGCTGCATATTGTCTTATGGCAACACTGTGCATTTTATAGAATTGTCTTATGCAAGGACTACTCAGAAATCATTTTGCTAGTTCCTTCCTCTAAAATAATGCCTACCAAACTTGGCATTTCTTGGTAGCGTCATGTCCTGGTACAAGTAACCAGGTCTATTCCTAAATAAATTTTAACATCAGAACTCTTTGCAATCACTGTGGTTTCACTGTAAATCTAGTTGCCCATTGAATTGGTGGAATGAATATAAGTATTGAGTTATTACGCTTACATCAATTCAAAGGGCCTGCTGCAGTTGGGATTACCAATCATTTTCAAGATAGTTTCTTATAGAAACTATGTTAAATGCCGCTTTCACCATAGGGCATTGGTAGAGCTTGGACTACAGCTCCTAATGTCCCCAAATTAGTGGCTGTGCTTCTGTGCATAACATTATGTACTGATAATAACACAGATAATAGGGTTTTTTTATGTATTCCAGTCTGTATGGCCATGTTCCAGAAGTATTCTCTCCTGATGTTTCGCCCACATCTATGGCAGGCATCCTCAGAGGTTGTGAGCACATTGAACACAGATAATGTTTCCAGATGTACATTTATAGTCTGGTCATTCAAAAACTCTTTCATGGTATTTTATGGTGGTTCCAGACAATGTCATTTTCCATTTACAGTCTTCTTGCTGTGTTCTCTTGAAGCTTTTCCCATTTTCCCCCTTACTACAAAAATTCTATTAAGGCATCGAAGGAAATAGCTGCACAAGTCTTTTGATTGAGATCACTAGGAGATATCAGTGCAGAGGCACCTCAAAGCAAGGAAGGGATTCATTTATTTATATCCCATATCTCTCCCTCAAATACTTAAAGCAATGAAAACCATAACATAAACAATTTAGAAAGACACCAGTAAAAGATCATAGGACCTATGAATGGGCTATGCCTCGGGTTTCCATTTTTTGCTTTGTTCTAAATCTAGATGTTTTCAAGGCAGATGGAAGAAGAGAGTGTTTTGTACTCCAGTATAGTGGCTTATACCACTGCAATTATTAAAAACTAGTTAAAAGCAGAGAGCCAATAAACTTGTGTTGAAATCCCCCCCCCCCCTTAGTCATGGAAACCCACTAGGTGACATTTGGGCAAGCCATCGTTTCTCAGCTCAAAAGGAAAGCAGCAACAACCTTCCTTGGAATAAACCTTATCAAGAAAATACAATCATAATGACACTTTATGTCTATGTGCCTTCAAATAATCTGTTGACATATATCATGGGGTTTCCTTAGGCAAGGAATACTCAGAGATAGTTTCGCCACTTTAGGGTTACCATCATCCAGAAATAACTCAAAGCCACACCACATTGCGGCAGCAGCAACTGTGGCAGCAAGAAGAAGCTATAAGTAATATATAATTGCTTTCTAGAAATCAGAAAGTAATGAGTTATAGTTTCTAAATTTCAGTTATCAGGGTAATCAGTTTGCATGGGGAAGGGTAGAGTTTGGAACACAATAAGGTTAGCTAATTGCTTAAAAACCTTTCCATTAGAGATGTAAATAATTGTTTTTCTCATTCTTGTGTGGAAAATCCAAAAGCTTGAAAAGAATTCACATCAGTGTGAGATAAGGAAGTTATTTTCTGTCAGTATCAAAAGTATTTTCAATTCATGCTAGTTTTGTGTGTGTTAATTGTGCTGTATGTTTTGCTAAACCCTCATGGCTGCAGCCTTCTGCAAGATCCTTCAGCATTAAGGAGTATTGGATCTGTTGTTTTTATCTTTTTGATTGATATGCTTTTCCTTCTGGACATGTTCTTTCTCGCTCATTCCTGTGTATGTGTACACATATTCATGTATACTCTGAAGTGGCTTGTGGTTCTTAAACTTTAGTCATTCAGATTTTTTAGACTTCAGTTCCAACGATCTCTTTCTGAATTTCTAGAAGATGAAATCCAAAACATCTGGAGGACCAAAGTTTGACAATCACTGTCAGAGGGAAAGGGTAGTAATTTTGTACAAAGGTATATTTTTTAAAATTATGGAAATCACAATGAAAAGCAAAATTATCCTTGTTTCATCCTTATGGTGGAGCTGAGGAAATCTGACCTTTTCTCAGAAAGCTGTCTTGGCATGATGAAGAAGTTGCTCTTTCCAAATCAACCTATTTTCCATGATCTGATCCAATCTTGGCTGACCTCACTCTCCCAAAAGCCTCAGTACACAAGGAACTCATCTTAGCACAGTCTTTCAGGTCTGCCAACATGCTGCCAATATCTTCAGATCTGACAACTCTATCCTGGAAAAATAGGCAGAATCCCCCATGCTGTCAGGATTAATATTATAAAATGGGAGGAGGAACAATTGCCTTGAATGGACCTTTGTGATGCTCCTGACACAGTAATCAGAAAACTGGAAATCAGAACAATGGGGAGAAGCAAATCCAAAGTAACTATAACTGGTGAAAAATAAATCACTCAACCTTTTAAGTGTTTTGTTAGAGCATAAAAGATACAATTCCCTTACTCTGAATTTACCCTACATATCTCACAACACACTGAAAACTGAGAAAAAGAAAGAGGCTATAAGCGTTCAGAACCATTAGCTGGAACAATAAAATGTCCTTATGCATTCCACATTACTTACTAGATTAGAAGACTCAGAACATCTGTTTGGCATTTGCCTTAAATGCCTCTAAAAGGCAGGAAGCTTTCCCACTAATATGTATCAGAAAACTGTGATTCTTCAACTGTTAAGACTGGATGGGCTCTGACTCCAGTTCTCCATACCCTAGCAGTTAATATATGAAGATTTTAGATTTTCTGATTTATGAAAATTAATAGCAAAAACTGAACTCAATGACTGAAAAGAAAATTCGGAGGCTTGAATATTTTGTGTTCAACCTTGGAAACAATTTAAGAATTTTGTGTGCACTTGGTTGAAAATTGTGATTTGCACATGTTGTTTACCTAACTGATACGGTTGAAATGATGGATAGAAAAGTATCAGGTTTTTCACTTGAAGCCTTCAAGTGTGTGATTTGTTTTTAATCAACAGACATCTTTTGTTTTAACTTGTCCAGCAGCAAGACATGCATGGAATGCAATGAGATTGGGAAAACAGTTTAAAGATTTCTTTTCTTTTTTTGTTTTCAAAACGGAGGCGAGGTGAAATATTTATCCATTAAAATAGGTTTCTGTATTCAATTCAGTTTTAATAAATAAGATTATAGAGTGTTGCCCCCCTCCCCCCGCACAAAAAGAACATTATTTTTTCAAGATGTAGGGAAGGCAAATACACTAAAGCTAGGGATAAGATACGCTCTCTCACACACACCGTCTCCTAGCTTTATAATCATGCTGTGAGGGAAAGAACACAATTACGCTATGAGGCTAATACTAAGGAGTTAACAATGGCATCACTCTCCATCACAATATTGCTGGTCTGTTTTATTAGTTTCTTACTTTTGCCTCTTGGCACCATTTTGGTTATTGTCTACCTACCTGGGCAAGGTGTAGTGATATGAATACTGGGCTACAATTCTGGAGAATCCCTGCTCAGCCATGGAGATCCACTGGGCAACCTTGGACAAGTCACACTCTCTCAGTCTCAAAGGAAGGCAATGGCAAAGCTGTTCTGAACAAATTTTGCATTAGAAATTTTGCATTTCAAATGTTGTTGAAAATCCAATCACAAAATATTTTGCCAAAAATGTGAGCACATTATTCAGAAACAATTCTGGCATATTTACATATTGACTGGTTGATAACACTGGGTTCACACAAATACTGCAAGATAAGATATAAAGTTGCTCAAATCTCTCTGAACTGGCTTCACTAAAAAAAGGGGGGGACAGGTAGAACACATGTAAGAGCTCTTCCAGACTATTCAAAGTCTGCAGGTGGTGCAGCTGACATTTCCCCCCCCTCCCCCCAATATCCATGCAGCACTCTTCTGGGTCTAGTGTTTTTCTTGCAAATTTCCAGCATTAGTCACAGCTATACTAGTTAGTTTTCAAGTTTAGATGTTGCTTTCCCACAATAGTATAAAGTGCAACAAAAATCTGCCAAACCATGGGGAGCTGTTCAAACTTCTGCCAGGTTCATCAGATGCACTGCTTGAGAGACCAATTGTAACCTCTCATATTGGTTGGAACACTTCATTTGTCAGAATGCAACTGGAGACATCTCAAGGTTATACTCCAAAAAAAGGATAACTTTCTGAGCTCCATTAATTTCTGCTTATGTAGTGAAGCTTCACAGTTCTCTTAGCTGAATATATTTCTGATATCCCAAGCGAACCCTGCATTTTGGTATGAACCATTCAGGTTACACTGTCTTATATGCATTTCACTTCTTCCCCCAGAAGATTACACTAGGTTATATGCATTTTTACTTCTTCCCCTTTCTCTTATTTGTTTTCTCACTGTTGCGACTTTGCCAGCCATCACATCATTACAGAGAAACAAATATGAATGTATTACCGGTATGTTGTTGTTGTGTACCTTCAAGATGACACAATTTCTGGTGACCCTGTCATAGTGTTTTCCCTGGCAAGAATTGTTCAGAGGAATTTAACCTTTGCCTTCCTCTGAAACTGAGAGAGCATACCTTGCACAAGGTTACCCAGTGGGTATTCATGACTGAGCGAAGATGTGAACCCTGATCTCCCAGGGTCCTAATTTAACACTCAGATAACTATAGCATTATGTTGGCTCTCTATGCACTTAGGTAACAACTGTAAAAAGCACAAATTCTATAGGGTTATGTTCTAAGTGCCATAAAAAAAACCAAAAAGGAAATCCCATCATTATTCACAGTCAAGGCTAAATCTTGCTTAATAGTTAATTTTGAATTTCTTTTAAAATGCAGTGTTGCTTAAGACAACATGATAATCATGAGAAACAAGTTTGTGACCTCTTCATTTGCCAAGTTAGCTTCTCTAGCCTTACAATGAACTTTTCAGAAAATCAGGAAATGAGAGCCGGCATGGTATAGTGGTTTCAGCATTGGACTAGGATTCTGGAGAAAAGGGTTTGAGTCTTTGCTCAGATGTGGAAACCCACTGAGTGACCTTGACAAGTCACAGTTTCTTAGCCTGAGCAAGGAAAATGCAAACATCTTCTGAACAAATCTTGCCAAAAACGCCCTGTGACCTTGGAGTCACTATATATCAGAAACAATTTGAAGGTACTCCGCAACAGACAAAAGCCATAACTGCAATATGCTTACAAACAAACAGGCATCAATGTAAAGAAAGAACAAAAAAGGAAAAGAAATAACCTTTTTTAAAATAAATAACAGATGTAACCATTGTTAATTTTTTAAAAAATATTTAAAATGACATTATTTCCAAGTATTGTATTACACTCATTTTTTTTCTTCTGAAAAATGTGCCCCCATCCCATTTCAAAAGGCATATGCTCATGTTTGCTTAAAACAAAGGAATTGTTGCCTTAATTAATTATTTACAGGCATGCAATATGGCAATAGTATCATTAAGAACTCTTCTAAGATCTCCTCTGGCTACTCCTGGCAGGGTATCAATTTGATTGTTTTTATTTCAGGTGAAAATGATTATAGGGTTATTTTCTGAAATGAGATTCCACTATTCTACTTGTTTTAATGTCAGTGCTTGGTTACAATTATTTAAAATGAGAATAATTTTTCAAAACACATTTTGAAAGAAGATAAGCCACACACACAAGGGAATACATGACGGGACATAAAGGTAATATTTACAATACCAAAAAAAGAGCTGAAATCAACAGAACAAGTAAAAAAGGCAGGAAGAAAAACAAAATAGAAGCCAAAAAGTTAAGGAGAAAAGTTAATGCTGCCAGAGGCGGTTCAACCACCAGGCCATCTTGTTGGGGGCGCCATCGAGGCAACTCCTGTCTCCTGCAGCCTGCCTCCGCAATGTATTGAACTGCTTTTTCTGTTGATTTGTTGTAAAACATGATGTTTTAGTGCTTAATTTGTAAAATCTTAATGTAATTTGATGTTTAATAGGCTTTTCCTTAATCCCTCCTTATTATCAAACATTTTTGCTTATCCAACGCTGTTATTTTTCAGTAATTGGTTGGGGGGGGGGCGCCAAAATTCTGTTCACCTACACTTGAAAAATACCTAGGGCCGGCTCTGAATGCTGCACATACAAATCAGATACATAGCTTTCCTCCTACAGCTTGACTAAGTTACTTTTTGGATTACAGCTTTGAGAATCTCCTCATCACCATGGTTGATGCCCATGCTTTGGTATATACCCTAAGTTCTCTTATGTTCACACAAGAAGTTTTTTTGGGGAGAATTGTGGGGTTTCTGCAACCTTTGCCTGGGAATACAAAACATCAAGCCATGCTGGGAGGCTTGAAAGAAAATGTGGATAAAAAGGTTAAAGGGGCCAATTAAGTCAGATATGAAGATAATTCCAGAACTGTATAACCATTAAACATCTCTTATAGACAATTTCATCTTAATGGGATATGCAGCTGTTGGTAGTATGTCTAACTCCAGATATACTGTTTGATTAGAAGTTTGGGTTTTTTAAAGTTCTCATACATGCTTCAAAAGGGATGTTTCTATTCTACCCAATGCCAGAACTCAATAACTGGCTGTAGCCTACTTCACTGCTTTAATTTTGTTTTGAATATACTCAGCTGGATAGGAAAAATACGGATGATCTCAAAATACACACTGGATATACTGTTCTTTTCCAATAAAATTTTAAGTGGACTTAAGATCCTACGTAAAACAAATGGCTAATTTGTTGATGATATTAAAGTAGACAAGGCTGAAGGCAATATTTGACAACTGGTTTCTACTTTTAAGTTGCATACGGTTTTTACTGTCTACAATTGGACCTGTAGGATAGAACTGTCAAAACATCAGTAAGGGACAGTTGAAATTTATTATGTGCTGAGTTAACAATTACAAAGAAATTGATTCATTTTTAAGGAATGTTAAGATTGTTGTTTTTAAATCACTAAATAAGCCCATAAACTGAGTCCTTCTTTCTTCAGCCTAGGTGTCAACATTTCTAATCAAGTTGCCCATTGATATCACACATTACTGCATGCATTGTCCTCCTACTTTATTTATCTTATTTAGCAATTAGCAAATGAGAAGTTTGCCCATCCAGAGAAAAACGAATTATACAGGTAAAACCATGATAACAAGATAAAAGAAAAGTCATTAAAACAACTTCATCACTGATGAATAGGAAGGGAGGTCAGGTCAAAGTGCATAGTAGTTAGACTGTTTATAAAGTGCCTGGACAAGTGTCCCAAAGTATCTTAGGATATAGCTAGGGATAGACTGGGGTGGGATAGGAGATAGAGTGCAAGGTAGCAGTATGGCTGTTGGGGGGTGGGTCTATAGTAGGTAAAGGTTTCCCCTGACATTAAGTCCAGTCGTGACCGACTCTGGGGGTTGGTGCTCATCTCCATTTCTAAGCCAAAGAGCCGGTGTTGTCCGTAGACACTTCCAAGGTCATGTGGCCACCATGACTGCATGGAGCGCCGTTACCTTCCCGCCGGAGCGGTACCTATTGATCTACTCATATTGGCATGTTTTGGAACTGCTAGGTTGGCAGAAGCTGGAGCTAACAGCAGGCACTCACTCCGCTCCCAGGATTTGAACCTGGGATCTTTCGGTCTGCAAGTTCAGCAGCTCAGTGCTTTAACACACTTCGCCACTGGGGCTCCTGGGGTCTATAGTATCTTTGTTTATTCAAAGATACGCTGGAAGAACCATGTCTTCAGCTACTTAATGAAGGGTTGGGGCCAGCCAACTGTTCCTCACAAAAATTTAGTTAAGTTTTTTATCAGGGGTGAAGAACTATGGCCCAAATTATTGCTCCCTCTTCATTTTGTTTTGCTTTGTTAAGATGATATAATGCAGTTTTTCAGGCCTAATTGAAGTATCTAGCTTCCCCATAATGCTTTAATTGCAATGTACATCTAAAACTGAGAATGCATTTCATTATGTAAGCCAATTAAACTATATTTTATCATTTGAGAAAATTTCAAGCAGTCATCCACAAAAGAAGAGGGAAAATCTCTATAGCATTGTTTTAACTGTTGCATTTGATTAAATCCAGCAGTGATAACAACATGTAAATGAAAATTATAAATAAAAAATGCAGATCTCTTATTCAGTAATAATCAAACTGTGTGTGAGTGATTGTGGATGTTTGAATCCATGTGGAAGCCAACTGCATATGAAGAATTCTTTTATATGTAGTTGATATGATTTTCCTGTCCAATAATTATGAATTTGTCACAGAAGCTACATATAAAGAAAGCACTTCATTTCTAACCAACCAACCAAGCATGCCCAATTGCATGCATATGACGTGAAGATAACCTCTGACTGCAACATATTTTGCTGGGAAGGGCAGACCCTGTGATGACTCATGGGCCTTGTAGTCCTGTTCCTAGTACTATTGTGGCAGACGAAAAGGAAAACATGGGGTTTTCGCCGGTTCAGCAAGAGCCGGAGTCTCTTCACCTGCAGGATGTTGATGTTTGCCCTCAAGAATTCAGCCAAACAGGCCTTGGGCAGAACTCCCCCCCGTTTCCCAGAAAAGAATCTTATTCGAGAGAAAGGGGAATCAGAGAAGCTCAACGGAGGAGTTTACGCATTGCTGCCAGAAATCAAGCTGATTATGCTTGCTTCCCTTGGGAAATTCTAAGGAGTCACACATCTGGACAGAGTTGGGTTTCGCTTCTCATTCTCTAGAGTTCTGTTGGCGGGAAAACGAGACCCAATATAGGTGGTTGGCGCGAGGAATTCCTTGCGGAGTCAATTGATCAGCTTCAGGAGAGAGATCGTGTGTGGACTTCGTAACCCAGTTCCTTGCTTCTCGGATCAAGTTTTCGAGCCTTGCCTAGCCTTGCAGTTTTACCACGGACCCTGCTCCACGCTCATGTTTTGCCTTTGTTTCCAGTTACGAATCTAGCCAAGAATCAAGTTTAATTCCAGCCTTGTTGTCAAGCTTCATTGAACTCTAGGACTCTGCTATTTCCCCACACTATTGCTTGGCAAAGTGTGTGTTTCGGTCAAGTGGATTAAAACTTTGAACTCTAATATCTTTTATTGGACAATACATTTTTGGACTATATTTGACCTCTTTTGAAAGGTCTGCTTCTGAACTATATTCTTCACTTGTTTTTATTGCTTTTATATATTTCTTTAATAAAGATATTAGATAGAGATTGGCCTCTGCGTATGGTTATTGGTGCTCTGCTGCCAGGGTTCTGACAGACCCTGTCCTCTCTTCTCTGCCAGAGCAGAAAGGAAGCCTGCTCTCTGATTAGCAAGTTTTGGTAGTTCAGAAAAACGAAAAGAACACGTAGCTGAGAGGGTAAATTTTGGATAGATGAAAACAATCTAAGGACCTGGGGATGCAAAAGTGTAGGTGGCATTGTCCCAACCAATCTGTGACTACTGGAGAGTATACAAACACAAGAAGGAATTCAAATTAAGGACTATACACTTAAATTATCATAATTATTGCTTTTATTGCTTTTATTATCATTCCTGTGACATATTATAACACCCCAAATTCACCATGAAGAAGAGGGTTGGGCTGGATCTCCTGTGTGGACTCTTTCAACTCTATAACGCCATGACATCAAAGGATGAAAACATCTGTGGTCTATATCATGAAGCTCCCTTTAGTATCAAAGCAATTGAGGAATTGTGGAAGGAACTAAATCAGAATGTGGTCTCAGTCCAGCTAAAAGTAAACAAAACTAAAGGCAGAAAACTGGAGTAACGCTGAAATTGGTGCATTGACATCATAATCTGCTCCTGACCATTATTACTGCCAACAAGACAGATAGCTAGGCACCAGATAGCTAAAGATCTCAAATGTTACACAGAAGGGATGTGATATATTTTTAGACTTGTCATTCTAAGCAAAACAGTGTTTTGAACCAGAATTGGTTGCAATTCCAAGCCTTTCCAAGACTGTATTTATTACTGAAAAATGACACACATCATTGCAGTAAGATAGGTTTTATTGGTAGTAATGAAGCAACAGGTGGTCTACAACAGAGGAAAACATCACAGTCTTTTAGCTGAGGCATTCCAATATCCTCCTCAAGTGGTAGAATCAGGCCCCTAAACTATTAATTATAATGTATTCTATGTAGTCTATACCAGGGACAGATCCCAATGGCTGGATAACATTATTCTTGGGTTGTGGTGAACACCAGCCAGGGAGAGACAATTAGGAAATGGATACCCAAGGTTATATAGGGCAAAATCAAACAAGATAAATTGGTCTGCATAGATATGATTAATATTCCATGTCGATATTTGTGAGACCATTGCTAAAACATTCCTAAAAGGACAGTTCATTCCCCAGGTCTGTTCACAAGGAAAAACTGCCAGGCTAAGTTGAAACTATATGGCAGGTCCTAATAAATACAAATTAATGTTTTCATTCTTCTGGACAGCTGTTAACATTTCACTATGATATTAATAAGGATTCTAGAATCCATCTGTCCAGTGACAGGAGTCATATACACTGGACATAGAATTGAAAAGTAAACAAGCCCTATTATGATTTTTTTTGGCTCCTGCCTGAGAACAAAGCAACAAACCACATTTTTTCTTGAAGGTTTCTGTAAAAAAAATCTGTGATTAAAACTAGTCTTGTTTGTGAAACCAGGCACAAATAAAGAGTTATGCATGTACAGAAAAAGTGCAGACAGATAACTTTATTGATAAAAATGATGCAGTCAATGCCAAAGGACAGAAGCAAAAAAAATGAGCAAAAAAATATGAACACTCACAAAATGAATGTACACTAGTGGTGGAGGGGTAGGTGGATTTATTGGTTTCCAAAAGACATCAAATCCATTTGAACAAATTTTATAGGAATAAAAGAAAACGTGCTGGGGATGTGCATTCTTTTGCTATAAAATGCAATTTTCCAAACCCTGTACCGAAGAGATTTGACATTTTAATAGTTTTGATCTGTGCATAATATTCTCCTTCTAGCCAACAATGTGCTGCAACCTATAACCCATTTTTCAATTTTATTAGATTTGGTACCTTTGGAAAGCAAACACTTCTTTACAATCCATTTTTGAAGAACATGCCAAAATTCAAAGACATTATATTGGGCATGGACAGAATGAAACAGTTTTGTTTGCTTGCTTGTTTTTTTGTTTTTGCTTTTTAAAAAACCTGAAATTCAAGAATTCAAAAGTAGAATTTGATTTAATTTCCCATTCCTATACCATAAACAAACCAGTTGAATTTTTGGCCCAACTCAAAATTTGTGTGAGTTTGAATGAAAGTTTACACCTTTTTCTATTTATCAACTCCCAGTTCATAATTTTGTTCTTATTGGATTTAAAAGTAGTCAGACTGATGTTTGTACAATGTTTAGACAAACATTTCCATAAAATGCAATTCTGACTTGATATGTATAGCGACAGGGTCATTGTTTATCTTTTATCTTGCCTGTCATTCAGTTGAACCTAAGAATCTGTTTCCTAAGCAAGGTAGATTGCTAATAATGTATATATCCTCAAAACCAAAAAAAATGTGTTGTTGTTGGAAGGGAGCACAAGATCTGATACCATTCATTTTGCCTCTTACCCAGCATCACCTGAAAAACCCATCTGCCTTACACATTGCAGAGCATTGCTATATGAAACATAATTATATATTTTTCTATGATCTAGGGCAGATGTGAGCAACATGTGGTCCTACAGACAGTACAGAATTCCACTTCCATTGGCCCAAGTCAGCAGAGCTAATGATAATGGATGAGGGCAGTCTTATGATCTATAAGCAATGTTTATGCCAAGTTTGTAACGGTGTTCCATGCAGTCATGCCAGCCACATGACCTTGGAGGTGTCTATGGACACCGCCGGCTCTTCGGCTTAGAAATGGAGATGAGCACCCCCCCCCCCCCCAAGAGTCAGACATGACTAGAGTTAATGTCAAGGGGAAATTTTTTTACCTTTTAAGCCAAGTGTGTGTGTGTTTGTGCATAATTTTAGCTAAATGGATTTATGAGAATGGGTACTCAATGTGAGAGTGGGTTTATGATTCAGAGGATTTTGTCAGGTTGTCTATCAAGAGCTAACCTACTTGAAGAGAAAACACTTTCATATTTATTAAGGAGGAAATGAATTTTTCATTTCAGTGTTGTTGACGGTGAAAGTCATCTTCAAGTGCAGCAGCTTGTACTTGCCAATATAAAGACTATTCTGTGTTCTTGGAAGTCCCCAAGCCTCAACTCTACCATTTGTCTTATCATTGGCATATGCTGCATACGGTGGGAATATAAGACTTAAAGGTATAAACTAGAGAGAGAGAGAGAGAGAGAGAGAGAGAGAGAGAGAGAGAGAGAGACTCTGAAAGGATGTGATTTTATTAATAAACGTATTTGCATTTCAAGATCCCTTCATGGAATAGAAGAATTTCTGACATAAAAAAGAAAGGAAAAAAAATAAATGAGTTGTTCGCTCAGATGAGGTCTGTGTCTCTGAAACACAGTGTGTTAGAATGTTAATTGAGTTTGACATAAGCATGGATATAAAATGCATGATGCCACTCAACGTACCAGCAGTGAAACTGATTACCAATTATAATTATTCTATGCTTGGTGACAGCATACTAAGATGGAGATGTTGAATATTTTAGTTGGCAATATTATCTGAGTTGTTTAAAATACTGACTACGTGCCCTGAAACCAATAGAGGTAATTGGTATGCATGTAAGAGCTGGCAGACTGAACACATCACTTATTTATAGACTCTTTTGATGTAACTCTGTGGAGAAGTTAGGGGGGGGGGGAGTTAATGAAACATGCTTCAAAGGCAAATTTACACTCTCCATTATATTATGACAAAGTACAAATGACTGTGCCCAAATAACTGTTTTCTAGTGAATAAGGTCCCTTTATCTTTTTATCAACCAGTCCAATGAAAAGTCCAGTGGGGGATGCAAGAAGGGAGGTGGGAAGTGAAGGAAGGTTATTAGTATAATCTAAATTTTTTACTTTGTGCATATTACATGGAGGATGGAAATACATGCTGTGGTAGGGCGGGATGAAGGAACAGCATATGATGTTCCCTCTGGTTTGCTCCACAAATTGTTTTATGATCCTCTCTGGACTCATTTATCAGCAAACTTCATGTCAACAGCTGATAGGGAAGCTTGAACTGATCACAAAACAGGATGCAGGAAGTGACACAGTGACCTTTATTGCAAAGCAGCAAGCCAGCCAAACTAGCTTTTGTGTAAACCTTCTACGACATAAATGCTGAGAGTCTGAACAGGAAAAAGTATGTAAAAATCTTAACATAATATTTATAGATTGCCTTGTTTTGGCCAGAGCTGTCTTTAAACCAGACGTGATCTTACTGGAATGTCGTTTTGTTGCAGGGAAGGAAGGAAGAGATGGGAGAGTTGCTGTGCTGTTACTGCTACCAATGTATATGAATAGAAGAAATCAGTGGGACAATTAGATAATTGTAACCTTGAGAATGAAAGGCCTCATGGGGTAACAAGATTCTTTAAATTTACCTTACTTTCTGTCCCTTTGGTAATTGGGGTTTCAAAATTTTGACTTGTGGAGACAAATATTGGTGATAAAGCTTCAGTGGGAACACCTTTCGCTCCATGTATTTTTTATGTTATGCAACTGTTTTCTGATTTTATATGCTGCATGCTGCTTTTAGTCCCACTCTGGGAGAAAAGCAGGATATAAATAAATAAATAATCTTTCAGGAGTGAATTTCCCTTCCTAGGGGAAGATTTCTCCCATTTCCTGTTGTTTGACCCCTGTTCTGAACTATGATTCATTTGTAAATCAGATGTTCCTGGTCAGTAGGACTCTGGACTCCCCTGCCCAAGAGACATGAGAATTAATATAATGGAATAAATATAATGTCTTTCTGAAGGCACCCATTAGAGTGGCAGGATTTCTCTGTGGGTCTCACTAGATTACAAACTGCAAGTGGCTCCCAGATCCCACATTTCTGACCCCTGACATCCTACACCAGTACCCCATATTTAAAAAATAAAAAAGTACAATTTTGATTCAATTTCTGCCTCAAAGACCATTCAGGGATTCCATGAAATACTGTAAGTGAACACACACAAAAATATACCTCAGAGCCCCACACTACCACAAATAGCTCCTTTCTCCCACAGTTCCTCTGAAAATGGCAACAGGAAGAGACACCACATTACTGCCTGTCAATGCTTTGCAAAAGACTGTATAGGGGGAGTTGGATTTGTACTGCAGTTGTCCAACTCTCAGGAGATCTGATTCTATGCAGTTGTCTATCACTCCTCTAACTACATAGTATTAGTCAAGAAAAAGATAATTCAAGCATAATTCAATACTGTTTCATTTTACATGACCTAGCTTTTTCTTACACCAGGAAGACCAAGAACAAAACATGCAAGAAATACATTACAGTATTTTCTGTAGCAAAACAGAATGAACATTTCATTTATTTTCATTGTTTCCAACTGTAAACAGTGACATTTTAGAGTGCTAAACAAGCCACTACTTAGGTATGGAGAGTCTGTAGCTGATTTAGATGCAGTTTGATTGGGTTCTTACTACAGTGTTGAGAGCTGTAATTGGAACTGCAGGTCAGTGTAACATGATGATGTGCTAAAACATACACTAAATGCGTGCAAGGATGCAAGAAACAATACTTATTAGTGGAAAGAGGATAAAACGATCATCGTTATTATTATTACTACAGCAAATGTTTTCTTCCAGCTGTCTTCATCATCTGCTTATCAACCAACTGAAGGATGGAGACAATCTTTAAAATCTTGTGTGTAAATCTAGCTGAAGCATCATTTTACAGGAAAAAAGAGGAAGAACATTAAACCTGCACTTCTTACTCACAGTTAATCCCAATCAAATTTATTGGGTAGATTTTTAGACATCTTGAGTGAGCACAATTAACACTCTTTTGAGGAAGATCTTTATTAATAAAATATGAAGCCCGCTCTTTAATCCAATGTCTGACACCAGTTGCCCTAAGTAGATTGCTACCAGAATGGGAAATGTATCTCAAATATTAAATTTCTTTATTTTGTGAATTACATAACAAAAAATCTTAAATGTGCATCTGGAATAAATCCTGTGACATAATATGAAATCTTTTGGGTGATGTTAGGAAAGAGCCCATGAAGGCCAGGACTATCTTTAAGCAAGCCCCAAGGGTTCAAGTTTAAAGAAAGAACAACAAGAAGGCAGAATTGTGTAACCCTTTTCTTTCTTTCTTTCTTTCTTTCTTTCTTTCTTTCTTTCTTTCTTTCTTTCCACTCTTCTGTTTAAATTCAGATTGACCAACAAGCCTTTTTGCTACACAATAT
Source organism: Anolis carolinensis (assembly GCF_035594765.1). Taxonomy (NCBI): domain Eukaryota; kingdom Metazoa; phylum Chordata; class Lepidosauria; order Squamata; family Anolidae; genus Anolis; species Anolis carolinensis. The sequence continues at coordinate 261,020,029 of NC_085842.1, read as the reverse complement.
AGGTGTCTTGTATGAATTTATTTAAAGTACGGTAATATTCTTCACTAATTTTCTTCTTGAAGAAAGCAACTAGTAACTTTATTTCTTTTCTTCCTCTTGCATGAAACTTTTCAAAATCCATGCAGTTTTCAAAGTCAGTTCACAAATTGAGATTTATTTTGCTCAAAAATTGTATGTTGTTATTTTGTTAAAAAAAAATTAGCGCCTTCTACACAGAAAACAACATTCAGTGTGGGGAAAATAATACTTTTGTACAGAAAAATCGACTTCCTGTGTAAAAATGCTACCATCTGTGCAAAAGAACTGTGTGCCAATTCTACACCATGTGAGTTCTCCATTATAGAATTTTCTGCATGGAAAACAGCACTTCTCTGGTGTAGAAGCTAATTGGCCACCTGCCAATTTTGCACAGCAGAGTTTTTCTATTAGGGCATTTTCTATACATTGAATAGCTTTCTCTTTGAAAAAACATTCCCTATATTTCTATGCAGAAGTATTATTTTCTGTGCAGACAACCACATGATTTTTGTGCAAAAGAAATCTTAAACTAAGAAGAATTTCATCAGGGTTTCTTGACACTTCAACCTTTTTAAAAGAATTTTTGAGATTTTTTGTTCATCTATACCAGTGGTTCTCAACCTGTGGGTCCCCAGATGTTTTGGCCTTCAACTCCCAGAAATCCTAACAGCTGGTAATCTGGCTGGGATTTCTGGGAGTTATAGGTCAAAACACCTGGGGACCCACAGGTTGAGAACCACTGGTATATACTATCCGGTCTATGTGTCAAAAGTCTACATAACAATTGATGAGTAACAGATGCTGGCTGTCTTGTACATGAACCAGCATAAATATCAATAAGCTTCATATAGCCTAAATATCTAGGCTGTACCGAATGCAAGCAATATTGCGTGTATTTCATATATCAGTTACATCCCTTTATGGAACAGAAAAAAGACAATTAACATTCCTTTCACCCTAGAAAGTAGGCCTCTTATGTTGTTCTTTTTGTCAACATAGAATGGCCCAAGAAATCTATTATTTGATATTATAACAGAACACTCTGTTGAATGAGTTCACTTTCCTTCAGAGGAAGCTGAGAAGTATGTGGAAATTGCCTAGATTTTGAGTCATTTGGGAGGATTTGGCTGGCTCCCCATACTCCTTCCCGTTAATTACTGGAAGTTATTTTCATGGTCAGTAGAACACTAATTATTAGTAGTCCCTCAAACCCAGCTATTAATGGGAGAAACGTTGAAAATGTTTGGCCTATACATACGGGTTTGTACATCATTCTAAGACTATAATATCAGTTCATGTTGCCTGTCTTCAAAAATACTTTTAAAAACCTGATAGGCAGGTAAAAAAGACCCTGAATTTTACACTGTGAAATAATCATATAAATAAAAATGAATATGTGAAATGGTTTAGAAAGAGCAAATTCATATCTTTATTTTGAAGAGCTGTCATTTTTGAAGAAAATACTATTTCTATCCACATTATTCAATTTGAAATGCTACAAGACTGCACATCATTTTATTTGTGATGTATTTAATAATTTTTGAAAAAAATCTAAGCCAGCACAAATGTTTAAATAAATGGCTCAATAATCTGCCATTTTCTTTTACTAATCACAGTTATTAAAGGAAGCTCTTGGTGTTTTTATTGTGTTGTAAATGGGCACTGAAAATCTGAGTCTGATAATGACCTTTGTACATTATGCTGCAAATTGATTTTGATGACCTTTCACTCTCTAGTAATGAGGCAGACTTCATGCATATTACTCATCCTTGCTCCCACAGTGCTCCAGTTGTCTAGTTCCCTCTGCATAAGAATCCTTTTGCCTTCCCTTTGTCCCTGTTTTAATGATGACTTGGTGCAAGCATTAATATTCCAGTCTAAATGTAAACTGATGGGGAATTTGGATTTGTAAAAGTGTGGAAGTTATCTATGTATTCCTGAAAGCTTTTTCATTTTGATTTTGATTATTGACTATCGTTCCTCCATGTTTTAAGGTGAGTGGCTTGATTATGTCAATATTGTGTTACTGATTGCCGATATCCTACATCATAGACATAATTGCAAATACATAGCTATGCTTGGTTTCCTGACCCAATTTCATAAGTTCGGTTGTGATAAGGGATTTGTGATTTTTTGGCAATGCCATCATGAAAGCAAAACATGGCTAAATCTAAAGCAGTTATGGGTATGTAATTCAGGTTATGAATTCATAACTGCTATGCATGATATCAGTCCATTTTTAAATTCTTCATGTATTTTATTGTGTTAACTGTCATATCTATTTTATTGGATATTTATTCAAAATGGGAAACATCTCATATATTAAATGAATGAATGAATGAATGAATGAGTGAGTGAGTAAATGCATGACTGAACAAATGAATGAGTGACATGAGGAACACCTGGAGATGCAATAGAATTCAAGTCCTGCTTCCAGGCTTCCCATAGGCAACATTGGCCACTTTCTGAAAACATGGCTTTTGGCCTTACCTGGCATAGCTTTTTTTAAGTTCTTACTAACGGGATTCTGTCCACACCACTATAATGCCAGAAAACATGCATATGCCCATACTGTTTCTACTATCTATAATCTGAAAATATGTGCTTAAATGGAGATGCTTCATTTTACTTGTCATCTTCTAAATCAGATATAAAAAAGAGGTGGATCTGTACAAATTGTCCTGTGGGGAAAATCCAATGAGATATCTTGCTAACAGAGCTGCTTCCATTAGCAAAATTAGGTAAAGACAATTCCCCTTCTCACTATGCCCTTCAACACTTGCTCTAGAGTAGTGGTTCATAGAATCATAGAATCATAGAATCATAGAATAGTAGAGTTGGAAGAGACCACATGGGCCATCCAGTCCAACCCCCTGCTAAGAAGCAGGAAATCGCATTCAAAGCACCCCCGACAAATGGCCATCCAGCCTCTGCTTAAAAGCCTCCAAAGAAGGAGCCTCCACCACAGTCCGGGGGAGAGAGTTCCACTGTCGAACAGCTCTCACAGTGAGGAAGTTCTTCCTGATGTTCAGGTGGAATCTCCTTTCCTGTAGTTTGAAGCCATTGTTCCGTGTCCTAGTCTGCAGGGCAGCAGAAAACAATCTTGCTCCCTCCTCCCTATGACTTCCCTTCACGTATTTGTACATGGCTATCATGTCTCCTCTCAGCCTTCTCTTCTGCAGGCTAAACATGCCCAGCTCTTTAAGCCGCTCCTCATAGGGCTTGTTCTCCAGACCCTTAATCATTTTAGTCGCCTTCCTCTGGACGCTTTCCAGCTTGTCAACATCTCCCTTCAACTGTGGTGCCCAAAATTGGACACAGTATTCCAGGTGTGGTCTGACCAAGGCAGAATAGAGGGGGAGCATAACTTCCCTGGATCTAGACGCTATTCCCCTATTGATGCAGGCCAGAATCCCATTGGCTTTTTTAGCAGCCGCATCACATTGTTGGCTCATGTTTAACTTGTTGTCCACGACAACTCCAAGGTCTTTTTCGCACACACTGCTGTCTAGCCAGGCATCGTCCCCCATTCTGTATCTTTGATTTCCATTTTTTCTGCCGAAGTGAAGTATCTTGCATTTGTCCCTGTTGAACTTCATTTTGTTAGTTTTGGCCCATCTCTCTAGTCTGTCAAGATCGTTTTGAATTCTGCTCCTGTCTTCTGGAGTGTTAGCTATCCCTCCCAGTTTTGTGTCGTCTGCAAACTTGATGATCGTGCCTTCTAACCCTTCGTCTAAGTCGTTAATAAAGATGTTGAACAGAACCGGGCCCAGGACAGAGCCCTGCGGCACTCCACTTGTCACTTCTTTCCATGATGAAGACGACGCATTGGTGAGCACCCTTTGGGTTCGTTCGCTTAGCCAATTACAGATCCACCTAACCGTAGTTTTGTCTAGCCCACATTTTACTAGTTTGTTTGCCAGAAGGTCGTGGGGGACTTTGTCGAAGGCCTTACTGAAATCCAGGTACGCTACATCCACAGCATTCCCTGTATTGACCCAACTCGTAACTCTATCGAAAAAAGAGATCAGATTAGTCTGGCATGACTTGTTTTTGGTAAATCCGTGTTGACTATTAGCAATGACCGCATTTGTTTCTAAGTGTTCGCAGACCACTTCCTTAATGATCTTTTCCAGAATTTTGCCTGGTATTGATGTGAGGCTGACCGGACGGTAATTGTTTGGGTCGTTCTTTTTTCCCTTCTTGAAGATAGGGACCACATTCGCCCTCCTCCAATCTGCTGGGACTTCTCCCGTTCTCCAAGAACTCTCGAAGATAATTGCCAGTGGTTCTGAAATAACTTCCGCTAGTTCCTTCAGTACTCTTGGATGTAGCTGATCTGGCCCTGGGGACTTGAATTCGTTTAGAGTGGCCAGGTGTTCCTGGACAACTTGTTTCCCTATTTGGGGTTGGATTTCCCCCAATCCTTCGTCCATTCCATGTTGCTGAGGTTGAAGATGGCTTTCTTTTTGTGAGAAGACTGAGGCAAAGAAGGCATTAAGTAGTTCTGTCTTTTCCCTGTCCCCTGTCACCATCACCCCATCTTCTCCTTGCAATGGCCCTATCGCCTCCTTTTTCTTCGTTTTTCTACCAACGTAAGCAAAAAAGCCTTTTTTGTTGTTTTTTATGTCCCTGGCAAGCCTGAGCTCATTTTGCGCTTTAGCCTTGCGAACCTTTTCCCTACAGGTGTTGGCTATACGTTTGAATTCTTCTTTGGTGATTTCTCCCCTTTTCCACTTCTTGTGCATGTCACTTTTGAGCTTTAGCTCAGTTAGAAGTTCTTTGGACATCCATTCTGGCTTCTTTGCACTTGTCTTATTTTTCTTCTTTGTTGGCACTGTTTGCATTTGCGCCTTGAGTATTTCACTTTTGAAAAACTCCCATCCATCCTTAACTCCCTTGTTTTTTAATATCGGCGTCCATGGAATGCCGCTCAGTAATTCCTTCATTTTTTGGAAGTCAGCTCTCTTAAAGTCCAGAATGCGTGTTTGACTTGTCTTAGTTTCAGCATTCCTTTGTATTGCAGGTTTCAGTGATGCCTATGACATCGTATGTGTGGTGCTGTGCTAGGAGTTGGAGTTCGTCTTGCTTATTTCCCATGCTCTGAGCATTAGTGTAAAGACATGTAAGCCCCTGTGACCTCCCCTCGAACTGTTTATTTGGGATTATTGTGCTCTCTGTACTTGGTCCTTGCTGTGTTTGTGCAGCCCTCCGTTTAGCCTTTTGGCGGTTCCCTGTGGTCGTGGGTAATATAGTGTTCGCCAGGCTGTTGTTCCCCTCCCCCAGTGGTTCTCAACTTGTGGGTCCCTGGGTGTTTTGGCCTGCAACTCCCAGAAATCCCAGCCAGTTATTTCAGCTGGGGTTATTTCAGGCACTGATTCAGAAAATTGCATTGGGTAGACTGCATCAGCTCTCTTAGATATTGTTATCATGGTTTTCTTTGTTCAAGCCTTGCATGAACACTGGACATTCATCCAGTCTACATGCCTGAATTTCTTAGGCCCTCTTACTGTGAGAAAAGTAGGAAAATGAATCCATACATAAATAAATGTTAGTATCCGAAGCGAAAACAAATTTGCTTTTTCATGATTCCACCCCCCCCCCCCCCCCCCCCCGCACACTATACTATAAAACCTAGAACTAGGCTTCAAAGGTCAAACATAATTCAAGAGTTGGTGGTGCTATTACCTGAGTGTCTGTTAGAATATACAAAATAATAATGAATGGGATAAAAGCTCAGTACCATGGTGAATGCCTGAGATGGAAGATTTCAGCTATAGAGTGATTTGTTCATTTTCAACAAATCCCATAGAAAAAACAAGAGAGAGGGAAGGAGCTCTGACATAGCAGAAATTTGCAAACTGAATTGACTGACTTCATTTTCTAAGTGCTTTAAATGCTACATGGTGCTGTTGTTCTCTGTTATAAACAGAAGAAAGTTACATTTTGAACTACAATTACCAACATCCCCTACACAGCAGCATTGGGGAGTCAGGGAATTACAGTGCAAAGATCAATTTTCCAAGGACTGGTTACATATTTTACCTAGACATTCACAATATCCTTTCCCTTTAGTGTATTTGCTCGAACCCCTTGATCATTGTAAAGCACTATCTCCCATAGTCTGTGAACACAAATTGATAGCATAAATGAAAATCTCTAAACCAAGTGATTTTAGCCTTTCATTCTGTACTATTTAGTATAAAATTGGTTCTATGTATTATGTATTAATCATGAAACTAAAAAAAAACCCCACAAAATCCTACTGGTATCAAAAGCTTTCTTCTAAGCAATTTCGTCTTGTATTTTAGCCAAAAAGCTTCTCCTAGGAGAAACATATAAAAATACAGGAAACTTTACCTTAATTCCCCAAAAGCTTAAAAATGGTCTGAAGTTGAAGGATGATGGAAAACTTCCCCAGGAGAAAGAACATTAGGTTGTAAATGTTTCTATATGTTTTAAATTTTTAGAAAGTGATATCATTGATATAACAGATGTTATGGATTACCCTGTCTAAACATATATCTACTTAGTTTATTCCATGTATGATATATATCTGTGTTTTTAGCTGCATTGAACCATGCAGTTTTAATTCACCTATCACAGTAACTTGATAGTAGTATTTTATAGTTTTTCTTCATCTACTTAACACTAATTAGTGCCTACATATTGTTCAAGAATGAACTTCTTTGATAGTCAATCCTCCCATAGATACTAATAATTCAAAATGCTGCATATCTTGTTGTTTTTGATAACTTCTGTGAGATCATTGATCTGATACAATAAAGTAGCTGACAGGACTGGTTCATGAATTCCCTGATAATATCAAAGAAAGAATCTTCAGATGAGTTACCCATTGGCATTTTTATTGCAAAGGTTTAGCAGCAGGGTATAAAATTGGCACCATATGTCCTTCAAGATACTTATAAGTGACTTTTTAAATCATCAGACATATTTCGTCAATATACTGGACTGTTGTGTTTATTTAGATGAGATTGATGTCTCACATTTGAAAAATATATAAATAAGGACATTTGTTCAGGATAGAGATAAGTTGTACCTATATATTTTGTATATAAACAATAGACCTGTTGTGCAATAACATAATTGATGTTTCAAAAATAACAATAACATAATACCTCGTGTATATTAGTTATAGATATCTGTGTTCCAAATATATAGGTTACAGTATCTACCAGGGAGTGAAATGGCTTAGAACAGCTGTATTCAGAGGCCATTAAGAATCATAATTCTTACAACCACTATCTCCTTTCAAGACAAGGTTGACAGTAGTCTATAGGATGCATAGGACAACCAGCCATTTATGGCTGTTAATGCTCTATGTCAATTTCATCATTTGTCTGTTACCAAATACAGGAGAATCAGAGCTAAAAATGAATAACATTCCACACTCTACCTTGGTCTTAATGCCAAACTTTGTAAATAAAAAACAATAACTATTAGAAATGAGTCCTTTCTAAATGTAACGCCTTGCTTAGGTGGAAAAAGAAGTTCCTTTCTCATACCAATACATTTGCAGTTTTATAGATATTTTAGAAGTATGATCACTGTTGCAGTTATTCTGTTGATCAACACAAAGTTTTAAATACTAAATAGGTATTAATGGGAGTTTCTGCATAGGAGGCCTACTTTCACTGAAGAAAACTGTTTTCTCCTTAAAAATAAATACTTTTTCTAGATCTTGCATTTCTCTGAAAATACAATCAATCACTACTGGATCCCATACATTTAAAAGCTCCTGTATAAGTTGGGATATTTTTGACAAAAAAAATTGACTCCTACCAAAAAACCTGGGTTGACTTATCCATAAGTCAGTACTGGACCTTAGTACAATATTAACTTAGGTGGAAAAAATACAGTGGTGGCAGCAATTTGTCACTTCCCTGCCCTTTGCAAAGACAATAGAATAGTACAATATACTTCTTTTATATTTTCCTGAGGTGAATTAAACTTACATTTAATTCCTCCTTAAATCATACTCTCCTATTGGTATATGTTAACTTCATCCTATTTACAGTAACTATCATTGGGTTCTTCATTTGGATTAGGTGAAATTCCTAATGATAACTGAACCTTCAGACTAGCCCTCAGTTTAGTGTAATTTACAGGTCAGACTAAGCACATTTATTTGTAAATCTCATTTAAAATATATTTGATGGTGATGTATTTCCTGTAACCTTGAAGAAAGCATGCTGATCCAGTTAACCTTACATGGCTATGAAGCCGGTTTCTAGCTGTTTAACATATACTAATGTTAGGGATGACTGAATCTGTCAGTTTCACCTTCTCTCTCATTCAAGTATTTTCTTTGAATTGATTGAGATATCTAACTTTTTTCATAAATCCTTATCAACAGCAAATCAAAGGTCATTCTATATCATGTATAAGTGGTCAAAATCAGTAAGTATAGCTACTGGAAAGATACTGATTGAAAAAGTGTCAAACCATACTATCAAAAAGATGATTGAATAAGCAAACATATTTTGGATTATTGTGCCTGGGGAGATTTCTTCAATAACATCAGATAGACAGTTCTGAGACATATCTTTTTTGTGAGTACAGTACTTCCCTCTCTGTTAAAGTCTTATTAAATATGATTCACAAGGCAAGAAATGCCCAGGTTTCTCACCTAATGTTGTTTTCACTTCTGTGTACAGTGTGAGAAATGCAGAATTGGTCAAATTCACTTTAAAAAAACAACACCTTAGTGGAGTGGAAATTTTTAACCATTTCCCTTGATGCAGCTGGAGGGAAGAACATATCTGCATAAACCCATTTTCTCATTTATTAATTTACTAGCTTAGATATCTGGCAAGGCCGAGGTTAAATAATTTTAACTCTATTTGTTAGAAAAAGTCAGTCTTTGGTTTTGTTTTTATGAATGCGCCAGTAAGAAAATGCAAAAATGAGTTAAAATGCAAAAATGAGTGAATTTTGTAGGTCAATATCAAACTCCACTATGGCTGATGGGGTTTGCATTAGTCTCTGAATACAGCTGAATGTACTGCAACTCCCATCCTCCAGGATTCATCCCCTCCAAACCCCATCAGGACTTAAAATGGGTGATGTGTGGTCTGTGTTGGAGGCTTGGTCCAGATCCATGGCTGATGAGGTTTGCAGTAGACTCTAGATGTGGGTGAATGTACTGCAACTCCCATCATCCAAGGTCCATCCCCCCCAAAACCCCACCATGGATGTAAAGTAGGTCATGGGGGGGGGGGGGTCTGTGTGTCAAGGTTAGTCCAGATCCATGCCTGATGGGGTTTGGTGTATGTAGGTGAAGGTACTGCAACTCCTATCATCCAGGGTCCATCCCCTCCAACCCCACCAGGATGTAAAGAGGGTAATCGGGGATCTGTATGCCAAGTTTGGTCCAGATCTATGGCTGATAGGTTTCATAGTAGTCCATGGCTGTGGAACTTAAAGTGGGTCATGGGGAGTCTGTGTGCCAAGTTTGGTCCAGATCCGCTGTTGGCAGGAATTACAGTGTTTTCTGAAAGTGGGGCCATCTTGGAAAATACATACATACATACAAACATACTTTGATTCTCTGCCTCTGGATCCTGGTTCCTTGAGAAACAACCAGCATAATATGTATATAAGTGCCTCACTGTAACTGTGGGAGAAAAAAAATTGATTGACCTCATTTTATGATGCACTTTCCCACAACTCAGAATCAAAACTGATATGTTGTTGGACAGGAAAACTATCTAATACAAAGGAAGTACATATACACTACTTTTAAAAATGAAATTAGAAAGAAGAACTGAAAGCTTGAGAAAGGTATACTTTTATGCTCAGTTTCCTATTTTTCAAAATCTTCTTTATATATCTTATGGAATTTATGTAATGTGCATTCTGTTTTGAACAATGGAAGAAACTGATAATCTAGTTTTTGATCAAGTGTGTTTTTAAACCAGAGATTTCAGTCTGCCTCCTCTGCTGAAAGACTGAAGGTTGCTGATGAAGAATATGCTCTTTTCCTAAATAAATCCCCTAGTTACTTGCACACAGTTCAAAACCATTATGATTGTTCTGCAGCCAAACATTTCACACATTAATCAGAGCTGAGGCTTAAAGTACAAATGGGGGTGAATCGGAAAATGAGCTGATGAGGTTTGCTGCTCCCAACTGCTTTGATTTTGCCCTGTGTGCATGTGTATGAACAAAAAGAAATAAAGGAACACAGGGGAATGGAAGAAAGGGGTCAGAACTAAAAAGTAAAAAAGTCAACCCTTCCAGAATTTTTACTCCTTCTTTTGCCTTCAGCCATTCAAGTCTTATGTGGTCACCTTGTATAAATCAAAAACACCAGAGCATTGTTGCATGCATAGTACCACACACAGACTCCCAAAGGGAACTTCATGTCTTTGAAGGCACATGGACATAGCTTTATAATTATGTTATGTGTGATTGGGGTTATAATACAACACAGGAAAACAATAATGAATAAAAATTGCCCTTGGAGGGTTTTTCATTCACTAGAAACAGATGCAGAGGGAGGGGGAAGTAATTTGAAGATTTTCAATGTAGAAAGAGTCATGTTTGCTGCTTGTGGACAAGGCAGTGGAAATAGGATCAACTCACACAATAATATGTTTGCACTTAATTAACTCAGAAATGGGAGTGGGGGTAAGGAGGGTCCCAAATTTTGCTTTTTCCAGTGGGTTCAGGCAAAAGCAAATTGCTTCAGCCCCTCCTAACTTGTGAGTTTATTTTCATTAATAACTTTTTTCATGTTTGGCATACTCTGAAGTTGCTTGGCCACATGGCCCCGTTTTCATCTGGGAAATATTGAAAGTTATGAAAACAGCACTTTGTTTTTTCCTATTTTTGTTCAATTCACATGGGAATCTATGCTGTCATATGACCTTTCCTAAATGCTACTATCTTCAGAGTTCATTTCTTAAAGTAAGTGTCTAGCTTTTCTGAAAACAGGTTTAAATTTATAAGAAGCAAATGCTCTCCGTCTTGTGAAGATGCAGACTTCTTTCAATTGCTCAGGACAGTCAGCATAAATTACTCTTTGAAGGAGCATCTGAGAGCATACATCCCCCTCAAACAAGGCGTTTTTCAGCAGAAATAAAAGGGAAAAATAAACAAATAAGATGGTTTCAAATCAGCTCTACATTTTGACTCATAAAAAGAGGTTATTGTTTGATTGAGACCAAAATACAGATGCCAGCCAAGCAGCACTGTCAGAACAACTGGAAACAATTTCAGAAAAACCTCCAAGGACTTTATCACACAAGGCGGACAAACCAACATTCAAGCTGGAAGTCTTGATTGCATGACCTAAACTGGTGCAATTTTTAAATGATATTTTTATAATTGATGTTTTTAATTATCTGTTTTTAATTGTATCATTTTTATAACTGTTTGTTTTTGGCATCTAATGACTGCTGATTGTGAAGCCGCCCTGAGCCTCCCCCTCCAGTGGTGACAAGGACAGGATACAAATGTATGAAATAAGTAAATGATATCATGTACATCTCAATTGGCCTGCCTCCTCCCCATGATCAACCAATCTCTGACTACTTACAGGTGAAATGTGTCAATAACTCACAATCCCACAATATTCCCATCACATTTTGTGCAATGGATCCGTTCCACATCTCTCCTGAAATGTCAGGAGTACAGTGATATAGGGGTTGGGATTCTCTTCCTTCTCCATGCAATCCCCTCATGATGCTCAAGTTTCAGTAGATCTATATTTATCATGCATACTCATTAATGGTCTCTTACTTTCCTGTTATATTTAATAGTTTTGATCCTGACCTCCATGAGATGCCTGTACAGTTATGTTGAGCACTTGAGCAATGCGACAAATATTGAGTTATCAGGAGATATGAGAGGGTGGTAGATTGATGCTTCAAGCACAAAATCAAAGCATATCTGGTGTTTCTGTATTCCAGGTAAAACAAACCAAACATAGGATGTGGTGTCAGAGTATTGGTGGATCTTAATGAATGAGGCCATTGGTCTGTGGCTGGCTACGGAACAGAGGGAGCTGCATTGGATAAATGGTGAGTATCTGTGGTTTAAATTGAAAGTGTTGTCCTGCCCATGTGACCCTCAACACTACACTATATTTTAGCAGGATCTTGGGATCTGTCTACAAGAGTTCTGTCTTTGAATAATGTTTACTGACCACTATAGCCTGGAGTGGATGTTCAAGTGATAAACCTTAACAGATTGTTTTTGTTTAGGATTTTTTATTCTTGATTTTGACTGTTTGTTTTGAACACCATTGCCTTAGCAAAGACTAGCTATCTTTCAAATGAAAGAAGCAGCTGCCATGATGTGTTGTCGAAGGCTTCCATGGCCGGAATCACAGGGTGGTTGTATGTTTTCCGAGCTGTATGGCCATGTTCCAGAAGTATTCTCTCCTGACGTTTCGCCCACATCTATGGCAGGCATCCTCAGAGGTGTGAGGATGCCTGCCATAAATGCATCCTCACAACCTCTGAGGATGCCTGCCATAGATTTGGGCGAAATGTCAGGAGAGAATACTTCTGGAACATGGCCATACATCCCAGAAAACATACAACCACAGCTGCTATGATGCCAAGGGATTTGTCTTCAATGCATTGCATTCCACTAGGTTGCAGAATTCCATCTTAAACTGACATTATACTCAACACTAGCAATGTCTGAAGTTGTAACAGCATCTGTAACAGCTGGTGTGTTTTGTGGATGAAAACTTTCAATGTTTACCTTAAAATGCCAGTCTGCCACTATAGTCAACACTCATTGATATACTTGTCTGTTTATTTTGAGCTGCCCTGTTTAATCTGTCTGGAATATGCAAGTAGGACATCTTGAATATAGGACAGTAGACAAAGCCCTGAGTGTTTTAGTTTAAAGGTTCATCTTCTTTGAATATGATGTTGGATGGTTTACCATAAAGAGTTCCTTAGATGAATGCTGCTAGTCACTGATCCAAGGAACAATTTATGCAATATCTTTGATGTTTATTCCATGTCTATTGCCTTTTTTATGCAGCCAGGATTGAATGAAACACAGTAAAAGAATTGTCTGAGCTTCCCGCCATCTACTCAGATATTGATTATGAACTATCAGGAAACACTGTGGAGGCAAATAGATAATACCAGTAGAAGGGACCACCAAGAAGAACAAAAGTAAGAAGAAACTTCAAATAAATGTATCAGAAAAGTACACATGAAACAGTGTGCAATGGTAAAAAGAACAAAAACAATAAGAAAATTACACCCTATAAGCAAGAATGCAGAACATAACAACTTATGAAAACATGTTCAAATAGCAGCTATGCAATAGGTGAGTCTTCATGTTTTAGTAAATAGTCCTGAATCTACACTAGAGATTGGTTTTAGAAATGTTCAAATACCAAAAACCATTTATATCTATATGAGGACTGGATGTTCACGCAAAATAGAAATCCTCACAGGCTGTGTATCTCAAAAGAACTGACTAAGGTCCTGAGACTATAAGATCTTTCAAATAATTGTTGTCAAATTCTAAATATAGTTTCAAAATGAAATTCCAGTGGCCAAGGATAAAATATTCCAGTCTCCAATGATTCTAAACTATATGAGATTTTAAAACAATCATATGTTTAATTCAAGTATTTTCCCCTCCGAACCAACTGCTCACTGTAATGCTTTTAACAACCATTCCACAGATAAAATCTCTTGCTTAAGAGCTGACCTAGACACTTTCATTGGAGCAGAGGCCAACAATGAGGTGTCCAGCAACTCACTGAGTGAGATTATACTGGATCAGTTTCAATTGGTGAGTACTGTTGATGAGATCAAACTGCTGGGGCAAATAAGGAGGACAACCTGTTTTCTTGAACCCTGTGCCTCTTGGCTGGTCGTTCAGGGAAGAGATGCAATTCAATCTAAACATTATTAATGCATCTCTCAGGGAAGGGAATTTTCCTTCCTGTTTAAAAGAAGCAGTAATTAGACCACTACTGAAAAAGCGCCCCCTGGATCCTCTGGACCTTAATAATTACAGACCAGTGTCTGACCTTTATTTTTTGGGCAAGGTGATTGAAAAGGTAGTTGCCCTCCAGCTTCAGGCAGTCTTGGATGACAACACTTTCTTGACCCATTTCAAATTTGCTTCAGAGCAAGATATGGAGTTGAGACTGCTTTGGTTGCCTTAGTGGATGATCACCGTCTTAACACTAACAAACAGTGTGTGTCTCTGTTGGTGCTTCTAGACCTCTGAGTGGCTTTTGATACCATGGTATCCTTCTGAAACACCTAGGGGGTTTTGGGAACTGGAGGCACTATGCTGCAGTTATTCCAATCATATCTCTCAGGCAGGTTCCAGATGGTGGTATTTGGGGGGTAGCTGCTCCCCAAAAAGGAGCTTTTATATGGCATTTCACAAGGTTCCATTCTATCCCTAATAATTTTTATATTTACATGAAACCATTGGGAGGGATCATCCATAGGCATAGGGTGGGTGTTATCAGTATGCTGATGATATCTAAATATATTTCTTCATGCCTTCAAAAACAACCTTAGCTAAGGATAGTGTGCTTCCTCTGACTAAATGAGAAAACAAACAAACAAACAAATTGAGACTGAATCCAGATAAAACAGAGGTGCTTGCCATCAAGGGTCTTAATCTGGGGATGGAGATATGTCAACTAGTCCTGGATTACATTCCCCCTGAAAAACTGTGTCTGTAGCTTGGGAGTGCTCCTGGATCCATCTCTCCAAATGGCAGCCCAAGTAGATGTGACAGTCAGGAGTGTTTAATATCAGCTTTGGCTGATCTACCAACTGCACACCTTCTCAAATTTGAAGGACCCTAAGATGGTAGTGTATGCACTGGTAACCTCAAGGGTGAACTTCTTCAATGCACTTTGCATTGGGTTACCTTTTTGCAAAGTTCGGAAACTCCTGTTAGTTAAAAATATGGCAGCCAGATTGGTTACAATAACATCCAGAAGTGAACATATTACACCCATATTGAAGTTACTCTACTAGCTTCCAGTTAGTTTCTAGGCAAAGTACAAAGTTTTGATTTTGACCTTTAAAACCCTACATGGTTTGGGTCCAAGTTACCTACAGGACCGTCTTCTTCCATACAATTTGCCCTGAACACTTAGATCCTATGGATGAGGGAGGGCTACTTCAGACTGACTGGTGACCGTCACCCAGATGACATTTTCATCGGAATTTAAAACATATTTGAATGCCTATCTCTTTGGGTAGGCCTACCCAGCCAGTTTTAATGACGAATTTTATACTTGTGGCTTGTATTTAAGCTTTTGATTTATATTTTGTAGAAATATGTTTTTTCAAAATATTTTATAGAATGTTTTAAATGATTATGTGTTTTAGTGATGTTGCAACCCACCTCAAGCCACGAGAAGAGATGGGTAAGAAATTATTATTATTATTATTATTATTATTATTATTATTATTATTATTATTATTAACAACAACATTTACAAAGAATCATAAACACCAACCTAAACATAGGTGACATCAGGTTACCAACTCAAAAACATGACTATAAATGTTGATATTTTCAAGACATACTGCACATATGCAATAGAACAGACACAGCCTCAATGGGCTGAATCAGACAAGTTATTGACAGTTCGGCAGTGGCATATAGTGCCTAAGAGTGTAGTTGAGTCTCCTTTTCTGGCAGTTTTTAAATAGAGGTCGGTTGCACATCTGTTAGAAGTACTTTCTGTGTTTCTACATGGCAGGGACTGGATGGCTTCTGTGTTGTCTTCCATCTCTAGGATTCTAATCCTCACAAGCTCAGTAGTTAGTCATTCATAAGGAGTATAATCCTGTCTAGGATGGTTGAAACCTTCAGCATCCAAAGCTAAATAACTCCCAATGCCACTCTCTGGAACTGACTCCACAGTTAAGGAACCAAGTTTAACAGAAAGTTTGTCCCTATGGGGTTGGCATGCATCACTTCTTACAGAGGATGTTTCCTTTCTGAGTCTTTCTTTTATTTAGATTGAACAAGATGTCAAAATTCTGTATTTTAAGTTGTAGGCTCTTCACAAAACCAGAAATGTATGCATCACCAAATTTATGAAGGTGGACCACATGTTAATCTTATAGAGAGATGCATGACTAGGTTCATTGAATGCAATAACTTTCATTTGTTATTTAGGTAGAACACAAACACAAACTTCCTGATTGTCAGCCTTGCATTTTCATAGATTTCAACTGTCCCTCACTGCAACTATAATAATTCTTTATAACAGTCCAGAAAGCCAGCAAGTTCAACAACATATCAGCTAAATTAATAGCAAAAGGAACAGTTGATCAAATGCAAACAGGGCTTATTTTAGACATTTTCCCCTATTTCTATTGTCCTTTATTGCTAGTTTGAAAACCTGGCAACACTAGATACTCATGATATGATTTTAAAGAGAGATAATGACATTGCTCGATTTCAGCTTAAAATGGGAAAGTATCCAGGAGCACCTTTGAACCTAACTGGTTTCAAAGATGTTCTAGTAGCTGTATTTCCAGTTTCATCAGTCCATTTGAAAACCCAGGCTGATATCCATGAAAACTCCAGCTAAAATAAGTCAGTTACTCTCAAAAGTGCTGTTGGCTTCCTTCATTTCACACTTTTCCCAATGCTATGACGAAACAGTTACTGGATTTCTGAAGAGCTTTGATCATGCTTAGCAGGTTTGTTGCAGAAAGTGAGGAAATGCCTTTACTATGGCAGATTGATACAACAACCACTGACAGAAGAGTGAAATGCTACCAAGCAGCCATATAACTACATGAAAGTTTATTTGCAGTGTAAAATATGTCAAGGTTCTATACCATTATACCCCTGAATTGATTTGCATTATTAAATTAACAAGAACATTATGTAAAAAAGGTGAGTGTCTATAACATTAATTATGCATAAATGGGATCTTCCTGAAAAGTCTGATGTTTTGCTTCCTGTTAACATACCTATCTCATTTCCATTTCTTTGCTTTCCCTTTCAGAATGAGACATGGATAGATCCCAACATTTCCCATATGCTGTCATCACTTCTCAAGGCATGCTACAGAGCACATAGCTGCTGTGTGGACATGTTTCATAGGGATCACATTCTGACATCAGCATGTCTTTAAACAACTTATAAACACAAGATGCCAACACACTTTGCAAATTAATGGCTAGGATGCATTTTATGAGGTGTAATTATTAAATAGAGAACCATTTCATTCCAGTGGTTAAAAGGCGAATATTCCCTAATTAACTCTTGCTACAAAGAAAAGAGAAAAAAGATATAGAAAGAAAAGCTCTGAAACATGCATTTATGGATTTTGCACTTTTAAGCCTTATTTCACTCAGGAACTCAAGGTCATTTTTTGTATCAAATACAAATGACCAAATGTGAGACTACTGTATCAAGAGTTCATAGCACAAATGTATTTCTGAAACATTTTTCCAACTTTTTAAATTACGGGGCAAATGTGGCATGCCTTCATGAAGTCAGTAAATCCTCACAAGACCTCTGTCCAGTTTTAATGACATAACCTCCCCCTCCCCCACCTACACACTGACCCATAGTTTTATAAAACCTTGACTAAGATTGTTGCCATGAAAGATAACATCACTCAGCGTGGGATCTATTCACCTTCTATTTTGACCATTGGTTTCTGTACACATTATAATGGAGATGCATTGCTTTCAATGTGGCATTCATAGATAATTGTGCTGAATGTGCCTATATTTTTCTATAAATGCAGGTACAAAAGTTTAAAATGCAAATTGGCTGCTGGAAAATCTGAAAATCTTCCCATTTAAAAATTGATTTCATTTCATGGAAATAGTTGGGAGGATTCCAACAGCATAATTAAGCATGAGAGGGAAGGGGAAAAGAAAGGCACATTTGCTCATTTCAACTGTAAAGAGATTTTTTTTAAAGCGCAAAATACTTCTCAAGAAGGGGGGAGATAAAAAATAAAGAAGGCAAAGCAAGAACGTTATCTTTTCTAAAACACAAGCAGTGCTTAAACAGGCCAGAACTTAGGCTCCTTTGTAGTGGATTCCTGATTTGTTCCCTCTACACTCTTGCTGTAACTAGCTTAAAAAGCAATGTCCAATGCCCAAAGCAGTGTTTGTCAGCAGGGTGGTTTCCCTCCCTCCTCTCCAACCCCAAGCATTTGAATGGAGGGAAGCTAGGCCTGTATTTCAACAGAAAATCTTTCCCTGGCAGCTTCTTGCTGAAGAATGAATACATGCTCTGAGTATAGACCATTTGTCTGCTGATTAATACAGCCCCCAGGGGATCTGCTGTTGGCTCTTTTCTCTCTGCCTTCCCATCTACCCATCTTCAAACCCAACCCCCATTCCTCATCGCTTTGAGTAGCTCTGGTTCTCGTCAGCTGTGATGTTATTTAAATCTGCTTTACAAATGAAAAAACTTAATATTGTCTGAAATGCGGTTGACTTGTTTTGAAGGTAAAGGCATACATATCTGCGAGCACATGCTCTCTCTTTTTCTGCCTCTGACACATACACACAGAGAGAGTAAAAGCCACTGTTTTCATTTGGAATTCATCATTGCTCATAAAGAAGGTATTTGGTATTCACAAGAAGCGAGCGCATGAATTCCCATAAAGAATGCCACTATAATTTAACGCCATTGCTAAAAACAGTGACGGGAGAGGGAACACTTAAAGCAAAATGTCACGATAGCAAAATGGATGGCATGTCATTTCGCCTGTTGTGTGTTGTGGGGAGGACTTGATTTATAAGACTTTGCTTCCCACATTTGTAGAATTTCCTCGGTGAAATGCAGAGAAATATTTTACTGCACTAAATGCGTAACTCCATGATGCAGTACTCTCAAGGGTAGGGGTGATCTATGTGCTATCAAATTACATGCATTTTATGTACCTATTTTTCTCTGATACCCAATAAGAAATGTGTACTTACTGCAATAATCTTGTATTACTCATGCTACTCATGTGGTAGAGACACAACACCCTGAAAAAAAGCATTGTTATCTCTCAACTGCCTTTTTTTTCTTTTAGAAGTATTTTACTGTATTTTAAGGGAAAATTTATCTTCAACAACAGCAATGAAAACTAGTGGCACCTTCAAGGCATATAATGATTCTAAGACACCATTGATTGTAAGATACGCACTAATTTTCCCACGACCAACAGAAAAACTTTATACATATAAAAAAGCACCTTTGATTCTAAGGCACACCCCATTTTTAAAGATATTTTTATGGGAGGTGTGCATCTTAGAATTTAAGAAATATAGTATTTTGTGAAATACAAAATACAATACTTCCATTTTTCAAAAGAAAGAGAGGGAGAAAATAGGACTTTTCCTTTGAACTTGTTTCTCCTATCTTCAGAATCATAAATTCATAAAATTGGAAGAGATTACAATCATCCAGTCTAACCCTCTGCCATGTAGTAATACATAACCAAAACATTCCTGGCAGATGGCCATCCTGCCTCTATTTACAGATCTCAAAGAAGGAAACATCTCCGCATTCCATAGTCCACTGTTGAACACTTCTTACAATCAGGAAGTTCTTCCTAATGTTTTGGTGGAAGCTTTTCTCCTGTAGTTTGAATCCATTGCTCCATGTCCTAATTTGGAGCAGAAAACTAACTGGTTTCATCCTTTGAAATATTTAAACATTACTATCATGTCACCTTTTAACCTTCTCTTCACCAGGGTAAACATATCTAGTTTCCCAAGCACTCCTTGGCTTCCAAACCTTTGATCATTTTAGTCACCCTCCACTGGACTTCTTCCAGCTTGTCTAGTATCTTTCCTGAATTTTGCTGTCCAAAAATAGAGGCCTAACCAAAGCAGAATAGAGTGGTACTATTATTTCCCCTTGTCTAGTGCTCTAATTGTGTTGCATGAAAGGGTCATTCTTCTTCAAATGTTCCTTTAAGGTTTTGGGTTTTTTTTCCTACATTTATAATTAATAGTGTAAGCAGTAGCACTATAACATCAAGTTAAACTTCTGTATTACTAGTCAGGGCAGTAATCAGTTGTTGCATGATAGAATTGTGTCTCTTTCCCTGTAATGTTATATAGTGTTGTTGTTGTGTGTGCTTTCAAATAATTTCTGACTTGTGGTGACCCTAAATGGTTTTCTGTGGTGGAAAGTGTGTTACTCACTCACAGTCAACTAGTGGATTTCCATGGTCCCGAGCTCAAATCATTATACCATTCCGGTTCTCAATATTATATAACTGCCTTAGCATTTCCTTTCTCCCCTACAATGGCTCTTTTTCAAACTCAAAGCTGAATTTTTGCAGGAGTTACATTTTATTGCACCAGTTATGTCATTCAGCTTTACAAGCCATCATCTTTAATTACAGTATTCCTTTGTCTAAACCTCTCCCCACTAGGGACATCTTATGTGAAGCTTTTATGCCTCCATTCCATCTAGATTCCCCACCATCATTTTTTTTATTGTTCTGAATGTTACCATTTCCTAATCAGAAGTAAAAGAATATCAAATCATATAAAGGATATAAATCCTTTTAACTGGATAGGATCTTCAACTGTAAAGATGCATAATTGAGTACTGTAGCAAGAATCATCCATGACATTGTATTTCCAATTTCTATGTATACTTGCAAAACAGCTAATTTAATATGTGGTACTGGAGGATATTTCTGTGAATAACATGGGCTACTAAAGAGAAAAATCACAGAAGAGAACTCTTTGAATACCATGGCCTGCTAACTAGTAAAATCAATTGATCTTAGAGCAAATCAGACATGGTTATTGTATTTTGGGCATATCATGGACTTCAAGGGTGGAGCTTCAGAAGTGAGGATCTTCCCCACAACCTCATTTCACTTGGATGAAATGCAATTTGCAGAGAATGACTGGTTTGGGGATTTCTTAACTGCCAGAAAACCCATTCTAAGCATAAAAGGGACAAGAGTTATCAAGAAGAGCCAATATTTGTCTTAGGACTTCATCAGATGGTTTTTCTCCTCTGTTTCTACACACTTCAAAGACGGTTCAAAGACTCACTTGACCCCATGGGGCCCATCAAATGAGACAGGGCTGCTTCCGATGTTTGCTCGTCCCTGGGACTCTGTAGAAATGGGAAGATTTCAAAGCTGGGTACAAATCGACTCCACTCCATTGCATGCTCCCTCCATGATCGTTTTGTGCATTAGTTGTTTAAAGACAGTGTGGGTACGATTGAAATAATTGTTTTAAAAATATGCTGGCCTCCTCTAGAGGAGACCACCACATTGAAAGGATTGTTAAAAGTGGAGGGAAGATTCTATTGAAGGGAGTGTTAAAATTAGAGGAATTCAAAGGCGGGGGGGGGAATGATCATGCAAAGGGAGATAAAGGGGGGAATTATCATGGCAAAGTATGTTAAAATTGCACTGGTCAACTCAAGAGGAGGAATTCAAAGAGAAGATGGGAAGATCCCATTGCAAGGAATGCTTTAAAACTGTGACGTAGGAGGAAACATCACCAGCCTGTGTGATGGAGGTGAATAAATTCCCCTGTCTTCTTTAAAGACAAAACCTCATGACATGACATGCAAAGAAGATAATTCCCCTCACTATGTTCTCCCCTCCCCCCTACACACACACCAAATGAGATGAGGTCTTTATTGTTCCATGAAGTTACAAGGAGCACTAAGACAAATATTGAGTCTTGTGGGTAACCCATGATCCTTCTATGCCTAAAGGGAGATTTCGGGCAGTTAAGAAGTCCCCAAACCAGTGTTCACAGGAAAGATAATGGCTCAGTTCAGCCATCTTAGCCTCTCTGCAGAAATCACCCCAGCTTTCAAGATGAATAAACTCCAAGAAAGCATTGGCTCCATAAACTCCATGGGCATAATAAATCAATGTAAAAGAAGGGGGAAGATTAGGAACCTCCTCAATTCATAGGCAAGGCTTTTTAAAAAATATGAAAGGAGCATTGTTAGATCGGTGTATTTTACAGTAACTAAAATCATTTTGCTACAGTAAGGCTACAGAGGAGTCTTAATCTCATATTTGAGATAAGAGGAAGGTGTCTGTGTGACATTAAAGATTGTTGTTATGGAGTTTGTGTGTGTGTAGCTTTAAATGATAATATTTTTTTTAAAGGAAGTAACAAACAAGAGAAATAATGTCTTCCATTTTGTCTCCTTCAAAATAAAAGTGTACAATGTGATGGGGTTAGCAAACAATTGGCTAATTACAATGATAAAAGTCAGTTATGTTATTTCAGCTCAATATTTTAGTCATTGTGGTAGACTATATTCACTATCAATCATGTTATAAACCAGATTCCTCCTCAACCCACCTTTTCTAAGCTATAGCCCCATCAACAGCTATTTCCCGGGCAGTAGTGAGTAGAGAAGAGCATTAGACAAGCTCTTTTTTTTAGCTGGATGCACTACAATGACCTCATCTACAAGGTGGATATCTATCACAAGCTATCTGGATACTTGTTTGCATTTTCCTTTCCTCTCCACCAACTAGGGAAGCTGGGCTTGGGGTATTACAACTAAGAAAATGTAGTTTTTTGAGAGGCAGAAGTGGATGAGAAACAATAAAAACTTAATCTTACTATTTCTGCCAATGCAGGATTATGGTAATTATTAGGGGTATGCAATTTGGCTAAACCCTGTGCCATTTTCTAAGTCCAGATTTTGGTGGCTCCCTTAATTCATTTTTTGAGAGTCTCCTGAATTTGGGTGGACAAAATTCCATTTTTCGATCTGGCAGCTGAAAGATCTGTTTTTGATCCAGGAAGATCTGTCCCATTGGCAGCAATGGGGAAACTTCCCAAGCTCCTTTTTTTGTCTTTTTTAGGGCATCAGTCTTAAGAAACAGCTTTTTCTGGCATCATTTCTTCTCAGATCCTTCAATAATATCTAGGTATAAGGCATCAGACTCAAGAAGCCACCTTTTTTGACATCGTTTCTCATCAACATTCTTTCAATGAAGCTGAATGCACCCTTTTTAAACACTTTTAAAAAGGGAAGGAAAAGAAATGTAAGGTATCTAATAGTGTTGTGCTTTTGTATGGAATTGCTGTTCATTTTGTGTAGTTTCATTCATCTGGTCTCATTTTCATATTTGTTCCCACTAAAAAAATGGAGCACCTATATGAACAGAATTTTTGTCTGGCTTATAAAAAAATGACATTTTTCAGACCATTGGCTGCAATGGGAGGGTTTCCGAGGCTTCCCCCTCCCCCCACTTGGTTTTTGGGCTAGAGGGGTGAAAATCGCCAGACACAGAGAGCATTTTGACCCCTTTTAGCCCACCAACTTTTAAAACATTTCGGTCTTCCACAGAGTACTATTGTTATTAATAATAATATTATTATTAACACTTATTGGCACACATCGGATGTAATGGGGAAGCACTCCCCTCTCAGACTCAGCTTAGGGTCCCAGGATAGTTATCGTTATTAATATTAATATTAATACCCATTGGCACACATCAGATGACATGGGGAAGCAGACCTCTCTCAGACTCAGCTTAGGGTCTCAGGATAGCTATTGTTATTTATATTAATATTATTGTTAACACTCATTGGTATACATGAGCTGTAATGGAAAAGCACTGCAGCCCTCTGTCAGTACCTGCTTATTGTTAAAGGGCGAAAATGAAAGGAAAATGAAAGCAAGATGATTGTGCGGCTTTCATTTTCGTATCACCAATCATTTCCTACGAAAATGTCTTCTTTCATTTTGTGTAGACAAATTGTCAAAATGAAATGATAGCATGAAGGAAATGAAAGGAAAAATGTGTACACATCTCTAGTATCAAACCTGTGATTATAACATTGCTATAGTTATTATGGGATATAATATGGCAAAATAAAAGTAGTAGCAAGAAATAGTCTTCAAATACAGTTTTTCTTTTTACAACATCATGTAATTAAATATATTTGAGAGAGGACTATCTCATCTTCCTCTGAATATCTTCTTTCCACCACTACTAAAATCTGAGTTAACACCTCTGAAGCAAAGGTTCAGCAACTGTATAGATTAAGATTGCCACAGAAATTCTGTCAAGAGGTGCCCCTCCCTTCAATCACTCATAGGAAGGTTAACTTTTTTTGGAACAGACTTTAAGATCAGGCTTGTGAGGGTGTATAAAATATTCACTGCTTAATTTATGATTTCAAACTCCATGGAGATTTGCAGGTAGAAATGTTAAAGTAATTACCCAGGAAAGACAATGTAATGAATGCAAAATATGTGAAGGCCTTATTTCTCTAATCTTTTCTACTGGACAATGTATCATTTTTATTGTTCATGTACTTATATAATGTAGTTTTGCTATGAGTTATAATATTTAATATTCCTCTTTCTTTAGAATCATGCATTGTACATCTATAATGAAGATAACATTTGAAAGATCTCTAAAGAAGGCATCTGGTACTTGGAAACTCACCCACCCTTGTTTTTCAGTTGACAATTTCTTCTTCACAGTTGAACTAGGGATGTAATAATTTGCTAATTTCACCTTTGAATAAAAAACAAGTCATTTCGGCAATTTTCTTCACACTGCAAGAGAATCCAATTTTGAAGCTATTTGCAGCTAGGGACTAATTTTGTGCAAAATTCAAAACGTCTATGCAGAAAACAGCATTTACTTATACAGGACGCGACATTTTCTACACATTTTTGTGTAGAAATGTTATTTTCCGTGTTGTAAATGCTGTTTTCTGTTAATAAAATGCTGTAGCTCAGGAGTTATTCTACAAAAAATTCCAATATTTTTGTGGAAAAAACATTTTCTGTTCAACCATCACAAACCATATGCAAGTGCTCCAGAATAGATTCTGCACTGTGAAGATGATTTACAGTCAAGGATTTATCTCAAGATTTACCTCCTTTTTAAAATATTCTTTCCCTCTTTAAGTTACAGGTAAGTAGATCCTATATTTAATCATGGGTAGGATTGTAATATTTATGAATAATTAATGTGTTTCTTCATCTTCTCTTCATGCTGTCCATACACTACTCATGATATGGCCAACTATAACTTTGTAGTAAAGTGAGTCCATCACCTCACATGGTAGATTTGAGTGACATTAAAGCAGAAATAGTAAATTGACAGTTATTGTATTGTATTTTATTGGGGGAGAGAATTTGGATTTTCTCTTTCAAGAATGAACATATTCGCCATTATTATTAGACAAATCACTTCCTAGTTGCTTGGTATACTCTGCTGAGGAAGAAAGACAAAGAAAATCTCTAATGAATTTGAGACACCACTGGAGAGAGTTGGAAATAAAAGTTTTGGTTAATATGAATGTAATAATATCCAAATCTCAGACTTAAAAAGCTCTCTTTCCCTTCCACTGAAATAAAACTTAATGTTCCCTATTCAGAATTGTCTCACACATTAGCACAAAAGATATGGACTGCAATATAGGGCTGTACCCAATATCAATGCTTCCAGACACGCTAACTTTTGAAATAAGTGTTTAACATCTTTATAAAAGACAAAAGATAGAATAGAAGGCATGCTTATAAAATTTGCAGATGTCATCAAATTGGACAGCAGTGGGGAGGGAGCTAATACTCATTGGATAGGATCAGAATTTAAAAATTACCTTGGCAAATTGAGAAACTGAGCTCAACCAAACAAAGAGAAAAAAGCATAAGCTGTAAGACACTGCTACTTTGGATATGAGACAATCAATGAAGACCAGGAGACACAGGCTATATTTCAGAGGGAAGAACTGGCAAATCCCACTCCAAGTGATTCCTATTGTACTGATGAATCACCGTGTGTCCATATTTCTTGCCAAACTCAGAAATTTAACAATAAATTTGACCATGATATTGGACATGTAGGTTTTTGTCCTTTCGTCTGTTCATCTAAACTAACAAGTAAAAACCATTCACTGATCCAACCATCTAGTTCATTTGATATTGATGGGAATCTATTGAGCGGTTAGACTCAATAATAACCCTCTCTTGGGGTGATTCCTCAAAATATAGCAGAGTGGCATAAGCATACTTCAGAGACAGCAGAAACGTACATGTGGTGAGCTGGGAGAATCCTTTGTACCTCAGGATGGCAAAGGATTGCAGAGTTTAAATTATATGTTCAAAATCATTTATTGTGGTAAAAAGAAATCCATTTTAGATAGAAAAGGTTCTTGGAGCTAACTAGCTCTCTAGGCTAGCTTCTAAGGAAGGGAAGAAGGTAAAAAAAAATCTAAATATCGGTAGCTACATTTTGCCTTGAGAAGAGCAAAATATGTGGCCTCTCAGGAAGGAGACAAAAGGCAGAAGAGGGCCAAAATGGGGCTGACTATATGGTCAAAGCCTAAGGGCAATTAACATTCCAATAAAGGAGGAAGTTACCTCATCCCTCAAAGAGATCACATTACTATAACAACAAGGTGAGGAAGTGAAGGTAAACAAGAGAACAAGAGTGGAAAACAGCAAAGGCCTTTCTAGGCGTGCATGGGAATACAGAAAGGGTTTCCTCATTCTAATCCTATCCTCTACCTAACTACTCATTGGGGACTTGAGACTTGTGTAGTCCAGGATGACAACCAACAGATATTGATTCTAAACTGCACTCTTGATCAGTAGTTTTTGAAGATTAGACATGCCTCTATTTTTTTTTTCAAAATTATCTCTTTCTACTGTGTTTTTGACAAATGTTACATGCTCATGACAAAATTCACTGTTATCATCCTAAAACTGAAGAAAACATCTTGGGGTTCATCTACACTGGACAATTTAGTCTGGTGTATGAGTAAATATGCCTCACAGCAACCCCAAATCCAGGGACATTGGTCACACAACCAAGGAATAGCTATTATTTGCTAGGTGGTGCATATCTCACTTCCTCCATGTTGTTGCTACTGCTCCTAGCCTGTCATGGAGTTTCGTGAAAACTCGTAGCCACCACAGCTGCTTCTGCAGACATCAGAATAGGGTGCCTCTACAAGCAACATGAAGGAGATGGGTGACTCCCCTCTTTCTTCCTGGTAATGTGGACACCTTATTGTGACATCAGCAGAGAAAGAAGGGAGGAATCACTTATCTCTTTGATGCTGGTTCATGTCCCAGCATTCTAAAGTCAGGAGAGGTGCCTGCAATGGCCAGGAGTTCACATGCAGCTACATTGCCTTCTAGGAGTGCTGGTGGCAGTGACATACCATGATCTTTCTCTTTTCCCTGTACTGATAAGTGGTGGTGCTGGTGTCCTGTTTGGACAGCACATTGGGCTGAATTGGACCTGATCCAAACTGTCCAGAATCCCACAAATCCACAGAATATGCCAGAGTTTCCCACAAATTCCAGAGTATCTTCTGACATGACTCAGAGAGGGTCAAAGTTGGTCTACATCCCAAATTCCAGAGATAGTCAGTGGGAGTAGCAGTGTATCATCAAGACAGAGAGTCTTTCATTTTAGGTGTCCAGTGTTTTTTCTTGTACAGAAAAACTCATGGTTTTGATCTAGCTATTTTCTTATTTAACAAGAGGGAGGGAGGGAGGGTGTTGTTGCAATCCAGTATGTCTACTCAGAAGTCCTATTTATTTCAGTAAGGCTAACTTCCAGGTATGTGGTATAGAACTGTGTCCTAAAACCAATTTTGCTAGTAAATCTTCCCCTCAGGATGAAATGAAATATCTTGTTTCATAAACATGATATTTATGAGTATAACTGAGACAATCAATGTCTTAACAGGAATTTTTCTAGCCTTAGTGGATTCCTTACAAGAATATTGCTGTAGAGAAATGCCACTGAATTTAGCTATATAATAGACATACATGTTTTTGATACATTGCATAGTACTGAAATATACAAACAAAAATATATTCGAGATTAGATCCCCCTCACACTTTTAGTATCGAATTAAGTCCAGTTTAATACCTTGATGTGTGTCATTCAGATCAGATCTATTTGTACAAGGCTGTACAGTGTGGAGCTGGTTCAAATGAATGAATAGCTTTCTCATTACTTCACCCTGTTCTGCTGTCTTTTTTTTCCTGTCCTTTGTAATGTAATGGAGGACAGCTGTGGCAGTGAAG
Source organism: Anolis carolinensis (assembly GCF_035594765.1). NCBI lineage: Eukaryota > Metazoa > Chordata > Lepidosauria > Squamata > Anolidae > Anolis > Anolis carolinensis. The sequence continues at coordinate 260,991,973 of NC_085842.1, read as the reverse complement.
TGAATATTAACTAACCCCAGTGCCTCCGCAGATTGTGATTTTAATCCCTGCAAATACCACTAAAATCAAAATTTAATTACACTCAGCATAGCTCTGTTAATGCCTGAAAAATATTTAACAATTAGTGGTAGGCTTAATTAAGGAAACTGCCTTTCACAAAGCAACCTGAAAAGTCTTTCCTCCTCTCTCCTCTCTCTCCTCTGCCTTTATCTCTCAGACTAATTAGTCTGATGTAAGCTTACAGCACTTCATTTACTGTAACCGAGTCTTGATGCTGAGCTGATCCAGTTTGTGGGGCTTAACTGTCTGTAATGGAAGGGGAAGTTGTAAAAAGCAGGACGCCAGTTAACTGAGCACCACTACTTAATAAAAGAAAACCTTGAGCATCAACCTCTAGATATAATCAGAGCCATTTTCCTACACTCCAGTTACAGAGGCAAGAATGAGTCGCAAGCAGAACAAAGGCCCTGTTTATGTTTCCAGTCAGTATCAGATGCAAGCAAATAGAGTTTGTCAGAACAATATTTGTTCTTCCCAAAGGCAGAAAGAACACTGTGTACTTGAAAATTAATAGAGAATTGAGAAACCCTGAAAGGGACCAAGGCTACTTTTTCTTTTTCTTAAGATGTACCTAAAAAACAAATAGTACTTGTCCAATGGACATCTTCATATTGTTATTTAGGTCAATATGAAAATACCCATTAAACTAATTCCTTTGTTTTTAGAATACACTTTCTGGTTATTTAGTTAGCTTTTCTACATTATTTTGAGAACATCCAAGACTTTAGTAGTGCACTCTTGTGCATTTCTATGCAAGAGCGATTCTTGTTCAGCTTAATGGAACTTACTGTGATGTACTAGATACAGGCTCATGTAAACCTCTTCTGCTATTATCTCACAACAATGTAATGGCACACATTGTTAAACCAGTGGCTACTGTTCAAGTGAAAATACTACATATCTTTTAAACTTCTTAGGTAATCTTTCATGGGCTTCTTTCCATATATCCTATGTACTCCCCCTCCTCATATGGGAGAATAAGCATGGAGGATGAGGGTTGCGCCTACCAGATTCCCTCCCTGAAGGTGGCACACATTTCTGGACATTTTATTCAAATAAATGAATAAAAGGTATAAATGGGAAGAATGTCTTAAGATACTCAAATCTGAGATTAAAATGATGATTTACTAAGTTTGGGAAACCTGACAAGGATAATCGGGACATCTGAGGGTGTTGCAATTAAGACTTTTGCTGAGCAAAATCATTCCATGTCCCTATAATACATGTTGTGTAGTTTAGGAGTTTCCTTTACACTCTGACCATCTCTATAGCTGAACATAATTGAGTCCATTTGCATCATTAGCCTCAGCACTACTCTGCATCCATTGAATGCCATCCAATGTAGGAGTTTGTTTTCAGGCTCTTGGCATTAGCATTAGCGTTAGCTTTGGTGGCTCTGCCGTTGTCTCTAGACAATCCTCCACCAGTGTCACACACACACACACACACCACAACTGCTGTTGCCCAGTAGCGGTTTGGCACATTTAATTTGGCTTTACAGCAAAAGTCTATCTGACATAGGAGGCCCTGCTAGGAGCACTGTTATCATTACTGTAGCCTCTTGTCTTACAGGAGCACACATACACAATTTAGTGGTAACTAAATCCAATTCAGGTGTTCATAAGTATGTTTTTTCAACACCAGAGGAATGCCCCATGCTGGCTATCTCCCCTCTGCCATCAGATTGAAGAGGAATGGCAATTCCTGCCCTGGCACCTTATTGGTCCTGCCCTGGCACCTTATAATACCATATTGCACCATATTGAATTAGTTCACCATCATAATCCCCACTGCCTGCCTTGCACTTTAGTCAGCTTAGACCCCTATACCTATGCTGCTCATGCACCCTCTGCACTTTACAACTGCATTTGCACTTTGTATTGTTGGAGGGGGGTGGGGGAGGCTGGAGGGTTATGGGGACTGCAGGGTGGGGGAAGGGAATGGGTGTGAAAGGATGCCAATCTATAACAGAAAACTAGTAAACCAAATAACATCGTTTGGACCAGGGGAAGAGAAAGGGAAAGGACAGTGTGATAGGGGAGGAGGGTGTTCTGATGGGTGGGGAGCCCCTATAGAGGTGGTGTCTGGGAGGGGGAGATACGGGAAAGGGAGACCAAATCATTTAATTCGGCCTAGGGTTTTTGGTAGGACATTAATAGTTCCAAAACGGTCTCCTGACATAGCTAATCTGGGTAGCCAGGATGGCGGTCCCTCCAGGTTAAAGGTGGTGCTGTTTAATGCCAGGTCAGTGAACGGAAAAACATCTTTCATCCAAGATCTCATCTTGGATGAGCATGTAGACCTGGCATGTATTACGGAGACCTGGCTGGACGAGATGGGAGGAGTTAATCTCACCCAGCTCTGCCCGCCAGGTTATTCCGTACAGCACCAGCCGAGATCTGGAGGGAGGGGAGGTGGGGTCGCGGTGGTCTATAAGGATTCCATCCCCCTGACCAGGTGCCCCGTCCCACAGTCGACCATGTTTGAATGTGTCCACCTGAGGGTGGGAGACCGGGACAGATTAGGGATTCTGTTAGTGTACCGACCACCCCGCTGCACTACAGTCTCCCTGCCTGAGCTAGCTGAGGTGGTCTTGGGCCTGGCGTTGGAGTCCCGGCGGCTCATAGTGCTGGGGGACTTCAATGTCCATGCCGAGACCAACCTCTCAGGTGCAGCTCAGGACTTCATGGCCGCCATGGCAACCATGGGGCTGTCCCAATTAGTAACAGGCCCCACCCACAGTGCAGGACACACACTGGACTTGGTCTTCTGTCAGGGATGGGAGGAAGGTGGCGGTGTGGAGGAGCTCACCATCGCTCCGTTGCCATGGACCGACCATCACCTGATCAGGTTTAGACTTACTGCGCCCCCCAACCTCTGCAGGGGTGGTGGACCTAAAATGGTCCGCCCCAGGAGACTTATGGATCCAGAAGGATTCCTGATGACTCTTGGGGAATTTCCCGCCTCCTCGGCAGGTGATCCTGTTGATGCTCTGGTCTCTCTCTGGAATGGAGAGATGACTAGGGCAATAGACACGATTGCTCCGGAGCGTCCCCTCTCGAGTAACCGAGCTAAACCAGCTCCTTGGTTTACTGAGGAGCTGGCAGCGATGAAGCAAAAGAAGAGGGAACTAGAGTGCGTGTGGCGATCAGGGTATAACGAGTCAGACGGAACACGGCTAGGCTCCTATCTTAGGGCATATGCCGCGGCAATCAAAGCTGCAAGGAGAGCCCACCTTGCGGCCAACATTGCGTCCGCACAGAACCGTCCAGCGGCGCTGTTCCGTGTCATCAGAGGGTTGTTAACTCCCACCAATCAAGGTGGGAGCCCTGATAACTCGGCAGCCCGCTGTGAAGCATTTGCTCGGTTCTTTGCGGACAAAGTCGCTCTAATCCGTTCCGACTTTGACACCATATTAACGGCAGTCTCTGAGGATGTAACGAGTGCACCTGCTTGTCCAGTTTTGTTGGATTCATTTCAATTGGTTGAGCTCGAGGATGTGGACAAGATCCTGGGAGAGGCGAGACCGACCACATGCATCCTAGACCCCTGCCCATCCTGGCTGGTGAGAGAAGCCAGAGGGGGTTTGGCCGAGTGGGTGAAGGTGGTGGTCAATGCCTCCCTTCGGGAGGGCAAGTTTCCAGCGAGCCTAAAAATGGCTGTGATCAAGCCGCTGTTGAAAAAGCCATCATTGGATCCCACTCAATTCGGAAACTTTCGGCCTATTTCCAATCTCCCCTATTTGGGCAAGGTCTTGGAACATGTGGTTGCTTCGCAGCTCCAGGGTTTCTTGGTTGACACTGATTTTCTGGATCCGGCACAGTCTGGCTTTAGGCCGGGGCATGGTACTGAGACAGCCTTGGTCGCCTTAGTCGATGATCTACGCCGGGAACTGGACAGGGGGAGTGTGTCCCTGCTGGTTCTGCTGGACCTCTCAGCAGCCTTCGATACCGTCGATCACGGTATCCTTCTGGGACGCCTCGCGGGAATGGGACTTGGAGGTACTGTTTTGCAGTGGCTCCACTCATTCCTGGAGGGTCGGTCCCAGATGGTGTCATTGGGGGATGCCGGCTCGGCCCCACAACCGTTGACTTGTGGGGTCCCGCAGGGCTCTGTGTTATCTCCCATGTTGTTTAACATCTACATGAAGCCGCTGGGAGAGATCATCAGGAGTTTCGGGGTCCGGTGTCATCTGTACGCAGATGATGTCCAGCTCTGTCACTCCTTCCCACCTGTCACTAAGGAGGCTGTCCAGGTCCTGAACCGGTGCTTGGCCGCTGTGTCGGACTGGATGAGGGCCAACAAATTGAAATTGAATCCAGACAAGACAGAGGTCCTCCTGGTCAGTCGGAAGGCTGAACAGGGTACTGGGTTACAGCCTGTGCTGGATGGGGTCACACTCCCCCTGAAGGCGCAGGTGCGCAGTCTGGGGGTGATCCTGGACTCATCGTTGAGCCTGGAGCCCCAGGTCTCAGCGGTGGCTAGGGGAGCCTTCGCACAATTAAAACTTGTGCGCCAGCTGCGACCGTACCTTGGGAAGCCGGACTTGGCCACGGTGGTACACGCCCTTGTTACATCTCGTTTAGACTACTGCAACGCACTCTATGTGGGGTTGCCTTTGAAGACTGTTCGGAAGCTTCAATTAGTCCAACGGGAGGCTGCCAGGTTAATAACTGGGGCGGCGTACAGGGAGCGTACTACTCCTCTGTTACGCCAGCTCCACTGGCTGCCAATTAGCTACCGAGCACAATTCAAGGTGCTGGCTTTAGCCTATAAAGCTCTAAACGGTTCCGGCCCAGCTTATCTGTCCGAACGTGTCTCCCGCTACGACCCACCTCGAAGCTTAAGATCGTCAGATGAGGCCCTGCTCGCGGTCCCGTCAGCCTCACAGGTGCGGCTGGCGGGGACGAGAGACAGGGCCTTTTCAGTGGTGGCTCCCCACCTATGGAACGCCCTCCCCATTGAAGTCAGGCAGGCTCCCTCCCTCCTGTCTTTCCGAAAGAGGACAAAAACGTGGTTATGGGACCAGGCATTTGAGCATGAGTAGCAGCAAAAATGAGATAAGAATATATGACCTACTGACAGACCCCACATGAACATGGAAAGCGCCTTAAATGTATATTTAAATGTATAATTATGTATATTTTAATGGCTATTCTTAATTTTATTGTAATTTTTAATCTTGATGGATTTTTAAATTTGATGAAAACTGTTTTTAATGTGTGTGGTTATACTGTAAGCCGCCCTGAGTCCCCCGATGGGTGAGAAGGGCGGGGTAGAAGTGATGTAATAAATAAATAAATAAATAAATAAATAAATAAATAAATAAATTCCAGCTACAGAGGAACTCCACAAATCCAGAATCATAGTTAACCCCATTTTGTAGTTTATGAGGAGCTTTTTTACTGGCAAGGTAGTCTCTTCTGTTTAAACCTATCACTGTTCACATGAGAAAAACCAGCACATTTCTTTACCCACATGTTGAATAAATATGTTTGAGAAGAGCAGAGTAGGTTTTTCAGTACCAGGGGATGTGAACTCAACATTACATTTGTATTTGCATTAGCTGCACATGTAAAACCCATTTTTCACAGATACTTGAAGATATTTACTTTACATTGTCTGCTTAAATCCCCTCCAGATGTTGTTGATTCCTTGTTATTTGCACATCTATGACCAGATGACCTTGATCGGAAGAATTTCTGACAGCACTGGTATAGTTTTGCCTGGTTATGTGAGCTTGAAACTCTTTTCTCTTTTGTGTTCATTGCCTGCATCTAAATCCAAACTCTAGAGCTGCGTCATAATAACAACGACAATTGCAGTGTTCTACAAGGTGCCTTATTTATTGTAGTGAAATGAGGAAGGCCATGAGGAAGGCCATGAGGAAGGTGACTTTGAGAGAAATAGTAGCACTTATCTGTCTTCATGTATGTCTTTCAAGTAGTCTAAGACAGTATTAAAAGCTCTCTGAATAATTTATTTTTTATTTAAAGACATGGTGATGTTGAGTTTCAGAATGTATCTGCCCTTACATTCTGAAAAGGGGCCTGGTATTTTTATCTGATTGGCAAAGGGATCTGTGGAACAAAAAAGGTTAAAAACTCTTGATCTAGAGTTGTGAGCCCCAGGTGGAGTAGTGGGTTAAAGCCTTATGACTTGAAGGTTGGGCTGCTGATCTGCAAGCTGCCAGGTTCAAATCCCACCCGGGGAGAGCGCGGATGAGCTCCCTCTATCAGCTCCAGCTCCATGCAGGGACATGAGAGAAGCCTTTCACAAAAAAAACATCAAAACATCCGGGCGTCCCCTGGGCAATATCCTTGCAGACGGCCAATTCTCTCACTCCAGAAGCAACTTGCAGTTTCTCAAGTCGCTCTTGACACGAAAAAAAATTCTAGAGTTTAGTATTCCACAGAGTATATAGAAGTTAAGTATCCCTTGTCCAAAATTCTGAATTTCAAAATGCTCCATAACCTGAAACTGTCCTCCTGAGTGGTTGAAATAGTGACCCATTTGCTCTCTGATGATTCAATATACACAAACATTGTTTCATGCACAAATTATGTTTAAATATTGGGTATTAAATTACCTTTAACCTATGTGTATAAGGTGTATATGAAACATACAAGAATTTCATGTTTAGACTTAGGTTATACCTCCATGATATTTCATTATGTATGTATGTGCTAATATAGGTATTCCATCATCACCACCACCATCATCACAACCAACCAACCTGCAATCCAGAATACTTCTGAATCCAAGTATTTTGGGAAAGAAATATTCAACCTGTAATTAGATAATAGACTAGATCGTAAATTATATTTAAAATTAGAAACCTCAGTCAAAACAAATGATCTTACTTCATATTTGGGAGATATATGGAGATCCTCACTGCCCCATTCTGCACTCAAAAGGATACGGCTGTCATTTTTAGAAGGTGGATTTAATTTTCCAGATTTGAATTTACAGCATAAGGCACACCTCTTTACTTGAATAAATAATTGGGATGGAGGAGGGCTCACTTCAGGTATTCCTCCTTGGGTTATCTTGGACTCAACTTATTTGGAGCTTCTTTGTCAATGTACAACTTTATTTTCTGTCCATATAACGATGAAAGGAAGTGTGCCCCCTGCAATTTCTACAGCCAAGATGCAATTTCTTGTCAATTGTAATTTGACCCATATGATTATGCTAAATAAGGGTAATCCTAAATTGAAGATAGAGAGATAGTCTTTTTCATATAAAAAATCATTTCTCTGTGGGATTTCTATTTTTGATCTACTGATGAGCCCAGAACAAGAAATCTTGGCATTTCCAATACTGGAGTGCTTTTATCAGCTACCCATGGGTATACTAGGGCAATATTTACAGTTGCAACAACTTTTTGATGTCTATATGTGGACCATTAGCTTTGAATGCTTCCAGCCACTCCTACTACTGTGCTGGAAAGATTAATTGCATCCTCAGAGAAACTGAAACCTACACATCTAAATTTATAAATGTCTGTTAGAATGTTACTAAATGTGATGTTAACAAAACCAGAATGGAATAGAATGCAGTGTTAAGTCATTTTATATCAATAAACTAATGAACAATTGCCCTTTCTTCCATGTCTATTTTTAATAGACCTTTTATACTTGTAGACACACAAGAGAAATGGAATTTAACTAACGGTTAACATGTATGGATCCTGCATGTTCTTACAGTTTCCAAACAACCTGCACTTAAAGGCTGGAAATATTATGCAAAGTTGTTAAGATATCACTGCTTTATGAACATTTATTTTATAAATCTCATCTTCTAGAATTCCCCCATTCCCCCATTTTACAACTCCCTCAAAGACACACACACACACAATAAAATAATCTAATTAGTATTAAATAATTAATGCACAGAAAATTTCTTGAGAGCATGGTTGAGCCACTGGCCATTCAGATGTATTTGTACTTCTATTCTCATCATCCCTAAACAGTACGGTCAATATTTTGGGGAGTATCAAAGTTGTAAAGTATCAGAATCTGGGGAGAACTCCTGTTGAGACAAACAAGGTTTATCCTAACATATGTAATTTTTAGGATATTGTAGAACAAGCGCAAGATGGATGGATGGTATCCTTGAAGGGACTGGCTTGACCTTGAAGGAGCTGGGGTGGCAACGGCTGACAGGAAGCTCTGGTGTGGGCTGGTCCATGAGGTCATGAAGAGTCAGAAGCAAATAAACAAATAAACAACAACAACAACAACAGAACGAGATCACCAATAGTACGTTTTGCTCATGAAAACCAGTGTTGCAACTCCTGACTGTGCCTGCACAACTATTTAGTGGCTGCTGAAGGATGAAATGCCTGGTCAGAGTATGGCTTCAGTTTTACAGTTCAGTGAAGAAAAGAGACATCACTTTCTGAATCTCCAATGTATGCTAGGCTAGTATTGGGAATGTCTATTTTCTTCACCCATATTTGGAACTGCTTGAGATACTGCCTGGATACCATAATCAACTAGGTGACTGTGGGAATGTTCTCTGGTGTGGAAGCTGCCTTTCTCAGGGTTGGAAAGTGTAGCCGAGGGGAATTCTGTAGACCACATGTTACATCCTGCCTGTAGAATGTAGGATCTCAGTCATGGATGGCTGCAGGTTGTCTACAACCTGGTATCTCTACGTACTCACTTCCCAAACTCACCTCTTTGGGAAGAAAGTTTAGACTTTTTCCATGAATGCAGAAACAACATAAACATACAATGATAAGTCATTTGATTATTGATGACATTTTTGTTTTTATGGGGGATGCCTTAGTGCACCGTGTAAGCAGGGAAATTTTATATTGAAATGTGTGGTTCAATTTTTTTAAACTTTTGTATGTCTTTTAAATGATGTTGTACTGTTTAATATGGTTATTTTCCATTGCTTTCATAATTTATTACGATTTTCCAATTGATTCTCTTTGGGATCCACCTTGGGTTCCTGGTCAAAAGGTGGCATACAAAATAAATAAATAAATAAATAAATAAATAAATAAATAAATAAATAAATAAATAAATAAATAAAATGCTAGTCTCCCAATACAAAATAAAGGTATTAAATTAAAATTTTGAAGAAAATTTGAATTGTTGTTCCCTAATCCATTTTAAAGTGTAGTACTAATGAAAGCTACTCTCCATATACGAGAGATAGAACAATTAAGCGGAAAGAAGCTACTGTGAAAGTTTAAAAAATGGCTATAAAAGCTGAAAACAAATTATATTTGCCTCCTTTGCATTGTTTAATGAAGTAGATTATATACTGACAGAGGGAGGTGCACCCAGAAATCCATACTCACATATTCCCTTTGGATGTTAAAATTAAATCTAGCCACTTATGTGCTCAGCAGATGTAATAACAGGTTTTGATTTGATGACTTTTGCAAAACATTAAGAAGTAATTAGGAAAGCCTCCAAACCTAGTCAGCAAATTAATAGGTCTAGGAAGTTCAAATTGTATTTGCACTATATTTTCTTGCCATCTTGCTTCTTGGCAAGCAGCATACATTTTGATCACCTTACGATATAGGGAAAAAAGAGCTCAGTGTTATAAATCTTTAACTCTGGACTTGTGCCGATGCTCATGATATTCATTCTCACTGTTCTCTTGCTCCGTTCTCTGGTTCCCTTAACAACAACTTGTTCTGTTGTTCCTCCTCTAACTCCTTGTTAATATTTTCCTTGAGGAGTTCAGTCAAAAATACATGAGTGCTCTCCCACCCCACCCCCGTTTATTCACAACAGTGCTAGGTTATGTTAGAGTTTGGAACCCTGGTATATATTTTAAAAACTTGACTAATTTTCTTGGCCAAGATCCTTCAGCAGAGCTAAACCATATCAATTTCTAGATACCAAGTTATGCATTCATTTGTTAAATATAATGATCTTGTCTAGAAAAGCAGACTCTTTGCAACTGAACCCGATATGCCAAGTACATTAGTTAATGTACAAGGAAATATGCATAAACATACATTCACAGTGGTGTCTCATGTGCAACTCCACTTTTGCAACATAATGGGGATGTTCTGTATCAGACAAAAATGTCTAGAGACTTCCATAGTGGAATTTATGCATGCAAAAGTCATCAACAGGATATTGGCCAACAATTCTTAGAAAGTTCAGAAATCTAATTTGTTTCCTTTAGTAAGGAAACTTTTTAATTAGTTATTGTATTTGATTCATTAATCATGTCTCTTAATTGTTAGTTAACAGCTGCATTGTTGATGTGAGAATGAAGTGGAGGTGGATGCTATCTAAAGAGTGTGCCAAGGTGTCTGCCACCTTGAACGCATTGAAGGAAAGGCAGGCAAATGTAGGTAATAAATAGTTGAAATATAAGGATCACGTGTTTTCTAGTCTGATTTGGCTTTGTCATACAGCTTTGGTTCAACAATATATTTATTTTATATATTTATTTTGCATTACAAAATATTTTTTCTCTCTCCTCTCACACAAACACAGACACATATCAGCAAGTTGCCATAACTAAACAGCGTCCTTTGTGCCTCTGTTATTTCCAGATGCTCATGGCAGCATGCAATCATGAATCATAAACTCATTAATAGTATGCTATTTTTATCCATCTTTTGGCTACCATTTAGTTACCATATATACTCGTATATAAGTCGACCTCATATATAAGTTGAGAACAGGTTTGGAAGCCAAAATTATGGACTTTGCTTTGACCCATGGATAAGTTGAGGGTAACATTTAGATGCATGTATTTTTTCTCACCTTTTAAAATGCATACAGAGAATATACTTGGGAAGAGTTAAAGGAGTTGATTTGAGGGTTTTTAATGGAGGGGGATTGCATTTCTGATCTTAAAATATCTACCTCTATACAAATGTAGATAAAGAAAGAAAGATAAATGAGGAGAAAGAATAAAATGAGGCCTGAAAAAAAGGGGGGTGGGCGAGGGGAGAAGAGCAAGGAAAGCAACTTGCCGTTATTGGGAACACAGAGCAAAGGTGGTGACAAGAGGGAGAGGCTAGAAGCTCCCACCAAATTACTGCTGTCTTGCCCAAACTGAAGAAAGAAAGATAGAAAGACAGCCTTCCCTCCTTTCTTTTTCAGCTTGAGAAGAATTAATCAGTAATGAAAGGACACCAGTGCCAGTTTGGGTAAATGTGGAGGAGAAGAGTGGTGGAGCTCATTTTTAATAAAGGCTTTCTGCATAAGCTTCTCTAAAAGAGACTTTAGTGGCCATTTTTAATAGTAGTAGAAAGGCTTTAAAAGTAAGATCTATTAAAATAGCGACCACAATCTACTTGTAGTAAAGATTATGCAGAAAGCCTTTGTTAAAATGTCTATCAATGCTCCACTACATCACAAGCACTTAAAATGTCTCCTCCATAATGCTAATGAACTCCATTAAAGACCAAAAACAAGGTGGAGAAGGAGTTATGGCTGCCTCCCCTCCACCCCAGTTTGGGCAAGGGATGAGTTATCTGGCAAAACTGCTTCTTGGCTCTGCCTCTTGTCATTGCCCTTATGCTGACTTCCTATTCCAGCATTAACTCTTACACATATATATGTGTCGCATGTATACACATGTATATGTGTATATGTGGCAAATTGCATGGATAACATTAGTGTGCTGTTGATAACACAATGTGAAATGGATTAGACTAACACACATATTATTTTCAGGCTATGGATTGGGCTGAGGGTTAGTGACTGGCTATGGCCACCCAGGGAGCCTCATAATTTAAAGGGAATTTGAACCCTGCTCCTTGTTGTCCTAGATTCCATCTACACTGACTACGTAGATCATTGTAGATTTGGATAAGCTCTGTGGCAGCTAAACACCACATGGTACTGATTCCGTCATAGCATGACATCACCTTGCATTACTGAAAGTCTCAAAATTTGGGCTTTTCCATGACTTAGTGTCGGAGAGAACAGTTGGTCTGGTTACCAATTGGAGCTGGCAGCAACTCTCCCAACTGCCATCAGGCTCAGACAGTCTGGGGATATGGGATAGGTGTCCCCCCTGCCCCCTAGCCATGGTAGGCACCTACTTGTTCCCCATTGCTTGCAGTGATGTCATCCAAAGTGACAGAGTGCTGGGAAGGGAGGGAGATAAGGTGGGATTTCCTCCTCTCCCTGCTCCCTCAGCACCTCATCACTCTGGCTAGCATGAGGACAAGCAACAGGAACATAGTAGGTGCTTTGTCATGGTCGTAGACTGCCACATGATAGGTAAAAGAGGACTTTTAGGGTGGCCACCCGGCAGTGCCAAATAATTTTCAGGGCCACTGGATACTAAGAGACTCCCTCCCATCTCCATGGTGGTGGCGGAGGTCCCTGTGCAGACTCTTCTCAGACTCGATCCAATATTCAGCATGCCAGATTGGGTCCAATTTAAGAGTGGGTGTAGATATGCCCCATGTCTGATATGACACTAATTGGGCTGTCAGTTTTCAGGAATGCCTATATACAATATATAGGAAATCTGTTATCCAAGCCCTACAAACCTGCATTTTGCCCATTCTGCTTCCACACTATGGGTTGTATCGAATGATGGACTTGTGCTAGAGGAAATGGCTTTCATTTAGGAAAGGCAAGATACTAATTATATCTGCCCTTTCTGCAGCCATCTGTGCCTTGCTGCTTTAGATTGTTCCCCAGCTCTTAGCAGCAATTTGAGAAGAAACATGAGGAGCTGGAGTGGTTAGAGAGAGAACATGAATGCAAATGCTGCCTTACACAAATGGAAATGTTTAGCACTCAAGCAAAGGCAGCATTGGGTGAAGCTCAGTGTAATATAAAATGACCCATATAGTGATCTTTCAGCTTTAATTTCTCAGCAAAATATAAAACCTGTGCTAGCAGCCTGAAAATCATGTACACAAATCTAATTTCTCTTGTATGAGGCATGTTATGTTTAGTTGAATTGTAACTTCTAATTTGAATGGTTGGATGTGTTACAAGTAAATAAGATTTCCCACTGATTTCTAAAGACTTCCAATGCTTGTAATCCCATCACTCCTAATTAAAGAACCATTTTATTTTCTTGCCAGTGTATAACTTCCATTAGTGATAATGGGAATTATGCATGTGCAGTGATCTGAGAACAGGCTCCTAAGGTATTGTGTAAATATTTTACAACTGACTGAGTACTTGCATCTAACTAAGCAACATGATATTCTCTTATACACCAAGGTGTGAAGTTTCGGTTGTAGAGTCAGGGCTGGGCATACTGATTCATCTCCTTTGGGACTGGGAACAAAACCCTCTGCTTAGGTTTATCAAACAAATCAGAAACAAGAGGAGTGTATCTTGTTCCATAGTGACAGCCACACTGGGGCACACACAATTTGCATATTTTAAAATGCAATGCTCCTCTGGGCACCCTTAAGATTCATAACACTTAAAATGTAAAATTCTTGTTTATAACAAAAGGAATTTGGGTTTCTACAAAGCTAAGACAACAGAGGCTCTTTGGTCTTCCTTTTGTTCTGAATACAAGCAGGTATATGAAACATGGAGATACAGAAAGGAGCTATGCATGCTTAATTTGTTTAAAATCCATATAACTGAACAATGTTATGCCTTCAAAATTTCTGGAGAAACTCACCCCCCCCACACACACACACACATACATATATCTTATAATTAAATGTAATGTCTTCTTCCAACTCTCATTTCTAGTATATAAAAAATGTTTTGTAAACTTTTGCTTTTGTGATGTCCATTTTGTCATAACCTTACACCTTAGTTATTCCTGTAGCAGAGCACTTGCCTACCAGTGAATTAGAAGAAAGTTCCCAGTGCAAAATAGCCTGAATCCCTGTAGAGTCTGGCAACTCAAGGATGCATGTTTGCACAAAAGTTCAATGTTTGCCTTTGAATGGAAGAACCATCTTCTGTCCAATAAAAGAGAATGGTGCATACATACAGTTATTAAATCTTTTCTTAGCTGGGAAATT